>NC_091997.1:28104935-28465301 GCF_044704955.1 Pristiophorus japonicus | reverse complement strand
TAATCAAATTGACTGGGGAACTGTTTATCCTCAAATCTGCCCCCTAGAAGATATTAACATTTCAACAATCGACCCAAGGAAGTACAGTTTCAGTCCAAGCACAGAACCCATCCAACAGATGCATAATGTTAATCATCTTTCCGGCCTGCATAGAAAGCTTGGATCCAGGCAGACAACTCAGCAGAAGCTAACTTTAACAATTACGGCTCGAAACCAAAGGATAATTTCAACAATTGACAGAGCTCGTCAGCTCAGAAAAGTCTAATAACGCCAGATCAAAACACTTAATCAAGTTTCAGTTAGCTGGGCAGCAAAACTTAAACAAAAGAAACGTTAGATTTGGCGCAAAGATTAAGCAGCCTCTCAGAGTATAATTGAGGGCCTAGCGTACCATCACTTCGGAACAACAAGGTCAAGAGCACACAGCGAGAAAACACAGAAAGGAACAACGCGACATCAGAGAAAAGGACTTCAAGAAAACCAATCAGTGGAACAGTTTTCCACTGTACAATTTGTGCCTAGACTATCCAGTGGCAGAGGTCTTCTACCACGTCCGGGGTATGGCAAGGCAAACCGGCTACAACCAAAGAACCCTGAAACCTGAAACAGCCCTAGCTGTCAAATGAAGGATCTGGTGAGCATTAATCCCTGGAGCCCTAGAGTTTGATCTAGTTAGAGAGTAAGTGGGAGGTGGGAGGTATTTCTGTTGTGTTTATTACCTGTAATAAAGTATTCCCCATTGTTTAGAACCCTTTTGAAAGATTTCACAGTTGTATTGGAGTGCATTTGTGTTATTTGCTTCTTGAATAAAATCAAAACCTTCTTTGTACAAAGCAGTTGTCTGCTGCTCTTTATCACACCCTGATTAATAAATCCAAGCTTAGAACCAGGAAGTAGGAGCAACTTGAAAATGCTCTGGTCAGTAAGGCAAGCAGACAGATACACCACCCCCTACAGCATGAATCTGTAAAGAACACGTTATGCTAGAATAATTCTACTGAATTAATCCTGATGTCCTTGTCCACTTATTGCCTGATTTCCCCCCTCTATACTCTGTGTCTGATCCTTTGCTCTAGACTTGACTATTCCAACACATTCCTGGCTGGCCTCCCACATTCTATCCTATGTAAACTAGAGATGATCCAAAACTCAACTGCCCGTGTTCTAACTCGCACCAAGTCTCGCTCACCCATCACCCCTGTGCTCGCTGACCTACATTGGCTTTCAGTTAAGCAACACCTCAATTTAAAAATTCTCATCCTTATTTTCAAATCCCTCCATGGCCTTGCCCCTCCCTATTTCTATAATCTCCCACAACCCCCCCCGAGATGTCTGCACTCTCCTAATTCTGCCTTCTTGCGCATCCCTGATTATAATCGCTCAACCATTGGTGGCAGTGCCTTCTGTTGCCTAGGCCCCAAGCTCTGGAACTCCCTGCCTAAACCTCTCCGCCTCGCTACCTCTCTTTCCTTCTTCAAGAGGCTCCTTAAAACATACTGCTTTGACCAAGCTTTTGGCCACCTGTGTTAATTTCTACTTATGCGGTTTGGTGTCAAATTTTTATATTATAATACTCCTGAGACGCATTGGGACGTTTCACTACATAACAACGCTATACAAATACAAGTTGTTGTTGTTGTTGTTACTCCCTCTCCGCTCAATCCTCTTCTCTCCACTGATTGATTTTCTTCACCTGTCAAAATTGTGAATCCATTTTGAACCCAATTGGCCCGATTTTCTATCTCCTCGATGGTACCAGTGTTTCACTCTTCTGCTACTCAACTTCAGACATCTCGTGGTGGGGGGGGGGGGGGGCGGGGGGGGGGGCGGGGGGTGGGGCCGGGTGTGGTGTTGGATGAAATTATAGAGATAGGGAGGGACGAGACCATGGAGGGATTTGAAAACAAGGGTGAGAATTTTGAAATTGAGGCATATCTTCACTGGGTGCCAATGGCAGCAGTCAAGGCAGCAGGTAGGGGAATCCAGAGCATGGAAAACTGACAGATACAAATGAGAAATAAATATTACTCCAGTAAAAGTTTAATATTTTAAATAATTTATTTGCACCAACATGTTCTCATTCAGTATAAAAAGTTTTCAGTTTAGAAAAACATTGTCTTATTCCCTAACTCTTAATAAATATCAATAAATTAACGGTTCTTTCCGAACTCACTTTACACATTATATAAAACTGTAACATTTAATTACACGAAGACATCACAACTATAAATATCAATAAATTAGGAAGACATGGGACGAGTTGGAATGTTGGCCGCTGGGAGAGCAGAAATGTAAAGGTCAGTGCAGGTCAGCTATTGTTCTGCAATCCCAGCCTTGAGAGCCTGACAGGACCATGAAAGCTCGGGACAGAGCTGAGTATTGGCTGAAGCATTGCCAGTGCAGAGAGTTGTAACTGGAAGTTCAGCAACTGGAATAAGGAGCCTCATAAATGTGATTGGAAATCAAAGAGTTCATTTGGGAGTGAATGCACCCAGAATCTTCTGACTCAGAGTATTATCTCTGAACCAAGCTGACAACAACATTGAAAAATGAATATATTTTGGTCCTTTAAAATAGCTGATCGTTCTCAGTCTGTATTAAACATCTCAGTAAGAAATCTTCAGTTCCTTCTTCTCATCTTTGACTTTAAACATTGTGGGAAAAAACTGCAACATTTTATTGCATGAAGCAATAAATTTGACTCAGTTCAGATGAGATGAGGGGCAAAGGCAATGTCAGTCGGCGGGACAGTACAGAGAGCTGACACTGGACAACCAGCAAGTGGAATGAGGTGCCCCACAGAGAGAACCTGAAATGAACCTTCTCATTGTTGCAGCTGCCAGTCCATAAAGGAAGTTACCAGATTAGGATTTCCCTCAGACTCGCCACTGAGAAACCTCTAACATTTCATCACAGCAAAAATGTCACAGCAATAAATATCAATAAATTAAAATAAATAATCTAATATGGAACAATATCAAGACATTCCTTATTCTTCATCGGTCACAATGCTGTCAATTGCAACATTACAATACAATATAATATCTGTTAAAAAATATATATTTTTTTATAAATAGAAAGTCTTTTAAATAAATATGTTTTGTTCCCAGTCTGTATTAAACATGTTTTTGGAAAATCTTCAGTTTCTTCTTTTCATTTTTGCCGTTATGACAAGGATCTGTTGTAAACGGACCCTGGTCTCAGCACGGATAATTTCCCAGGCGCAGTCACTGAATTTCTGGAAAAAAGAGAAATATTTAGGAAAATCCATTAGAGAATGAACAGATTTAAATTGGTTGCCTAAAACCGTCAGTAATTTCAGTAAAATATCAATTGCCCCACCTTCTGTTTGAGAAACGTTCTCAGTTTCTTAAAGTATTTGTGAATTAAGACGTTTATCCTTGCCCAGGACTCGGAGCCTGGTTTCTTGACACATTCTTCCAGCTCTGTGAACTGCCGATCCAGGAGGAGACGAAAGTTTTCCACCTTGTGCTGGGGCCATGTGACTGTGCCCAGGTTCATGCTGTAGATCTTGGTGAGGTGATGCAGTGTTTGATGGACAATCTGGATCCTGTCATGGGTCTGTGCAAAATACACACAAGGCCATTAGAGGGGACCTATGTGAATTATCACCGGTATGCTTTTATCGACACCAGCACCTTGGCTGCCCGTGCTTGCAAACATCGCACCACCACGAATATACAGTCTTCAAAGAATACAACCGCTACACGAGGCTGACTTGAACAACCTACCACCAACTCATCTCAAATCAAGAAGGCCATTTTGACTGTCACCGAAGCCCTTCAGCGATCTCCCTTCAGCCTTGATGACCGATGGAGAAATGCTTAGAAGAACTGTGACATGTGGAATGAGGTCCTTAGAGAGGATCCCACAGTACAACCCGAAGGATCAAACCTTCCTTGCAAACAGTGGACAACCATCAACCGCCTCAGAACCGGTCATGGTCGATGCTGCCACCTTCTCCATAGGTGGAAGATTAAAGCATCCCCATCATGCGACTGTGGAGCTCCTAATCAGACCCTGGAGCACATTATTGAGCACTGTCCATTGAGCACAGCCATTAAAGGGAATTAGATAGTTAGATTGATAAGGACAATTAGAGAGAGTGACATAGTAAGAGTGATGAACTAGTTAGAGAGAGTGAGATGAAGAGAGTGAGTTAGTTAGAGAGAGTGAGCTAGTTAGAGAGATTGCAATAGTTAGGTAGAATGAGCTAGTTAGAAAGAGTGAGTTAGTTAGAGAGAGTGAGGTGGTTAGACAGGTTGAGTTAGTTAGAGAGAGTGGGCTAGCTAGACAGAGTGAGTTAGGTGGAGAGAGCAAGATAGGTAGAGTGAGCTAGTTAGAGAAAATGGTCAAGCTAGACAGAGTGAGCTATTTAGAATAGTGAGATAATTAGAGAGTGACCTGAAGTGTGCCAAAGGCCCCCCTGGCATTTTCACTTCAATGGGGGGCTGACACTGGATTCATATTTCCTGATTAAAGTTCTGAACAGCTTGTTGATCTTAATCATGCATTCAGAAAACAATTGTTTGAATAAAATGAAGTAAAACCCAGTGTTCACTCACCTGTAATTCCTTTGAAAGTTTCACGAGGTTCAGGGGCTTGGCTTTCAGCGAGAGCCTCTCTCTTATACACTGTCGGGGAAAGTGACCGCCCTGAGAAGAGAAGACAATCAGTGTTACACTCAGATCCGGAGAGAGAAATAACCGAGAACCGCTGACTAGTAATTGGGCAAAATTACAAACACCTCAAATTATTTCTCCAGATATGATTTTTCACAACAAACAGCCCCTGTGTATGGTTCGGATAGGGCTGGGAATGCAGGTTAAACTCACCATTTGATCCAGTGTGTTCAGAGTGTGTGTGTTGAGAACTTGCTGTAACCGCAGCCTCTCACAGCCCAAACTCAGGGTCCCGGTCACCAAGACCAACACAATGCAACATCTCCAAATACTCGTCACAGCCATGCCGGACCGACCCGGGGTAAAGCACCGATCTGAAGGGGGTCAGAAACTGAGCGTATCCGGTTTCAGCTCCGAAAACGGTTCTTGTTCACTGAGTGAGACTCTGGAAGTGGAAATGCAGCCGCCTGTGATCCGGGAGCGAGCGTCTGAGCTGTCACTGCCATGCTGCCGGCTTTAAGAGCAGGGACTGGCGATGTGAGGCATTACGTTGGAAAAGTGAACACGCCAGCAGCAGTTTTCGAAGAACCCCATGAGAGCAATAGTTTGTGCGGTTTCGAACTTTCTGAGGTAAGGAATCCAAAAGCTGGAGATTCCTGAACCAGCGACCGGAAAATCCCCGACAGAAGATCGCAACCGGCTCAACATTCCATCGATTTGTCTCAATATTATCAATATGGAATTGGGAAAACGATATTGTTTCCTCCAGAGTGAACGGTTTCGCATCACGGGGCCATTAAAGGGGGAGATGGTTAGATTGATGGGTTGTCAGTGATTCCCCTTTCTCCCCATCAGGGTCACATTCCCCTTCGCCCCTCACTCAATGAGCCCCCCTCCCCTCAGTATCTAGTTTCCACTCTCCCTCAGGTCTGATTCTCTCCTTCACACAGAGTCTGATCCCACCTTCCCTCAGGGCTGATTCCCTCTCTCCCCACAATATAATCCCCCTCTCAGAGTTTCATTCTCTCAGGGACTGATCCCCCCTTTCCTATGTATCTGATTCCAGCTCTCCACGGCGACTGATCACCTCCATCCCTCCGTTTCTGATTCCCACTCAGCCTTACCTCAGTGTCTGATTCCGCATCGATGTTTAATTCTGCCTCTCCCCAGTGTCTCATTGCTTCTTTCCTCTGTTCATGCTTCCTCTCTCCCCAGTGTCGAATTCCCATTTGCTATTCTCCCTTCAGACATGCTTCCAGCCGTCTTCCCAACCCACCTCCCTTCGCTCAAAGTCTGAGCCCATATCCCCCCCAGCCTCGGACTCTCTGTCCCCTCAGTATGTGATCTGTTCTCCCCCCGCAAGAGTCTGCCCCCCCCTCAATATAAGAGAATCCCTTTGATCAATGTAGCAGTTCCATTTCTCCCCTCAGTGTCTGACTTCCCCTCATCTCACACTTTTGTGATTCCCCTTGTCCCTCAATTTCTCCTACCCGCTCTCTCCTCACTGTCTGATTACAATTCCCTCAAATCTGATTTCCCCCTTGACTCAGAATTTGATCCCACCTCGCCTCAGATTCCGATTCCCTCTCTCCCCTCGGTCGCTGATTCCTTCCTCTCTTTTGTATCTCAATTCCCCTTTCCTGGGAGTATCCCTTTCCCTCTCCCCACATACCCGCCCACCCCACCACCCCCCTCTCCTCTAGCTGATTCCCCCAGTCCCCCATCTTCTCATCCCTCTGTTTCACTGGGGTCTACTGACCCCTCTTGGGTTCAGGGAACTTCAGCTGTTGGACACTATCCGAGTGTAACTGATCCCACTTCCCCCCAGGGTCTGATCCCACTTCCCCCAGGATCTGATCACTCCCCCACCCCCTCCCAGGGTCTGATCCCACCTACCCCAAGGTCTGATCCCACCCTCCCCCCCCCAGCCTCATGGTCTGATCATCCCTCCCCCCCCCGGGTCTGATCCCCCCCCCCCCCCCAGTGTCTGATCCCACCTCCCCCAGGGTCTGATCCCTCCCTCCCAGGGTCTGATCCCACCTCCCACAAGGTGTGATCCCTACCCGCCCCCCCGGGTCTGATCCCTCCCCCCCCCCCGGGTCTGATCCCCCCCCCCCAGTGTCTGATCCCACCTCCCCCAGGGTCTGATCCCTACCTCCCAGGGTCTGATCCCACCTCCCACAAGGTGTGATCCCTACCCGCCCCCCCGGGTCTGATCCCTCCCCCCTCCCAGGGTCTGATCCCACTTCCCCTCAATTTAATATTATCATTCTCCCCAGTTTTTCGTTAACTCTCCCCCCTCAGGGTCTGAATTTCCCTCCTCCCTCAGTTTTATGATTCCTCTTGCCCCTCCGTGTCTCACTCAGCCTCTCCTCAATATCTGATTCTAGATAATCCTCAAAATTGATTCATAAACAGTTTAAAGGCAAAATTTTGACTCCCCCTCAGACTTTGATTCTTACCTCTCCCTCTAAATCGGATACACCCTCCCCTCAGTATAAGATTAACCATCTCTTCAGGGTCTCCTTTCCTTTCTGCACAGTGTCAGATTCTCCTCTCGCCTCACACTCATTCCTTTCCCCAAGCACTGCCTGATTCCCCTCTTCCCTCAGCATCAGATTCTCCCTCTCTCCTCAGTATTGATCCCCACTCCAGTCAGCCGCTGATGCTACCTCCCCCTGTATCTGATGCTCTCTGTCCTCTCAGGGACTATATACCCCTCTAGGTTTCAGAGAACTTTTGCTGTTGCACAGAATCAGGGAGTGACAGCAAGGGTTACAGAAGAGGATCTCTCCAACAATTCATACCGTCACATCAATACTGACCAACCAGTGACTATTATTTGCATAATGAACATACAACTTCAAACTTTCTTCTCTGATATGATTTTTCACAACAATTGTTCGGATCGGGCTGGGAATGCAGGTTAAACTCACCATTTGATCCAGTGTGTTCAGGGTGTGTGTGTTGAGAACTTGCTGTAACCGCAGCCTCTCACAGCCCAAACTCAGGGTCCCGGTCACCAAGACCAACACAATGCAACATCTCCAAATACTCGTCACAGCCATGCCGGACCGACCCGGGGTAAAGCACCGATCTGAAGGGGGTCAGAAACCGAGCGTATCCGGTTTCAGCTCCGAAAACGGTTCTTGTTCACTGAGTGAGACTCTGGAAGTGGAAATGCAGCCGCCTGTGATCTGGGAGCGAGCGTCTGAGCTGTCACTGCCATGCTGCCGGCTTTAAGAGCAGGGACTGGCGATGTGAGGCATCACATTGCAAAAGTGAAAACGCCAGCAGGAGTTTTGGAAGAACCTCAGGAGAGCAATAGTTTGTGCGGTTTCTAACTTTCTGAGGTAAGGAATCCAAAAGCTAGAGATTCCTAAACATGCGACCGGAAAATCCCCGACAGAAGATCGCAACCGGCTCAATATTCCATCGATTTGTCTCAATATTATCAATATGGAATTGGGAAAACGATATTGTTTCCTCCAGAGTGAACGGTTTCGCATCACGGGGCCATTAAAGGGGGAGATGGTTAGATTGATGGATTGTCAGTAATTCCCCTTTCTCCCATCAGGGTCACATTCCCCTTCGCCCCTCACTCAATGAGCCCCTTCCCCTCAGTATCTGGTTTCCACACTCCCTCAGATCTGATTCTCTCCTTCACACAGAGTCAGATCCCATCTCCCCTCAGGACTGATTCCCTTTCTCCCCACAATATAATCCCCCTCTCAGAGTTTCATTCTCTCAGGGACTGATTCCCCCTTTCCTCTGTATCTGATTCCAGCTCTCCACTGCGACTGATCTCCCCCATCCCTCCGTTTCTGATTCCCACTCAGGGTCTCAGCCTTGTCTCAGTGTCTGATTCCGCATCAATGTTTAATTCTGCCTCTCCCCAGTGTCTCATTACTTCTTTCCTCTGTTCATGCTTCCTCGCTCCCCAATGTCGAATTCCCATTTGCTATTCTCCCTTCAGACATGCTTCCAGCCGTCACCCCAACCCACCTCCCTTCACTCAAAGTCTGAGCCCATATCCCCCCAGCCTCGGACTCTCTCTGTTTTCTCAGTATGTGATCTGTTCTCTCCCCCCCCCCCCCAAGGGTCTGCCCCCCTCAATATAAGAGAATCCCTTTGATCAATGTAGCAGTTCCATTTCTCCCCTCAGTGTCTGACTTCCCCTCATCTCACACTTTTGTGATTCCCCTTGTCCCTCAATTTCTCCTACCCGCTCTCTCCTCACTGTCTGATTACAATTCCCTCAAATCTGATTTCCCGCTTGACTCAGAATTTGATCCCACCTCGCCTCAGATTCCGATTCCCTCTCTCCCCTCGGTCGCTGATTCCTTCCTCTCTTCTGTATCTCAATCCCCCTTTCCTGGAGTATCCCTTTCCCTCTCCCCACATACCCGCCCCCTTCCCCTCTCCCCTGGCTGATTTCCCCCAGTCCCCCAGGTTCTGATCCCTCTGTTCCACTGGGGTCTACTGACCCCTCTTGGGTTCAGGGAACTTCAGCTGTTGGACACTATCAGTGAATAATGCCGAGTGTAACTGATCCCACTTCCCCCCAGGGTCTGATCCCACTTCCCCCAGGGTCTGATCACCCCCCCACCCCCTCTCAGGCTCTGATCCCCCCCTCCCCCACCCCTAGGCTCTGATCCTCCCTCCTCCCCCCATGGTCTGATCCCCCCAGGGTCTGATCTCCACCCCCCCGGATCTGATCCCACCTCCCCCCCCCCCCCACGGGTCTGATCCCCCCCCAGGGTCTGATCCCCCCCTCCCAGGGTCTGATCCCACCTCCCACAGGGTCTGATCCCTCCCCCCTCCCAGGGTCTGATCCCACTTCCCCTCAATTTAATATTATCATTCTCCCCAGTTTTTCATTAGCTCTCCCCCGTCAGGGTCTGAGTTTCCCTCCTCCCTCAGTTTTATGATTCCTCTTGCCCCTCCGTGTCTCACTCAGCCTCTCCTCAATATCTGATTCTAGATGATCCTCAAATTTGATTCGTAAACAGTTTAAAGGTAAAATTCTGACTCCCCCTCAGACTTTGATTCTTACCTCTCCCTCTAAATTGGATACACCCTCCCCTCAGTATAAGATTAACCATCTCTTCAGGGTCTCCTTTCCTTTCTGCGCAGTGTCAGATTCTCATCTCGCCTCACACTCATTCCTTTCCCCAAGCACTGCCTGATTCCCCTCTTCCCTCAGCATCAGATTCTCCCTCTCCCCTCAGTATTGATCCCCACTCCAGTCAGTCCCTGATGCTACCTCCCCCTGTATCTGATGCTCTCTGTCCTCTCAGGGACTATATACCCCTCTAGGTTTCAGAGAACTTTTGCTGTTGCACAGAATCAGGTAGTGACAGCAAGGGTTACAGAAGAGGATCTCTCCAACAATTCATACCGTCACATCAATACTGACCAACCAGTGACTATTATTTGCATAATGAACATACAACTTCAAACTTTCTTCTCTGATATGATTTTTCACAACAATTGTTCGGATCGGGCTGGGAATGCAGGTTAAACTCACCATTTGATCCAGTGTGTTCAGAGTGTGTGTGTTGAGAACTTGCTGTAACCGCAGCCTCTCACAGCCCAAACTCAGGGTCCCGGTCACCAAGACCAACACAATGCAACATCTCCAAATACTCGTCACAGCCATGCCGGACCGACCCGGGGTAAAGCACCGATCTGAAGGGGGTCAGAAACCGAGCGTATCCGGTTTCAGCTCCGAAAACGGTTCTTGTTCACTGAGTGAGACTCTGGAAGTGGAAATGCAGCCGCCTGTGATCCGGGAGCGAGCGTCTGAGCTGTCACTGCCATGCTGCCGGCTTTAAGAGCAGGGACTGGCGATGTGAGGCATCACATTGCAAAAGTGAAAACGCCAGCAGGAGTTTTGGAAGAACCTCAGGAGAGCAATAGTTTGTGCGGTTTCTAACTTTCTGAGGTAAGGAATCCAAAAGCTAGAGATTCCTAAACCTGCGACCGGAAAATCCCCGACAGAAGATCGCAACCGGCTCAATATTCCATCGATTTGTCTCAATATTATCAATATGGAATTGGGAAAACGATATTGTTTCCTCCAGAGTGAACGGTTTCGCATCACGGGGCCATTAAAGGGGGAGATGGTTAGATTGATGGATTGTCAGTGATTCCCCTTTCTCCCCATCAGGGTCACATTCCCCTTCGCCCCTCACTCAATGAGCCCCCTCCCCTCAGTATCTGGTTTCCACACTCCCTCAGATCTGATTCTCTCCTTCACACAGAGTCAGATCCCATCTCCCCTCAGGACTGATTCCCTTTCTCCCCACAATATAATCCCCCTCTCAGAGTTTCATTCTCTCAGGGACTGATTCCCCCTTTCCTCTGTATCTGATTCCAGCTCTCCACTGCGACTGATCTCCCCCATCCCTCCGTTTCTGATTCCCACTCAGGGTCTCAGCCTTGTCTCAGTGTCTGATTCCGCATCAATGTTTAATTCTGCCTCTCCCCAGTGTCTCATTACTTCTTTCCTCTGTTCATGCTTCCTCGCTCCCCAATGTCGAATTCCCATTTGCTATTCTCCCTTCAGACATGCTTCCAGCCGTCACCCCAACCCACCTCCCTTCACTCAAAGTCTGAGCCCATATCCCCCAGCCTCGGACTCTCTCTGTTTTCTCAGTATGTGATCTGTTCTCTCCCCCCCCCCCCCACCCCAAGGGTCTGCCCCCCTCAATATAAGAGAATCCCTTTGATCAATGTAGCAGTTCCATTTCTCCCCTCAGTGTCTGACTTCCCCTCATCTCACACTTTTGTGATTCCCCTTGTCCCTCAATTTCTCCTACCCGCTCTCTCCTCACTGTCTGATTACAATTCCCTCAAATCTGATTTCCCGCTTGACTCAGAATTTGATCCCACCTCGCCTCAGATTCCGATTCCCTCTCTCCCCTCGGTCGCTGATTCCTTCCTCTCTTCTGTATCTCAATCCCCCTTTCCTGGAGTATCCCTTTCCCTCTCCCCACATACCCGCCCCCTTCCCCTCTCCCCTGGCTGATTTCCCCCAGTCCCCCAGGTTCTGATCCCTCTGTTCCACTGGGGTCTACTGACCCCTCTTGGGTTCAGGAACTTCAGCTGTTGGACACTATCAGTGAATAATGCCGAGTGTAACTGATCCCACTTCCCCCCAGGGTCTGATCCCACTTCCCCCAGGGTCTGATCACCGCCCCACCCCCTCTCAGGCTCTGATCCCCCCTCCCCCACCCCTAGGCTCTGATCCTCCCTCCTCCCCCCATGGTCTGATCCCCCCAGGGTCTGATCTCCACCCCCCCGGATCTGATCCCACCTCCCCCCCCCCCACGGGTCTGATCCCCCCCCCCCAGGGTCTGATCCCCCCCCTCCCAGGGTCTGATCCCACCTCCCACAGGGTCTGATCCCTCCCCCATCCCAGGGTCTGATCCCACTTCCCCTCAATTTAATATTATCATTCTCCCCAGTTTTTCATTAGCTCTCCCCCGTCAGGGTCTGAGTTTCCCTCCTCCCTCAGTTTTATGATTCCTCTTGCCCCTCCGTGTCTCACTCAGCCTCTCCTCAATATCTGATTCTAGATGATCCTCAAATTTGATTCGTAAACAGTTTAAAGGTAAAATTCTGACTCCCCCTCAGATTTTGATTCTTACCTCTCCCTCTAAATTGGATACACCCGCCCCTCAGTATAAGATTAACCATCTCTTCAGGGTCTCCTTTCCTTTCTGCGCAGTGTCAGATTCTCATCTCGCCTCACACTCATTCCTTTCCCCAAGCACTGCCTGATTCCCCTCTTCCCTCAGCATCAGATTCTCCCTCTCCCCTCAGTATTGATCCCCACTCCAGTCAGTCCCTGATGCTACCTCCCCCTGTATCTGATGCTCTCTGTCCTCTCAGGGACTATATACCCCTCTAGGTTTCAGAGAACTTTTGCTGTTGCACAGAATCAGGGAGTGACAGCAAGGGTTACAGAAGAGGATCTCTCCAACAATTCATGCCGTCACATCAATACTGACCAACCAGTGACTATTATTTGCATAATGAACATACAACTTCAAACTTTCTTCTCTGATATGATTTTTCACAACAATTGTTCGGATCGGGCTGGGAATGCAGGTTAAACTCACCATTTGATCCAGTTTGCTCAGAGTGTGTGTGTTGAGAACTTGCTGTAACCGTAGCCTCTCACAGCCCAAACTCAGGGTCCCGGTCACCAAGCCCAACACAATGCAACATCTCCAAATACTCGCCACAGCCATGCTGCACCGACCCGGGGTAAAGCACCGATCTGAAGCGGGTCCGTTTCAGCTCCAAAAACGGTTCTTGTTCACTGAGTGAGACTCTGGAAGTGGAATTGCAGCCGCCTGTGATCCGGGAGCGAGCGCCTGAGCTGCCGAGTGGTGTGTGTGGGGACGGGCACGGCTGGCGGTGGGCACTGCCATGCTGTCGGCGGTAAGAGCAGGGATTGGCGATGTGAAGCATTACATTGGAAAACCGAAATCGCCAGCAAGAGTTTTGGAGGAACCGCAGGAGAACAATAGTTTGCGCGGTTTCTATATTTCTGAGGTAAGGAATCCAAAAGCTGGAGATTCCTGAACCAGCGACCGGAAATTCCCCGACAGAAGATCACAACCACAGAATCATAGAATGGTCACAGCAGGAGGAGGCCATTCAGCCCGACCAGCCCAGGCCGTTCCGGATCAATGTTCCATGAATTCGCATCAATATTATCCATATGGATTTTTGAAATAAAGTATTACTTCCTCCAAAATATCGGGTTTGGCATCACTGGGCACTGAGGGGCAGCTGGGTAGATTGATTGATGTTAGACTCTAATATCCCTTTCCCCCTCAGCTCACCCCCTCACTCCCCCCGGGGTCTGATTGCCCCTCTTCCCTCAGTTTCTGACCCCCGCCCTTCAGTTTATAATCTCCCCTCTTCACAGAGTCTGGTTCGCATTCTCCCCTCACACATGCCCCAGGGTCTGATCCCAGCTTCCCCCCGGTTCGAATTCAACTCAGCTTAACTTAATATTATCCTTCTCCCCAGTCTTTTATTGCCTCTCCTCCCTCAATTTCTGAATTCCCCTCTTCGCTCAATTTCCAGGGTCCAGTTCTCATTCTCTCTCAATATTCTCTGATTGTCTCCTCAATATTAGGGAACCCCTCTCCACAGTGTCTAGTTTCAATGCTTTCCGCAGCTTCTGACCCCACTTTTTCCCAGGGTTTGAACCCCCCACCCCATGGTCTGATCCCCACCCCCACTCCCAGGCTCGCATCCCACCTCCCCCGAGGGTCTGAACCCCTCCTGCCCCCCCCCATGGACTGACCACCAACCTCCCCCCCCCCCTCCCCACAGGCTCGGATCCCATCTTCTTCAGGGTCTGATTCCCCCTCCGCTCAATTTAATATGTTTTACCAGTTTTTCATTACTTCTTCCCCCTCAGGGTCAGAATTTCCCTTTCCCTCAGTTTTATGATCCCTCTTGCTCATCCGTGTCTCACTCAGCCTCTCCTCAGTATCTGATTCCAGTTCATCCTCAAATGTGATTCCTAGTTTGTGAACCCCTGTCTCCCACAGACTTTGATTCCTTTCTCTCCCTCGAACTCTGATACAGCTCCCCTCAGTGTAAGGTCAGTGCCAGATTCTCCTCTCGCCTCACACTCATTCCTTTCCCCAAGCACTGCCTGATTCCCCTCTTCCCTCAGCATCAAATTCTCCCTCGCCCCTCAGTATTGATTCCCACTCCAGCCCCTGATGCTACCTCCCCCTGTATCTGATGCACTCTGTCCTTTCAGGGACCATTTAGACCTCGAGGTTTCAAGGAACATTTGCTGTTGCACAGAATCAGGGAGTGACAGCAAGGGTTGCAGAAGATTCTCTCCAACAATTAACACCGTCACATCAATACTGACCAACCAGTGACTATTATTTGCATCATAAACATACACCTTCAAACTTTCTCCTGAAATGACTTTTCACAACAAACAGCCCCTGTGTGGTTCGGATCGGGCTGGGAATGCAGGTTCAACTCACCATTTGATCCAGTGTGCTCAGAGTGTGTGTGTTGAGAACTTGCTGTAACCGCAGCCTCTCACAGCCCAAACTCAGGGTCCCGGTCACCAAGACCAACACAATGCAACATCTCCAAACACTCGCCACAGCCATGCTGCACCGACCCGGGGTAAATCACCGATCTGAAGGGGGTCAGAAACCGAGCGGATCCGGTTTGAGCTCCGAAAACGGTTCTTGTTCACTGAGTGAGACTCTGGAAGTGGGAATGCAGTCGCCTGTGATCGGGGAGCGAGCGTCTGAGCTGTCACTGCCATGCTGCCGGCTTTAAGTGGAGGGACAGGCGATGTGAGGCATTACACTGCAAAAGTGAAATCGGGCTGCAGGAGTTTTGGAAGAACCGCAGGAGATCATGTGTGCGGTTTAGAAACATAGAAACATAGAAAATAGGTGCAGGAGTAGGCCATTCGGCCCTTGTAGCCTGCACCACCATTCAATGAGTTCATGGCTGAACATTCAACTTCAGTACCCCATTCCTGCTTTCTCGCCATACCCCTTGATCCCCCTAGTAGTAAGGACCTCATCTAACTCCTTTTTGAATATATTTAGTGAATTGGCCTCAACAACTTTCTGTGGTAGAGAATTCCACAGGTTCACCACTCTCTGGGTGAAGAAGTTCCTCCTGAGATAGGGAATCCAATATCTTCCTGAGATAGGGAATCCAAAGGCTGGAGATTCCCGAACCAGCGACCGGAAAATCCCCTGCAGAAGATCGCAACCAGGCCAGTGTTGTGTGGACTCGGATCGTCGGGGCTTTGGGGTGATGTGGAGGGAGGGTCTGTGTTGGGCAGCGTGGACATTGCACAGACCCGGGCCTCCAGCCCAGAATCACCGCTTGGTCCCGACTGCCTGCACTCGGATACCCCTGCCCCTTGATTTATCTGCTGCGACATGACACTTGGATTGAGGTGATTTTGGAAAGAATATTTAACATTTCCCGATTCTGAGTCCATTATCTGCCTGTAGTACTGGGTCGGGACGCCCCAGGTAACGCGCCCCTGTCAGTTTCAGAGTGAAAGTGATCTCTGGGTGTCACTGAAAGTGAAAGTGACTTTGATTCCTCTGACCACTTTAGGGAAAGTGACGCGAACTTGCTTTTCCGTTTCCAGAGTAAAGTGAAAGGTGTTTGTGAAGAGAACGGGTGTCGCTGCTGGGCGTGAGTGAAGGTGAGCTGGAGACGGGACGGGATACCTGGGCGCTCCTTCGGTATATGTCTCAGAGCCGGCCCCCAAATTATCTTGAGTTATAGCTAAGCAAAATGCAGCGGTTCCACAACATCAACTTACAGCGTCTTTAATGTAATATGACGCTTCACAGGAGTGTTATATATAGTTAAATAATTGACATCGAGCCATATAATGAGAAATTAGGGCAGATGACCAAAAGCTTGCTCAAAGGGATAGAGTTTAAGGAGCGTCTTAAAGTAGGAAAGAGAAGTGGAGAAGCGGAGAGGTTTAGAGAGGGAATCCCAGAGCTTGGGGCCCAGGCAACTGAAGGCACGGCCTGCCAGTGGTTGAGCGATTAAAATCGGGATACTCAAAAGGCCAGAAAGGCGGAGCACAGAGGTCTAGGGGGATTATAGGGTTGTAGGAGATTACAGAGATAGGGACGAGCAAGGTCAAAGGGACTTGAAAACAAGATGAGAATTTTGAAATCGAGGCGTTGCTTAACCAGGAGCCAATGTAGGTCAGTGAGCACAGGGGTGATGGGTGGGCGGGACTTGGTGTGAGTTAGGACACTGGCCAAAGTTTTGGATCATCTCTAGTTTACGTAGGGTAGAATGTGGGAGGCCAGCCAGGAGTGTGTTGGAATAGCCAAGTCTAGAGGTAACAAATGAGGGTTTCGATAGTGAATAAGTTGAGGCAAGTGCATTATTCAATGGATAATATAGCAAAAATGATTTTTTAAAGAAAGAAACAGAATAATTAGCTTTCTAAACTGAACTCAGCAGGATTACATTTATGGAACAAGGAAAGTGGTTTAGCGTTTGGCCGGACTCTTGTCGAAAACAGAAGAAAACAATGAGAATGGCGATCAACAGAAGGGAAATGTTATGATATAGTGCGAGCTGCCTCTCGTTCCCCAGCCAGTGAAATCCTGACAGGGGTTAGGTATTGGGGGGGGGGGGTCAGTGACCCATTTCCCTACAGGGAAAAGCTGGAGGGTAAGCCTGCAGAAGACAAGGGAGAGCGATTCATACCGAGCCATTTTGACACACCTTCCAGTGCTCAATCACACTGTAGTCAGAGAGATAGGCCTATAAAATAAGTTATTTGGCAATTCTTTGAGTCAGAAGTACTCTTCTGACTCAAAGAATTTTGAGTCCCTATCTCTGTAATCTTCTACAACCCTATAATCCCCCTAGACCTCTGTGCTCCGCCTTTCTGGCCTTTTGAGTATCCCGATTTTAATCGCTCAACCACTGGCGGGCCGTGCCTTCAGTTGCCTGGGCCCCAAGCTCTGGGTCCAGGGAAACTAGTCAAAAGGGACAGCAGGAAAACTAAATAACTTTAAAATATTGAAATGTCTTAAAAAAATTCTTCACATTTTAATTCATCCTGTCCAAATGGTAGCGACAATGGGCTTGTATTGTAAATCAGAGCATTTCAATGTTCTGTACAGAGCTAAATTATAAACATCAAACAGATATTCTAAATATATATATATATATATATAGAAAACATATATATATAATATAGATTTACAATCAATGAAAACAAGAAAGACTTGCATTTATATAGCACCTTTCACAACCACTGGATGTCCCATAGCACTTTACAATCAATGAAGCACTTTTGGAGTGCAGTCACTGTTGTAATGTAAGAATCGCAGCAGCCAATTTGCATACAGCAAGCTCCCACAAACAGCAATGTGACAATAACCAGATAATGGCTTGGATTTTATGTCCCGGCCTATGACATAAGTGCCCCGCAAATTTCGGGTTTCTGCATGCACTGCGCATGTGCGAAAACCCAGAACTTGTGATCTGTCAAGTTTCAGCTTGACAGATCAGCCACATCTCCGGGAAATGGACATTTGCTGGTGTAGGGCCTGCTTTTACCAGTGTAAGGTTTAAACAAATATTAAAATAAAACTTTTAAAAAATCATTTAAACATTCAAAAATCTTCAAAATTAGTTTAGCTTATTTTTGGCCCCTTTAGAAATGTCGTAATTTATTTTTCAAAAAATTAAATTTTTGTTTTAAATGCTGAACTACATTTGTATTTTAATCAATTTTAAATATGTGATGATTTATTTTTATTTACATTGTGTGACATTGTGTTTTTTATGTGATTCCTATTATGCTTCTGGGGTTTCCCTACGTAAATGGAATCCCCATAAGCATAATGGGAATCCCCCTTTTTGATTGGTTGGGCTGACCCACGTGATCCCAGGGATGCTTGCAAACCGCTTGCGCCCCTGGGATGAGTGTGTCTTTACCCAGGCATATGTCTGCAGGCCTAGGACAGCAAGAGTCTGAAGATACAAAGGCACCAGGTAGGTGTGTATGTTTCTTGCGGATCAGAGGCCTTCGACTGCGGGAAGCCTCCGACTGCAATTTAAGGTCCAGTATGTTTTAGTGATATTGATTGCGGGATAAATATTGGCTAGGATACCAGGGATAACAACAACAACAACAACTTGTATTTATATAGCACCTTTAACGTAGTGAAACGTCCCAAGGCGCTTCACAGGAGTATTATGAGACAAAAAAAAAATTGACACCAAGCCACATAAGGAGAAATTAGGGCAGGTGACCAAAAGCTTGACAGTTCGCAAGTTCCGGGTTTGAGCGCATGCGCAGCGCATGCAGAAACCTGGAACTTGCGGGACACTTACGACTGCGTATGCTCTGCAGTGCTTTGCGACGTGAAAGGCACTATATAAATGCAAGCCCCCTGCTCTCCTTAAAATATCATCATAGGGTCTTTTACGTTCATCTGAGAGGGCAGACGGGGCCTCGGTTTAATGTTTTATCCAAAAGATAGCACCTCCAACAGTGCAGCACTCCCTCAGTACTGCACTGGAAAGTCAGCCTAGATATTTATGCTCAACTTTCTGGAGCAGGACCTGAACCAACAGCCTTCTGACTCAAAGGCAAGGGTGCTGCCCACTGAGCCATGGCTGGCACCCGACATTAGCTGTCAGATGTTTACAATAAAATGGTAGATTAATATTTCTATATTGTAACAAGTTGAAGCGGGCACATGACCCAGTGGTCAGTTGGACATACAGGCTAGAGCTTAAGATAAGTGAGGGTTATTCCTCCATGGCAGTTATGTCTCACTGACCTACATTGGCTCCTGTTTAATCAACGGCTCGATTTCAAAATTCTCATCCTAATTTTCAAATCCCTCCATGGCCTCGCCCCTCCCTATCTCTGTAATCTCCTCCCCCACCCCCCACCCCCGAGATGTCTGCGCTCCTCTAATTCTGCCCTCTTGAGCATCCCTGATTATCATCACTCAACCATTGGTGGCCGTGCCTTCTGTTGCCTGGGCCCTAAGCTCTGGAACTCCCTACCTAAACCTCCCCACCTCTCTACATCTCTCTCCTCCTTAATACTCTCCTTCAAATCTACCTCTTTGACCAAGCTTTTGGTCACCTGCGCTAATTTCTACTTATGTGGCACGGTGTCAAATTTTTATCGCATAATACTCCTTTGAAGTGCCTTGGAACATTCCATTACATTAAAGGCACTATATAAATACACGTTGTTGTTGTTGTTGTTGTTGTTGTTGTTGTTGTTGTTGTTGTTGTTGTTGTTAAGTGCGCGATGAATCAGATTATGTTCCAGCCTACACTTTCTCACTCTCAGTTTCTTCCTCTTCAAACTCCTCCCCTCAACTGAATGATTTCCCTGTCTTATATCCTTCCAGGCCGGGATTAAAGGCAATTAAAGTTAACAGTTTCTTAAAGCTGTACCACCTTGCCTTGGTCTTACTGACATTGTATGCAACTTATTAACATTGTACCCCTATCATGAATGCAGAGCTCAAAAGACCATGGCTCACACATCATCCCTCTCTCACTCTGTTACCAGCAAAGAGCCAGGAGCTCGAGTAATTTCTGTTGTAAGGCCCGACGTCTGGGAAAAGGCATCCATAGTCCCATGAGCCAACACAACTCCATGCTCAATGGTAAAAGAGGGACAAAAACAAACGTGTAAACTGGGCATTTTTTCCTTATTCACCTGCATCCACTTAAAGGAAGGCATGATCCTTTTCCAGGCAGAATTTTCTCCATAATAAATAGTAATTTAGTGTCTCCGCCGCCCATTTGATTGTTTAAAAACTCTTCAACTATAGTATAGTTGCGATCTCGAGGTATTAACCTTTTACTCTGGTAGAGTACGGGGTGCTCGGCTAATTCTATGGCCCAGAAATTCCAGCCTCCCCAGATCTGTACTGAGTGTGTACAGTGTGTACGGACCCGGAAGGCATAAAAAAAGCTGGTTTTCAGCGCACATTTCAGCTGGAGCGTGACAGCTCTTCCATATCTCCACAACCAAGACATTTGCAAGGGCCAGATTGTGGTATTTACCCATATCTTGCCCAGCAAATGTCCTGAAAACTCTTGCGCCTGATAAAAGCAGGAGCCTGGCCTACTTTTACAGGTGTAACAGTTTTAAAATATACAAAAACATAAATTAAAATAAAATTTAAAAAATACATTTTATTGTTAAAAACCCTCCCCACTACGGTAAGTTTATTTTAAACTATAATTTTTTAAAACTTTTTTTAAGAATCGGAAAAAATGTATCTTTTTTATAATACATTAATAACTTTAATTTAAATTAATAAAAATATGTAGTGTATTTTTTTCTATATTTTTATTTGTGTTTCGGGTGTTTGGGGGTTTCTCAATCATAATAATGGGAACTCCAACTTACGGAGTTCCTATTATTATGAATGAGAACATACTTTATCTGGATTGGCTGTCCAGAGCCATGTGACTGCAGCTCCAGCCCTGCGGATGCCCTGAGGTGCACGCGCTGCGATGCGCAGTCAGTGGAGGCCTCAGGACCGGGATCTCTTGTGGTCGCAGCAGGAACAGGTAGGAGCTCATCTTTTAAAAATTTTTTGACCCGATCGCCCACGAGAAGCAGCCAACCGAGATTTCAAAGCCAATAACTTGGGATGGTTCTGCCTCATACCTAGCATCCGACACATCCCTCTGGAGGATGCATCATAGAATCATAGAAGTTTATCACACAAAAGGAGGCCATTCGGCCCATATTCAGCTCCAGAGATTTGCTTGGACATGGCAAAGAGGCCACCCTGGTGGCAAAGTAATAGTCAATAATATCCGACAATGCCCAGAAAAATTCTTACTTGTTTTTTTTTGTCACGGGTCTGGGCCATTTTCTAAAGCTTCTACTTTGTCAAGTTGGAGCTTAACTAGTCCTCCCTCGACTACACACCCCAAATGGCAATTCCCCAGGGTTGGCCGTCAAACCTGCATTTCTTCAGCTATCCAGCCCCGCTTCTAATTGTTGTTGGTGGGACTCCCAGTCGCCGCTGTAGATTATAAGAACATCTAGCTATGCAGTTGCGTACTGTGAATGAGGCTTCAAAATCTGATCGATTAACTGCTGAAAGGCGGCAGGAGACCCGTGCAGCCCAAGTGGCATCACTCGGTACTGGTACAGACTTCCAGGTGTTACAAAGGCCGTTTTTCTCTTTGTCAGGATCTGTTAACGGTATCTGCCAAGAGGCTTTAGTTAGGTCCAGGGCTGTCAAGAAGTTGGCATTTCCCAGATGTTCAGTTAGCTTGTCCGCCTTAGGCCTGGGGTAAGCATCCATCTTGGCTGTGGTGTTTAATTTTCTAAAATCATTACAGTATCTTCACGACCCATCAGGTTTTGGTGCTACAACTATCAAAATTGACCATTCACTGTTAGACTCTTCTATTACCCCTTGCTCTAGAATTGGCCTGACCCCTTGGGATTACCTCCTGTCTCTTTGCCTCAGGGAACCGGTACAGTTTCATCGAGACTGTTATAAGAACGTAAGAACATAAGAAATAGGAGCAGGAGTAGGCCACACGGCCCCTCGAGCCTGCTCCGCCATTCAATAAGATCATGGCTGATCTTTAACCTCAACTCCACCTTCCCGCCCAATCCCCATATTCCCTTGATTCCTCTACTGTACAAAAATCTATCGATCTCAGCCTTGAATATATTCAACAACTCAGCATCCACAGCCCTTTGCGATAGAGAATTCCAAAGATTCACAATCCTCTGAGTTTAGAAATTCCTTTTCATCTCAGCCTTAAATGGCCGTCCCCTTATCCTGAGACTGTGCCCCCGAGTTCTGGACTCGCCAGCCAGGGGAAGCAACCTCTCAGCATCTACCCCGTTATCTCCAGAGGCATTATGATATCATATTTAATAACATGAGTTTTCCTGGTTCATGGGGTAAAAACATCCCAATTACTTTTGACTAATGCTAGCAGTTCTAGACACTGCTACGACGTCAGTTCTTCAGCCAGGTGAAATCCCCCATTTTTTCCGTCTCGGTTTCCAAATGAGGCTCCGAAGGGTCTCCCGTTCTCTCCTTGGCTTTAGCAGATGAATACACTATATCCGCTCCTTCCGTCTTCTCCCAGGCTGATTAACTTTGTAGTTTACGGGCCCGACATGCTCTACAATCTCATATGGGCCCTGCCATTGAACCACTAGTGTGTTCCCGGGCGTGGGAACCAGAAGCAAAACTCAGTCGCCCTGACACAACTGCCTCACCCCGGCCTGCTTATCATAGTAGACCCATTGCTTTAATAAAGGCTCTTACAGAATCTTGTGCGTCTGCTTCTGTGCCAATGTGGCCTGCATGAATGCTCTCAGCACTTCCACAACGATACTGGGTCTCGGCCTTCCTCGGGGTGCCAAAATCCCAGTTCGGACACCTCGTGTAACAAGCCGAAGCAGGCCCAGACCCCAGTGGTCAATCAGAAACGCAAACTGGAGCTTAAAATAAGTGACATTTATTCACCCACGGCAGTTGTGCCTTTAAGAGCAGTGATGGGCTGGGAGTGCAGAATTGATAAACTTATCCTTTATTTTATGACGCCAATCTACCAGGGATGTTATGCTTGAACTGTGTATAACACTAGATACTGCGTGCAGTTCTGGTCACCACATTACAGGGAAGATGTGATTGCATTAGACAGAGTGCAGAGAAGATTTACGAGTATATTGCCGGGCCTGGAGAATTTTAGCTATGAGGAAAGATCGGATAGGCTGCGGTTGTTTTCTTTGGAAGAGAGGAGGCTGAGGGGAGACCTTATTGAGGTTTATAAAATTATGAGGGTCATGGATAGGGTGGATAGGAAGGTCCTATTTCCCTTAGCAGAGGTCAACAACCAGGGGGCATAGATTTAAAGTAATTTTAATTTTAAAGGTTTATAGATTTAAAGTAATTTTAAAGTAGGAGTTTTCAATGGGATTTGAGGGGAAACTTTTCACCCAGAGGGTGGTGGGGTCTGGAACTCACGGCCTGAAAGGATGGTCGAGGCAGAAACCCTCACCACATTTAAAAAGTACTTGGATATGCGCTTGAAATGCCGTAACCTACAGGGCTACGGACCAAGAGCTGAAAAGTGGGATTAGGCTGGAAAGCTCTTTGTCGGCCGGCACGGACACCATGGGCCAAAATGGCCTCCTTCTGTGATGTAAATTTCTATGATTCTATAATAGGGCCACACTTTCCCTACAGCCCCTCACCACCCAGAAACACTGCTAACGTTCTGCTTATAACGCTGGCAGAAATCTCCATAATTACGGTAAAAAATATCGCCCAGCGAGAAAATGGATCTTGCACCAGGATTCTCGGCGGTGTCTCAGCGGTTAAAGGCGAAACTAGGTGAAATGGGATGGACGGCAAGTACTTAAAATTTAGTCCGAGGCTGTGGTTGGGCCTAGAGAGGGGGGAAAATTCAAAAAGATATTTTTTCACTTAAACAAAAAAGTTATAAAACATTCTCAAGTCACTTTTTAAAGTAATCACCGTTTCAGAATTTTAAAAATAATTATAAAAAAAACCTTTAACTTACCTTTCTTTGCAGGGTACTCACCTACCACCCAGTTTCAGGCAGCTATTTGTGGACGGTTTCCTCGGCGGTGTGTATGGGTCCCCGTTGAGGCAAAACTTAGATCCTGGCGGTTTTCCTGGCGGTGCACGCAGATGCACGTGAGCGGTTTGCTCCCCGGCGGTCTTTTCAAAATGTGAGCGGAACTCTTTAAAAAAATAAAGAGGAAACTTTTGCCAGGCGGTTTTTCATCAAAAAACAGCTAAATTGCCGAGAAATTGAAGCCGGAAGTCTAGCCCATATATAATTCTACACCATTTGGAAATATGCTGCCTATATCGTATCCCATACCCATTCCTGGTCACCCATCACTCCTGTACTTGCTGACCTACATTGACTCCCTGTTCTCCAACACACCCAATTTAAAATTTGCATCCTGATGTTCCAATCCCTCCCTAGCTTGACTCGGCTGCACCCTATCCTTCGCCCCCGACCCCCCACCCCGAGCACTCCATTCCTCTAGACTCTGGCCTCTCATACATACCCCTCCCTTCACTCCTGCCAGTCATTTCAGTAGGCATCTTGGTCCCATGCTCATGAATTCCACCCCACCTCCTCCGTAAACCTCTCGGCCTCTCCATCTACCTCTCCACCTAATATCCTTCCGAAAACCCACCTCGTCACCCCAATTATATTTTTCTTTGGCTTGCCATTCTTTTTTTGTTTAATAACCCCTCTGTCAAACACCTTGAGTCATTCTCGACCTTCTCTAAAGGTACTATATCAGTATAGTTTGTTGTGGCTTATTGGCCTTCTGTAATTCCCAAACATCTACTGTGCATCGTGGTAAAAGCCAGGTTCCTCAGATGGTACAGAATATTTTTATGGGATAGGTAATATAAGGTCACACTGGCCGAGAGGGGCGCTAACGGGCTGCTAAGGACCTCCCACCAGAGCGCCGTGCTGTCAGTGGTTTAGCGGCAGTGCAGTCATTTAGCGCTGAGCACTCTAGCGCCACCCATTTGATGACATCATGCGTGTGCAAATCCCTCTTAGCGCTGTGTTCAGCATCTTGACTGCTTTGACTTGCCGTAGTGCCTGGCGCTATTCCCGACAGGGAAAGCATACACTGCAAGCAGGATCCCGGGGGCGACATCTGAGGGACTGACCTAGTAAGGGTTCCGATTGCACTTTATTTGCAGTTACTTACCTTTCTGATCTCTAGAAGACGATTCTTCCATTTCCTTGCAGTTTTTGCCTGGTCCTCCTCAACTCCTCTTTAGGTGCTAGGATGCCGGTATCCCAGCGCCTCAACTTCTGTAGCGCTCCATCACTAGCACCTAGTTAGCACCCTAAGAGGAGTGTGGAATACTTCAGTTAGTGCTCCACTGCCCTCTTGGGTCGCTAAAAATAAATATCCCGGTTGGAGGCGGTAAACATCGCCCGGCGCTAAAGTTAGCGACCTAGCGGTGTCACTGCCTCTAACTGAATTTTTAGCCCCGTGCATTTAGTATCTTTTATAGAGAATGCCATTTCATTCTACTAGAATGCAGATGTGTCTGCCTTCAGTTTTGATTGCTCTCACCATACTGCCCGATTGTACAAATGATAACCATTATAGGCAGTCCCTCAGGGTCGACACAGAGCCTCTGGTGGTAGATTGACTGATAGAATGATAGAATGATACAGGAAAGTAGAGGCCATTTGGCCCATTGTGCCCATTACAGCCCTTTGAAAGTGCTATCCAATTACTCCCATTCCCCTGCTCTTTGCCCATAGTCCTGTATTTTTTCCTTTTCGAGTAGGGATACAGTAGCATAGTGGTTATGTTACTGGACTAGTAATTCAGGGGCCCAGAAGACCCGAGGGCCCAGGGGCAGCACGGGCAGCCCACGCTGCGATATGTATGCACACTAGGTCCATGCATCAAAGCAGGTCTCCAGTCATCCTGGTTAACCCTTGCCACTGGATAAAGGCCTAGCTCTGTCGAGCCCGAGTGGTGGCTGATTTGCAACGGTCACCACACGTTAAAAAAATCCAAGCACAGGCATCTTCCACCCTCTCAATTGGAGTTCAAGACTGGAACATTGGGGCCTTCAGCGAAACACCTGTGAACTCATGTGGAAGCAAGTTATCCTTGTTCAAGGGACTGCCTATGATGATAATGAATTCAAGGGCATTGACTAATAATCTGGTAGATGTGAGTTCACATACCACAGCAGTTGGGGAATTTAAACTCAGTTAGTTAAATAAATCTGGAATAAAAAGCTAGTATTAGTAATAGTGACCATGAAACTACCAGGTTGTTGTAAAAACCTAACTAGTTCACTAATGTTCTTTAGGGAAGGAAATCTGCCATTCTTGTCCAGTATGGCCAATATGTGATTCCGGACCTGTGGTTGAATCTTAACTGCCCTCTGAAATGGGAACAAATATGCAAAAAGTACTATGATGGGCTGCAGTGGTTCAAGAAGGTGGCTCACTTTCTCAAGGTCAATTAAGGATGGCCAATAAATCACACATCCTGTGAATGAATAAATAAAAGATAATATATATATATATATATATACAATTCTCTTTTTAAAGTTACTACTGAATCTCCCTATCTCTGTAATCTCCTCCAGCCCCACAACTCCACGAGATGTCTGCCTTCCTCTAATTCTGCCCTCTTGAGCATCCCTGACTATAACTGCTCAACCATCAGTGGCTGTGCCTTCAGCTGCCTGGGCCCCAAGCTCTGGAACTCCCTCCCTAAACCTCTCTGCCTCTCTACCTCTCTTTCCTCCTTGAAGACTCTCCTTAAAACCTACCTCTTTGACCAAGCCTTTTGTTGAACTGCCGTAATTTCTTCTTATCTGTCTCGGTGTCAAATCTATCTGTTTTGTCTTATAGCACTGCTGTGAAGCGTCTTGGGATGTTTTACTATGTTAAAGGCGCTATATAAATACAAGTTGTTGTAGCTTCCTTTCAGGCAGTGCATTGCAGATTATAAAACAGATCGCTAAACTGGTTCTTTTGCCAATTATCTTACATCTGTGTCCTCTGGTTAAAGCAAACCTCACTTTGCCTATCTAGATGCGCACTGTCATTTCTAATGCTGCACTCACGCTGTAGGAAGAGTACTGAGAACAAATCACTCTGGATTTGAAGAGCCATGTTATACAAGCTCCACCAGAACAAGATGCCTGGGTTGAAATGGCAGTGAAGACGATTGACATTATTGCATCATGACAGATGCATGACAATGTCACAATGCTTATGCACAGGACAGCTTGTGAAATGTCCCAGCAATTAACATTGTTCTACTATCTGCAGGAACGAAAAAGATTTTTGATCAAATTGCTATTTAAAAAAAAATCCTGCCCTGCTGACAAAACTCCGACCAAGCCCTTGTTCCACTCAGATCTTTGGATTGTAAACTGCAGAAGACATTTACACGGCAGTCTGGGATCTGCAGTTTGGGTGGGACCCCTATTCTGCCGCTCCCGTCCCCCTTCCCCCTCCCTTCCCCCAGCTCCAGTGTGACTTGCTCGGAGGTCCCTGACCTCTGTCTCTGCTAATACACCAACTGCAGCATCAGGGTAATCACTGCTAAGGTTTAAAGTGTATTGTAAAGTTGTATCCTTGCGACTATTTACTGGTGTTTATTCTTGCTCCTGTTTGTGAAAATATATTTCAATAAAAAGATAAAAGAGTTCCTCAAATATAAGTTTGCATTAAAGGATCATTCCATGACTATTTACTGAATTTATCATTCATTGTATAAAGCACTTTAAGGCATGTTCATAATGTGAGGAAGTGCTGTCCAAAAAAAAATATTCATTTTTCTTCTGATCACTTTCCTAAGCTGCAACAATGAAATGCTTCTCGTGGTGAAAATGCTTTTATTCTGTGATAAGTTCCACGATCTCACAGAAATCCTTACATGTTACCACTTGTTGGATATTATTGTATATCATTGGTAAAAGTATAAGATAACAAAGGCTCTTGTTAATCTTTGAACTGTGGCATTAAAATGCAGCAATCAGTTCAATGTCTGACCCCTGAGGGAGCTGGGCATTCCTCAATCAATTCTACTCTGACACTTTTACTGCCAGAGGTGGTTATTCACTCCCAGAAAAGCCAATGCATTTGCTCAGTGGCTGCAATAAATTTAAAATCTCCCACTCCCTGACGATTAAGAAACTCCAAGTGTTGGTTCTTGAGCATGAATTTTGTTGGCACCAGCCCATGCTGTGTTGTTCAAACCCTGAATTACATAGGATTACACAGGATATACGGCACAGAAACAGGCCATTCGGCCCAACCAGTCCATGCCGGCGGTTATGCTCCACTCGAGCCTCCTCCTGTCCTCATCTAAATGTATCAGCATAACCCTCTATTCCCTTCTCTCATGTGCTTGTCTAGCCTCCCCTTAAATGCATCTATACTATTCGCCTCACTCACTCCCTGTGATAACGAGTTCCACATTCTCTCTGGGTAAAGAATTTTCTTCTGAATTCCCTATTTGATTTTTTGGTGACTATCTTTGTTATGTCTGTAATGCACTTATGAATGACTCCATGAGGCAATGTGTTGTACTCAAACTGTAGTGACCGTGGCCCTTTATTTGTAACTCCAGAGTGAAGCACAAGCATGGTGGGCAGCCTTTTATACTGGGCCCTGCACACCTATGTAGGTGACGCTCAGGTCTCCCACCGCAGTGCTCTCTGGTGGACAGCCTCTGCCACAGGGGCAAGAAACCCCGGTCTCTACTAGTTGCACCCTCTAGTGGTGCCAGTACAATATATACACAGTGTAAACCTTATTGAAAGTACATCGGGTAACAAGTCTCTATCTTATGAAACAATACACTGACTACACAGAGAGTATAACTATAGTCTGCATATATAACAATCTTATATTGATGGCCTCTAGTTATGCTCTTCCCCACAAGTGGAAACATTCTCTCTGTATCCACTCCACCAAAACCTTTCATCATTCTAAAGACCGCTATTAGGTCACCCCTCAGCCATATTTTTTCAAGAGAAAAGAGACCCAGCCTGTTCATCCTTTCCTGATACGTATACCCTCGCATTTCTGGTATCGTCCCTGTAAATCTTCTCTGCACCCTCTTCAGTGCCTCTATATCCATTTTTGCCTCTGTATCTATATCCTCTCGAGTACCATACAGAATCAGAGAATCATACAGCACAAAAGGAGATCATTCTGCCCATATTGGAAAGAGCTATCCAATTAGTCCCATTCCCCAGCTCTTTCCCCATAGCCCTGCAAACCTTTCCCCTTCAAGTGTGTATCCAATTCCCTGTTGAACTTGGAATTGAATCTATTTCCAGTGCATTTTAGATCATAGCAACTCGCTGCATCAAAACAATTCTCCTCATATCCCCTCTTGTTGTTTTGTCAATTACCTTAAATCTGTGTACTGTGGCCACCGCCCCTCCTGCCAGTGTTTCTCCAGATCAAAGCCCTCACCATTTTGGCCGCCTCTATTAAATATCTCCTTAACCTTCTCTGTTGTAAGAAGAACAATCCCAGTTTCTCAAGTCTCTCCACATAACTGAAGTTCTTCAACCTTCATACCATTCTAGTAAATCTTCTCAGCGCCCTCTCTAAGCTCTTGGGGCTGGATTTCCCGAAGGGGTGTGAAAGGTGGCAGGGAGGCCTCCTGTGCCGCGTCGCGATCCTCCGGTCGGGTTTTGTGGCGGCGCTGAGCAGCACCGGCCGGGAAGAGCTGCGCCGGGTGTGCAACGCTCTGGTTGTGACACCAGCGCGATTTTTGAATCTTGCCCGATCCGTCCGCCCGGAAGTACGCCTGCAATGACCACCTGGAAAATCAGAGTGCTCCAGCCATGCCTGTGGCGCAGAGGGTGGTAAAGTGCTCCAAAAGTACATGTGAGAGTTTTTTGTTTTATTGTGCGATGTGTGTTGCGGTGGCGTGGGGAACGTTTTTGTGTTTTTTAAGGTTCTCCCCACCCAGGCCTCTCTCGGAGCGCTCCCTGGCTGGCTGCTTAGCTTGGGAGTTTCCCATCCTTGTGCCACGAGAAGTGTACAATGCCTCCCTCAGTGCTGTGCCCTCTGACGCAGGGCTCAGGTGCCCAAACTTACTTACTGAGGCGCAAACTATTCCCGGCCGCTAACTTTCCCGCTCCGCCGACATTATCGCCCCGAAAACAGAAAAGCCGAAAATCCAGCCTTTGAAGCCCTTCCTAAAGCTTTGGTGCCTGGAACTGGGCACAGCACTCCATCTGTGGCTTGACCAGTGAGTTATAAAGGTTGAGCATAAATGTTTTGCCTTTGTGCTCAATGCCTTTATTTATATCGCCAAGGATCACGCAGACTTTTTTAAAAACACATTATAAACTTGTCCCGCCACCTTCAAAGATTTGTGTACGTATACCCCCAGGTCTCTCTGTTCCGACATCCCCTTTAAAATTGCGCACTTTATTTATACTGCCTCTCCTCATTTTTCCTTCCAAAATGCATCACTTCACACTTCTCTGCATTAAATTACATCTGCCCATTTCACCAGCCAGTCTTTGTCCTCTGGAAGTCTGTTACTATCCTCCTCACTTTTTACTACATTTTGGAGTTTTGCATCACCTGCAAACTTTGAAATTATGCCCTGTATACCCAAGCCCAGGTCATTAATATGTATCAAAAAGGGCAGTGGTCCAAATACTGACCGCTGGGGGAACACCACTGTATAATCCCTCCAGTCTGAAAAACAATCCTTCACCACTACTCTCTGCTTTCTGTCCCTTCTCTCATTTCACATCCACACTGGCACAGTCTCTTTAATCCCACAGGCTTCAATTTTGCTAACAAATCTATCATGTGGCACTTTATCAAACGTCTTTTGAAAGTCCATATACACATGGACCACGCTTCCCTCTTTGTTACTTCATCAAAGAACTCGATCAAGTTTGTCAGACACGAATTGCCTTTAAATAATCCGTGCTGGCTGTCATTGATTAACTCACGTTTTTCCAAGTGACAATGAATGTTGTACTGGATTATTATCTCTAAAAGCTTCCTCAGCACCAATGTTAGGCTGACTATACAGCATCTGAACAGTATGCAGTATTTAGTGCTTCACAACACCCACACATTCCTCAAGTCTGACTTCAGTGATTTCAGGGACACTCAGCTAGGGGAGTTGGTTCAGTGATGGATGCAGTCAGTAATTTAATACATGCTGTCGTTGGTTTGCCCAGTGTTTCAATATATTCTAATAGCTCTGGTCTGGTTCAAATAATTAACTGTACTGATTTTATTGTGAGAGCATTCTACTTCAGAGATCTGTCAGTACTTCTTTGGAGCCTGGCTGATAAATACCTATAGCAAAGCTGTAATTAATGCGCAAAATATTTTGTACACTGTATTGCATTTGATTTCCACAGCCTCATTGTTCAAGGTTGCCATCCAATATCTCTCAGGGTTTCAGACACTGCTGGTATGATCACTGCATTCTGTCATTTAGTAAGCTGTTAAATCTGTCATATGCCTTCATCACTCTCTGAAGGTTGTCTGTATGGTGCTTCACCAAGATACCGATGTGACAGTGTAGGTGCTCAGTCAATAACCTGGTGCTTGCCTGATGCTGCCGCCCTCACCATCTCCCACAGCAAGAGCCCAGTGAGCTCCCTCTTGAAAGGGGATGAGGGGCTTAAAGGTGCAGATGCCCTCTCCAGTAGTCTTGCATTGTATGCCAGTTTGCCCTGCTAGAAGATTGAGCAAATGAGGGCAAAGCTAGCAGTTGAGGAGCGTATGCCAAGTGGCTTGGAAGAGGTGATGTAGGAGATGTGGGGCTAACTGTTAAAGTGGTAGGAGGGGTTTTCAGGTTGTGTGTGCAAGTGATTCACCCTTTCCACGTGGGAACTCACTCGGCTCTTGCCATTGAAGATGGTGTGGTTGATGGCATCTGGCAAGCACCAGGTTATTGACTGAATCACTGTGTGGCCATACTGCGGGATATTAAGTTAGAGCTACCATAAAGTGCATTGTGAAGGGTTTGTTGTGCAAGTGTTGCTTTAAGAGGGTGAAGGGAATTCTCATGCCCAAAATGGGAAAGGAAGAAAAGGAGAGAGATTCAAATATGTTATCTTGCCAGCCATAGTGAAGCTTTTGACAATTTTACAGCACTGCTGTGAAGTCCTGGGGCTGAAGATGTTGGAACTCCATGCTAGTGCCACCTCTCATTTTTCCCACATTACAACACATGGGCTAGAAATTCGGTTGTTTAGCACCACCATTAGCGCCAGGGAGGCGCTAGGGGGCCGCTAAACACCTACTGTTCGAGCGCCGAGCTGTCAGCTCCTGCCACGAACTTCAGTGAAGGTTTAGCGGCAGTGCTGACAGTTTGCGCTGCGCTTGCTAGCCCCACTCACTCTGTGACATCACCAAGTGTGCAACGCCCCTGTAGTCCCATGTTTGCTAAATTGACTCTTCCGCCTGCGGCAGCACCTGGCACTGAGACCGGCCGGGGAAAGCAGTCGACCCAGCGACGATCCCGGGGCGATATCGTCCGCAGTGCAAGGTAAGTGCTGAAATTTCATTTTTTCAACTTCTATTTATTTGTTGCAGTAGTGGGTAAGTGTGGGTGAGGTTTATTATAATTTTCACCTTCAGGTGCTAAGATGCCGGCATCCTAGTGCCAAAAAATTGAGTAGGCTATCGCTCTGTTAGCGCCCGAAGAGGAGTGTGGAATGCTTCTCTTAGCGCTTCACTCTCCTTGGGCCGATACAACTGAATATCCCACTTTGAGGCAGTAGACACGCTAAAGGTAGCACCCCGCGCCATCACCGCTTCAGAGCGGGCGCTACCAAATTTCCAGCCCATAATGTTTCCCACATTACAACAGTCACTACACTCCAAAAGTACTTTATTGGTTGTTAAGCACTTTGAGATATCCGGTGGTCGTGAAAGATGCTATATAAATGCAAGTCTTTCTTTCTTTTTCTCTCCTGGTGGCATGAGTTACAGTTTGGTAGGCTAGGTGTAAATGTGTGTGTTCTTCTCTTGGGGCCATTCCCTGCTGCCCTCTAGATACAGATAGTGCTTCAGCAGTAACGATTTTGTACCTGTATAAAAAGTTGCTAAAACAGGTGACAAAGTTATTTGAGAGTGAAATCAATGCTCCTCTCTTACCCTATGTGCCTCAGTCTGCTGCTGAAGAGTTCTGGCTGAACAGTGACATTTTAAAGACTGCGTAGTAGTTTCCATGTAGTTCAACTGCTTAAAGCCATTTCACACAGGTTTTAGCAGGTATGTAAATGAACAGGTCTAAAAGCCTGTGTGCAGCTCTCTCTACTGGTGGGTGCAAGCATTTTAATCTGGAGTTAGGTCAGGAAATTGTCATTTCTCACAGAGACTTTGCCTCACAATTCTGATTTCGAGAAATGTGATCTAAATGAGGTGTTTAAAATGTTCAAAGGAGTTTACAGGGTAGAGAGAAACTATTTCCTCTGGTTGGGGGAGTCCAGAACAAGGCTGTTCAGGGCTGTTATCAGCAAGCACTTCTTGAACTTTCTCTCAAAAAGCTGTTGAGACAAGGTCAATTGAAAATTAAAAATTTGAGATTGATAGATTTTTGTTCGGCAAGGGCATTAAGGGTTACGGAACTAAGACGAGTAGATGGAGTTACGATACAAAATCAACTATGATCTAATTGAATGGCGGAATAGTCTCGAGAGGCTGAACGGCCTCCTCCTGTTCCTATGTTCTGACTGCTTATAGAGCTCAGCAATGTTACATTGATCACACTTAACTTTTGGTCTTGTCTCTACATATTTCAACATGTGTAGGCTGATTACTAAGTTGTGGATAGCTTTGTGGCCAAGCACCACCCTCCCATCCACCTGTCACCTCAGACTCTGCAGCCATCTAGTTAACTTGCTTACAGATAGCGAGCTTTCTGGGCTAAAACAAACTGAGTATGCCACTTTCATATTGAACGAGAATGAGGGACTCACATGGAGAAGTGTCAAATATCGTAAAATTATAAAACATCTAAAGGGAGGGTATGTGTCCCTTACGTGATTTCACAGCAAAAGGACCATGACCTCCAGGATCTGGGAAGAATACTTTTGTGGAAGAAAGATGAATGCGATATTGTTCATGATTGCGTTGATATGGAATTGTTTTGTTGGATATTGTGAAAAGGCATTATCTATGGGTTAACACCTTTGTTAAAATCGTAACAGAGGACTTTATTACTAACACTGCACAGCATGGTTTCAACCCCAAAGTCTCCACCAAGGCAGGCAATCTGTGTTTTAATATCCTTCCCACAGGACCTCTCTCTACGGTCTCATTGCCACTGGACCAAGACCTTGCTCCGTCGAGCCCGTGTGGTGGCTGGTGTGCAACAGCCACCCCACGTTAAAATAATTCACGCACAGGCATCTTCCACCATTTAAAATGAGTTTGTGAGTCACCTGAGCACTCATTTTTGGTGTGGTAGCGTCATCCTCAACACTGAGGGACTGCCTATGATGATGATGATGGCCTGGGAGGAAGGCATTCCTTTGCCAGGAATTTCCACAGCTCTGCCCTCCCCTCCGTCAAGCACCTTGTTCCACCGGCACTCAGTAGTGAATATGGGGCTCACTTGAGGTTCCCGGCCTTGGTCTTGACATTGACCCCTCAAAAATAATTGCCCAGATACCTGTAGAATCAGCCTCTTTGTAGAGGGGATGAAAATTAGCCCTTAAAACAACTTCATATGCCAGTGATGCCGGCAGCTGTACTCGTGGCTGTTCAACGGCATAGTTGCTTTTCTTGCACCCTCCTTACTGGCGAATGCCCAAAGCGGCACAGGAGCCTGCTAGTGATAGTCTAATTGGGTAACACCCCCTCCCCACCCCTCACCTTGGCACTTCAGCTAGTGTCAGCTCTGGGTAGCACTCGCGCCTCTGAGTCAGAAAGTTGTGGGTTTAAGTCCCACTTCAGAGGCTTAAGCACAAAAATCTAGGCTGACACTCCAATGCACTGCTGAGGGAGCGCTGCACCGGCGGAGGTGCTCTCTTTCGGAAGTGACGTTAAACCGAGACGTCTACTCTCTCAGGTGAATGTAAAAGGTCCCATGGCCACTATTTTGATAGAAGGTCAGGGGAGCTATCCCCGGTGTCCTGGCCAATATTAATCCCTCAACCAACATCACTAAAAGCAGACGATTTGGTCATTATCACATTGCTGTTTGTGGAAGCTTGCTGTGTGCAAATTGGCTGCCGTGTTTCCTAAATTACAACAGTGACTACACTTCAAAAAGAAAAGTACTTAATTGGCTGTAAAGCACTTGGGGACACCCAGTGGTCGTGAAAGGCGCTATAGAAATGCAAGTCTTTTTTAAACTGTCGGAACAGTTCTGTGGATTTCCAGGGCTAACATTTAGCAACAATCTAAGAAATTAGCAAACAACTGCACTGTAACTTGGACCCTGTGCACATGTTTATTATACTCTTTAATCGAAATAATACACATAACTGGTTATAGAGTCATCTTGTGGAAGAAAATATTTTCACCTTTGTCTAATTGATGACATTGAGTAATAGTCTTCGGTAACTGATGTTTGTGGACAATAGACCAGAATATATGACTGGTACCATAGACAGCCTTCACAAAATGAACGAGAATAGGATACAACACAACATACATTGACCACAGTTTGAGCTGTACATCGCAAACTATTACTCCTACACTTGTAGATGTGACCTCGTGTGCAGCGGCCTTGACCTTTGGGTGTGGTACACTGTAACTCACTCTTTCAGGCCAGCAGTTTACCACTGCAACACTTAACTGCAGTCAATATTTACATATACTTTTTACACAAATGATTAAATAATGGTGAAGTTATATTTAAGAGTTTCTTTCATGAAATATACTGAGAGGTGATAACGTTTAGCTGTGGCTGTATAAAGTCAATGCTGCTGTGTATGGCTTGTTATTCTACTGCATATTATCAGGCAGTAGTATTTTTATATTTCATATTTATTTTAAGTCTTTATTTTTCTGAAGCTGTAAGAACTGTTATTCACCAGTAATATATAGTAGACATTTTTGCAGGTTGGTTACACCGCAATAACAGTTTCAATTCTTGCATATAAAGTTACAAATTACATTTGTATTATAAAACTATTAATTGACAAGTGTTAGCACATTATTTTATTAAAAAAAGAATTCTTCTCGAACAAAGTATTTGGCTCTTTGAAAGGTGCTCCTTGTGAAGCGAATGTGTTGCTTTTTCTAAAGGGGTCCTTACGGAGTCCTGACGCCAGAGGGTGCACTACAATAAAGCAAACTTCTAGTTAAACGAAGGACTTCTGCATCGACAAAAGCACTCCAATACCACGTCCTAGTAAATTGAGAACTAATAGAGAAATACAAAATACAAGCATCTTCCATCCCATTTATCCTTCTCTTTTTTTCACGTCAGCTTGGCTCTCAGGTCGGAGTCCAAGGGTCGTAGGTTCAAGCCCCACGATGGACTAGAAGTATGTGACCTACCTAGGTTGCTACTTTAGTGCTGTTTGAAGGAATGCAGCGTTAATGGAAGTATTGCATTTTGGGATGTGACATCAAACCAAGGCCAGGTTTTGCCTTCTCAAGTGGGCGTAAAATTCCATGGCACTATTTGGGGAGCAAGGAGCTCTTCTTGTGCCCTGGCCAACATTTCCCCCTTGACCAGCACTACCAAATAAAATTGCGTGCTTGCTGTATGTCAGCTGTGGCTCAGTGGGTAGCACACTCACCTCTGAGTCAGAAGGTTGGGGGGTCAAATCCCACTCCAGGGACTTGAGCATACAAATCTAGGCTGACAGTGTAGTGCTGAGGGAGTGCTGCACTGTCAGAGGTGCTGTCTTTTGGATGTGATGTCTGCCCTCTCAATGGATGTAAAAGATCCTATGGTGCTATTTTGAAGAAGAGCAGGGGAGTTATCCCTGGTGTCCTGGCCCAATATTTATCCCTCAATCAACATAACAAAACAGTTTATCTGGTCATTATTGCATTGCTGTTTGTGAGAGCTTGCTGTATGCAAATTGACTACTGCATTTCCCACATTACAACAGTGACTACACTCCAAAAGTATTTCATTGGCTGTAAAGCGCTTTGAGATGTCCGGTGGTCATGAAAGGTGCTATATAAATGTAATTCTTTTTTGTTATGTGGGATTTTGCTTCATGCAAATTGCTGGCATGTTTGACTGTGTAACAATGGCTGTTCAGAAGTAATCATATTGCCTCTAAAGTACTTTGGGTTGTTTTGAGGCCATCACAAAGCTAACTGGTCCAGAGGGGTAGTTCTGTGATCAGAGGGAGCCTGCTCCAGCTAAAAGCATGGGATTGTGGAATTACTCCTGAGGTAGTCGCTGACCAAGGAGCCCAATATTGCAGATATGAAAAGATGCAAAATGTACCCTATTCCTTAGATGGATCAATGGTACAAAAGAGAAAAAGGTTCCTTTTGACTAATGTAAAAAAAAATTTATTTTTAGGATGGAGGCTGGACTTCATTGTACCTGCATGCGAACAATGGACACTTTTCTGAATTTGTGTCATGCGCTGAATCACAGAATCAAAGACATTTGCGGCACAGAAGGAGGCCATTTGACCCATCATGTCTGTGCTGGCCATAAAAGAGCTATCCAGCCTAATCCCACCTTCCAGCTCTTGGTCCATAGCCCTGTAGGTTACGGCACTTCAAGTGCACATCCAAGTACTTTTTAAATGTGGTGAGGGTTTCTGCCTCTACCACCTTTTCAGGCCGTGAGTTCCAGAACACCACCTCCCTCTGGGTGAAAAAAGTTCCCTCAACTCCCCTCTAACTCTCCTATGAATTGCTTTAAATCTATGTCCTTTGGTTAAGAACATAAGAAATCGGAGCAGGAGTTGGCCCTACGGCCCCTCGAGCCTGCTCCACCATTCAATAAGATCATGGCTGATCATCGACCTCAACGCCACTTTCCTGCCTGATCTCCGTATCCCTTGATTCCCCTAAGCTCCAAAAATCTATCTATTCAGAGACTCAGCATCCACCTCCCTCTGGGGCAGAGAATTCCAAAGATTCACAACCCTCTGAGTGGAGAAATCCCTCTGGCCTATCCCTTATCCTGAGACTGTGCCTCCCTAGTGACAATCCAGCCAGGGGGAAACAATCTCTCGGCATCTACCCTGTTAGTGACCTCACTGCTAAAGGAAATAGGTCCTTCCTATCCACTCTATCTAGGCCCCTATTGTTTTATAATTCTGCTGTACTGTGTATTTGCCCCACCCTCTGCTCAAGTATTGGTGATAAAGTCGTAATGGGGTAGATTCTGAATTTGCCATCTAAGCGTGAAACTGTCCACTCTGGAATTTGCCTGCATTTCACTTCCATTAAAAGGAATGGAGATGATAATTGGATGATTTCTACAAGAGGCGGCTGATCTGCAGCACCAACATACCGAGATGGCAAGATGAGAATCTACACCAATATCTCTGCATTCCAGGATTCCCTCCCTAAACCAATATGCTTTTTAACCTCATCAACTACATCTTTGGTCACCTCCCTTAAAATGTCTCCCAACTCCTGCTTGGTGTCTGGATTCTCCCCTTGTACTGTACAATCTCCTGCTGTACACCATGGCTTATTACATCGTTTCAACCCTTTGATTACATTTCAGTCTTATAATCATTCCCTGGTAAGAACACCTGCGTGAGAACACCAGTAGCAGGTCGGAGCCATAAAAGGAGGGGCGTGGAGGCCTCGGGAGCAGTGTGGAGGTGTACTACTTCAGGGAGCAGTGCGAGGTGGTGCAGGAGGACGACGGCAGCGAAGAGTGATGTCATCAAGGTCCAGGTCGGTGATTGGAGCGTGGGCAGGTACTGCAGGACGGCGAGGTCGGGGCGAAGGAGCGGCGAGAGAATGTAGAGGGACGTGATTGGGCCCAGGAGAGGCGTGAGTTCGGGGCCAGGGGCAGCACGGGCCAGCCCACACTGCGATATGTATGCGCACTAGGTCGGTGCAGCAGAGCAGGTCTCCAGTCATCTTGGATAACCCTAGCCACTGGACCAAGACCTAATTCTGTCAATCCCGGGTGGTGGCTGGTGTGCAACGGCCACCACACGTTAAAAAAATCCATGCACAGGCATCTTCCACCCTTCAGGATGTAGTTCAGGACCTGGAGTATTAGGTCCTTCATTGAAACACCTGTGAACTCATCCTTTTTTGGCGTGGAAGCAAGTCATCCTTGTTTTGAGGGACTGTCTATGAATGGTAGCCAGTACACTAAACGTATTAGAAATAGTAATGTAGATTTAAATTAACATTTTCGACATCAACTGCTGACAGATTTACACTGTCTGCAAGATTAAGCTTACCCCATATTAGCTCTGTTAAATACTTCTTCCTCATCTGAGGATTCTTTGTAATGTGACCCGTGACCCATTGATTTCTTACGAACTGAATCCAATGGCTGGTACAAATCTTGAAGCCAAAGCGGCTTTGGAAGGTCTGTGTCTTCTTCCAACAGGGGTGCCTGATAACAAATGCAGTAATTTCAGTTCATTCAGGTGAAAGTGAATAATTGACAAAAAAATTTAAAATGAACTTTCTCGGGCAATATTTTGCTCTGTTTGCTAATTTTATTGAAAAACTTGATGCAAAGTTTTTAAAAATTCGTTCATGGGGTGTGGGCGTCGCTGGCAAGGCCAGCATTTATTGCCCATCCCTAATTGCCTTTGAGAAGGTGGTGGTAAGCCTCCATCTTGAACCGCTGCAGTCCTTGTGGTGAAGGTGCTCCCTCAGTGCTGTTAGGAAAGGAGTTCCAGGATTTTGACCCGGCGACGATGATGTAATGACGATATATTTCCAAGTCAGGATCGTGTGTGACATGGAAGGGAACTTGGAGGTGATGGTGTTCCCATGCATCTGCTGCCCTTCTAGGTGGTTGAGGTCGCGGGTTTGGGAGGTGCTGTCGAAGAAGCCTTGGTGAGTTTCTGCAGTGCATCTTGTAGATGGTACACACTGCAGCCACGGTGCGCCGGTGGTGGAGGGAGTGAATGTTGAAGGTGGTGGATGGGGTGGCAATCAAGCAGCTGCTCTGTCCTTCATGATGTCGAGCTTCTTGAGTGTTGTTGGAGCTGCACTCATCCAGGCATGTGCAGACTATTCCATCACACTCCTGACTTGTGCTTTGTAGATGATGGAAAGGCTTTGAGGAGTCAGGATATTAGACACTCGCCGCAGAATATCCAGTCTCTGATCTGCCTTTGTAGCCACAGGATTTATATGGCTGGTCCAGTTAAATTTCTGGTCAATGGTGACCCCCCCAGGATGTTGATAGAGGGGATTTGGCGATGGTAATACCGTTGAATGTTAACGGGGAGGTGGTTAGATGCCATCTTATTGGAGATGGTGATTTCCTGGCACTTGTGTGGTGTGAATGTTACTTGCCACTTATCAGCCTAAGCCTGAATGTTGTTCAGGTCTTGCTGCATGCGGGTATGAATTACTTCATTATCTCAGGAGTTGTGAATGGAACTGAACACTGTGCAATCATCAGTGAACATCCTCACTTCTGATCTTATGATTGAGGAAAGGTCATTGATGAAGCAGCTGAAGATGATTGGGCCGAGGACACTGCCCTAAAGAACTCTGCATCAATGTCATGGAGTTGACATGATTGGCCTCCAACAACCACAACCATTTTCCTTTGGGCTAGGTATGACTCCAGCCAGTAGGGAGTTTCCCCGATTCCCATTGGCTTCAGTTTTATTGGGCTCCTTGATGCCACACTCGGTCGAATGCTGTCTTGATGCCAAGGGAAGTCACTCTCACCTCACCTCTGGAATTCCGCCCTTTTGGCTATGTTTGGACCAAGGCTGTAATGAGGTCTGGAGCCGAGTGGTCCTGGCGGAATCCAAACTGAGAATCGATGTGCAAGTCATTGGTGAGTAAGTGCTGCTTTATAGCACTATCGACGACCTACCTTCCATAGCTTTGATGATGATTGAGAATAGACTGATGGAGTGGTAATTGGCCGGTTTGGATTTGTCCTGCTTTTTATGGACAGGAAATACCTGGGCAATTTTCCACATTGTCGGGTAGATGTCAGTGTTGCAGCTGTACTGGAGGTGCGGCTAGTTCTGGAGCACAAGTCTCCGGCACTGCGGTCGGGATGTTGTCGTGGCCCATACCGTTTGCTGCATCCAGTGAGCTCAGCATTTTCTTGATATCACATGGAGTGAATTAAATTAGTTGAAGACTGGCTTCTGTGATGGTGGGGACCTCAGGAGGAGGCTAAGATGGATCATCTATTTGGCAAGTCTGGCTGAAGATGGTTGCAAATGCTTCAGCCTTGTCTTTTGCACTTGTGTGCTGGGCTCCGCCATCAATGAGGATGGGATATTCATGGCGCCTCCTCCTCTCATTAGTTGTTTAGTTGCCCACCGCCATTAACGATTGGATGCGGTAGGACTGTAGAGCTTTGATCTGATCCATTGGTTGTGCGATTACTTAGCTCTGTCTATAGCATGCTGCTTCCATTGTTTTACATGCATGTAGTCCTCCTGTCTTGCAGGCCGGGACCGTGCCGATTTCCGGGCCGCCGCATGCTGCACCCTCTAATGGCCCCAGCCATTAGAGGGAGCAGCATGTGCTGCTGCAGAAGGGTGACGGCTGCTTGCAGTGTGGGCAGGTACAGCAGGAGCGGCGAGGTCGTAGAGGGTTGTGATCGGGGCCCAGGAGAGGCGAGGGCCCAGGGTCAGCACGAGTCAGCCCACACTGCGACATGTGTGCGCACTAGGTCCATGCTGCAGAGCTGGTCTCCAGTCATCTTGGTTAATCCTTGCCACTGGACCAAGACCTAGCTATGTCAAGCCCCTGTGGTGGCTGGTGTGGAACGGCCACCACATGTTAAATCAATCCACACACAGGCATCTTCCACCCTTCAAGATGTAGTTCGGGATCTGGAATATTAGGTCCTTCATTGAAACACCGGTGAACTCCCTTTTTGGCGTGGAAGCAAGTTATCCTCATTTCGAGGGACTGCCTATGATGATGATGATGAGTCCTCCTGTGTTGCATCTTCCCCACCTAATTTTTAGGTACGCCTGGTGCTGCCCCTAGCATGCTTTTCTTTACACCTCATTGAACCAGGGTTGGTTTTCTGGCTTGATGGTAGTGGTAGAGTGAGGGATATGCCGGGCCATTAGGTTACAGATTGTGGAGGAATACAGTTCTACTACTACTGATGGCCCACAACGCCTCATGGATGCCTAGTTTTGAGCTACTAGATCTGTTCTGAATCTATCCCATTTAGCACAGTGGTAGCGCTACACACTCCAATGGAGGGTGCCCTCAGTGTGAAGACGGGTCTTCGTCTCCACAAGCACTGTGCGGTGGTCACTGCTACCATGGTCATGGTCAGATGAATCTGTAATAGGTAGATTGGTGAGGAAGAGGTCAGTAGGTTTTTCCCTTCCATTGGTTCTCTCACCACCTGCCACAGGTGCAATCTGGCAGCTATACCCTTCAGGGCTGTGCCAGCATTGGTGCTACCGAGTCACTCTTGGTGATGGACATTGAAGTCCCCCCACTCAGAGTACATTGTGTGCCCTTGCTACCCTCAATGCTTCTTCCAAATGGTGTTCAACATGGAGGAGTACTGAATCATCATCTGAGGGAGGGCGGTAGATGGTAATCAGCAGGAGGTTTCCTTGCCCATGTTTGGCCTGAAACCCTAAGACTTCATGGGGTCCAGAGTCAGTGTTGAAGACTCCCAGGGCTACTGCATACTAATGTGTCGCCACCTCTGGTGGGTCTGTTCTGCTGATGGGACAGTGTGGGACACTGGCTGAAAAGTCTGTGAATATGACTAAGTCAGGTTGTTGCTTGACTAGTCTCTGGGACAGCTCTCCCAATTTTGGCACAAGACCCCAGATATTAGTGAGGGGGACTTTGCAGGGTCGACTGGGCTGTGTGTGCCTTTGTCGTGTCCAAATCCGTTGCCTAGTTTGAAGCTGGGAGGTCAGTCTGGTTTTATTCCTTTTATAGCAGATTGATACAACTGAGTGGCTTTCTAGTGGCCATTTCAGGGGGCAGTTAAGAGCCCACCACATTGCTGTGGGTCTGGAGTCACATAAAAGCCAGACCGGGTAAGGGAGGCAGATTTCCTTCCCTAAAGGACATTAGTGAACCAGATGGGTTTTTACGACAATCTAGTACTTCCATGGTCACCATTACTGATACTAGCTCTTTATTCGAGATTTATTTATTAACAGAACTTAAATTCCTTTGCCGCCGTGGTGGGATTTAGAACTCACGTCTCTGAATCATTAGTCAAGGCCTCTGGATTACCAGTCCAGTAACATGACCATTATGCTACCGTACTCCACAAGTTAAAAAGCAAGGAGCACTGCACAGCGTATAGTTTTGGTCTCCTTATTTAAGGAGGGATATATTTGCATTGGAGGCAGTTCAGAGAAGGTTCATTAGATTGATTCCTGAGATGAAGGGGTTGACTTATGAAGAAAGGTTGGGCCTATACTCATTGGAGTTTAGAAGAACTAGAGGTGATCTTATTGAAACATATAAGCTACTGAGGGGGCTCGACAAGGCAGATGCAGAGAGGATGTTTCCGCTCGTGGGGGAATCTAGAACCAGGGGACATAGTTTAAGAATAAGGGGTCACCCATTTAGAACTGAGATGAGGAGAAATTTCTTCTCTCAGAAGGTCATAAATCTGTGGAATTCTCTGCCCCAGAGAGCTGTGGAGGCTGGGTCATTGAATATATTTAAGCTGGAGATAGACAGATTTTTGAACGATAAGGGAGTGAAGGGTTATGGGGAGCGGGCAGGGAAGTGGAGCTGAGCCCAAGAAGATCAGCTATGATCCTATTAAATGGTGGAGCAGGCTCGAGGGGCCAATGGCCTAGTCCTGCTCCTATTTCTTATGTTCTTATGCATGTATTTTCCCACTAAGATTAGTGAATGGAAGAAAAAATGCCTTTCTTTAAATTGAGATGTTACCTTTTGTGCATCTTTTGATGAACTCTTCCCAGTTATTCGATCTGTAACTTTCTTCAGAGGGCTGTGTGCACAAAACACACAGAACTGTTGACATTTCTATGAGTTTGTTTTACATAAAAAGACATGGGTTGTAAAAGTCAGAACGTAAAATTTCAAAGCTTATTGCAAACAGAATATTTACCTCTTAGATTGCTTTTTACAAGCAACATCTCCCGAAGCAAAAGGCGCTTTGGATTCCGACCTTTGAGAGCAAATCTATTATCAAAAATGAAAAAGTTAAAAGAGAACAAGGGCACTTTTTTCCACAAATCAATTACTGTTCTTAATATGTTCAGAATATAAGATCAAAGAGAACAGCAGATTGTACGAATGGTCTTAAAACAAAATTATATAAAAAGCAGTGAACCAATTGCAGAACTTAAAATGAATAATCCACTTTTGCATTGCATCACGTGCCAGGATTGCATATTGGAATATTAGGAGTGGAGGATTATCGTAGCTGAAGATGGGCAGCCTACGTAATAGGCACAACATCCTTTGTGTCCAATATTATGGTCTGTGCTCCCACCATGCGACACTCAGCACCAGCAGTACAAAAATGTAAAACTTGCCCATTGATAGTTGTCTACATTTCAGGATACCAATCGTTCATGTTTGCTACTACAGCATATATATTTTCTCATTTTTAGTCTGATTTATATTATATCAAGTATTTTCCTCCAAAGTTAGTTTAAAATCACATAAATGCGTGTCATGTTTTTATATTTTTTTATTGGATTTTTCAGTCATGTGATAAATGATGATTCAGCTTCTCGCTGCATCATCGGTTGCTGGGAAACCAGGTACCAAATCCTACTCCGATTTGTCTGGCTCAATCACTTGTTGGTTCCACCTGTCTGCCCTCTGTTCCTGCTCCCTGGCCTGTCCTCCAATCTTGGGCATTTCTTTTGCTTCTGGGTCTGGCACAAGGATTGCCAACTCTGGCTGGATGCATTCCTGGAAGTTTCATGACATGGCGTTCCGCCTCCCACTGCCCACCCAGCCACCACGTTCACACGACTGGTCGCCCAACACGTCCACCCTCATGGTACACCATCTTTTCACCCCAACTGGAAAGTGAACAGACTCTTCAACACACTTTCCAACATGGGGGTCACCATCAGATGTTCTAACATGTTGGAAAGCGTGTGTATTTCCCGCCCCCCCACCCCCCACCTCACACTGCAGGTAATTGTAGTGCCTCTGTGTCAGCTGTGGCTCAGTGGGTAGCACTCACCTCTGAGTCAGAAGGTTGTGGGTTCAAGTCCCACTCCAGGGACTTGAGCACAAAAATCTAGGCTGATGCTCCAGGGCATCACTGAGGGAGCGCTGTTGGAGGTGCTGCCTTTTGGATGTGACGTTAATCCGAGGCCCCGTCTTCTCTCTCAAGTGAACGTAAAATATCCCACGGCACTATCTTTGAAGAAGAGCAGGGGAGTTATCCCCGGTGTCCTGGCCAATATTTATCCTCAATCAACATAACAAAAACAGATTATCTGGTCATTATCACATTTGTGGGGGCTTGCTGTGCGCAAATTGGCTGCTGAGTTTCCTACATTACAACATTGACGACACTCCAAAAATACTTAATTGGCTGTAAAGCGCTTTGATGCATCTGGTGGTCGAGAAAGGCGCTATATAAACCCATGTCTTTCTTTCTTTCCTGACTCAATTGAATGATTCTTGCCTGTCAAATAGCCTTTTTATTTCTCAACTCCTATATTTTTATAACTAATAAACAAAAGTGTTCAAAGAAAATAGAAAAATAAAGACAATTTTTTAAATGTTCCTATGAATTTTCTCCCGGGTGTTGCTGGCAGTCGTATCCTGGAGATTAAGCCTCAATTGGAGACTCCAGGACAATCCTGGAGGGTTGGCAACACTATCTGGCAAACTGCTCTGCTCCTGGGCCTAACTGTGAACAAATTCTCCTGGTCTTGCATTGTGGCCCAACTGCTCTAATCTTTTTTCCTTGCTCTTCTTGCCCTGTGTTCCACTCCCAGCCACTTTTACAGAATTGGTCTGTAATTCATTGCTGGATGTAGTCTGCTTCCTTGAGCCCGGTGTTTGCTCACGGCTGCTGCAGTGCTCAAAATATTTAGGGTTTGTCCTGTGCTCTTGGGCCTGGTTCAGCACTGTGCTCTGTCTGCCCTCTCAGGTTGACGTAAAAGACCCCATGGTACTATTTCGAAGAAAAGCAGGGGTGTTCTCCTCGGTGTCCTGGCCAATATTTATCCATCAACCAACAAAGCAGATTATCTGGTCAATATCACATTGCTGTTTGTGGGGGCTTGCTGTGCGCAAATTGGCCGCCACGTTTCCTACATTACAAAGGTGACTACACTTCAAAATTATGTCATTGGCTGTGAAGCGCTTTAGGACGTCCTGAGATTGTGGAAGGCGTTGTCTTTTTTTCCATTTTCCATTCTATAATGTAATAATGGCAGCTTCAGTGTGCTTGGAGCCAGAATCTAGACAACCTTTGACTGAGAATTCTGGGGCACCCACTTCAATACAAAGATCTGTGCTCATCGAGATCAGTGGCCCATGTGAGGACTTATCCTCCAGCGGGATTATGTGTGGAGTAGCGCAGGAACAGGTGGTTGGCTCCAGAATCAATTCTGGTCTCTGTATACGTGACAGGAAACCTCCAGCCAAATGGTCTCCTTCTGTGCTGTAACCATTCTATGAATCTATGATTCTAACGTTTTCTTGCTTCATGTGTGATGGTCATTATGTAACAAAATCTTCAATGTGCTCTCAATTGGCAGTCTACCTTTCTGCAATAACTACTGTTACTGGTGGTTCTTGTACCTCCTCTTCTTCCCAGATTTCTGGCGACTCTTCAGCCAGTAAGTAAGGGTTCTGTCCAGCACAATTTTCTGCATCTTGCAGCATTCCACAGTAATTTTAAAAACCCACCTCGAGATAAATTGCAAACCTCTCTTAGTGGTTTGAAGTGTTGCTTCAGTAAGCCAAATGTTTAGAGTATGAGACTTCTGTCTTGTGCATGTGCCTTGCTCTGTTATATTATTGGGCATATAGGTTTCATGAGCCATGGTTGCAGCAGCTAGCTATAGTCTCTAAGCAGTCAACCTTGCAACTTTCTTTCCTCTTGGAAAACTTGGAAGCCTACACGAATGCCTGAGGATGTCAGAGTTCTGCACTCCCAGGAAAGTGGGCATTTGTGTGCTTGGGTCTTTGTGGTGGTTGCATACTGTTTGTGTATTCATAGCGTTGATGCCCTTCCTGTAAATATAGGGCTGAGCTTTGTGTGCAGGTGCTCAAAGAGCTACATGCATACCGTCGATGATGCCGTGTGTCATCCTGGACATGCCTCCTGGATCTTCTGCTGTAAAGTTTGAGGGCTAGGGTAGCTTGCACTGCTACAGGTACTGCAGTGTAGATTTGATTGAATTAGATTGCATACTATGTTGTTCATTGCCTTCCTATACAGCAACAGTCTCCTCAGATAAAGCTTTTTTGTGACATGCCCACTCTTGTACAACACAGAATGTCTGGGATACCAGCCGATACTGTGAGTGAGCACCTTGTGTCATCTGATCTGTGTGGCTGCCTTCTTCAGGTCCTGTTACTCCTCCTGCTCATCTATCAATATGGCACTGTTTGTTGCAATCATACTGCTGATCAGAGAGAACAAGGCCTCTTTGTGCAGTTTTGTGATTGCATTCTTTGCCTTCCCTTGCACTCTGTAGACTCTCTCTGTGATTTTATCGCGAGTCTTTAGCAGGCGCGATATTAACAGTTATCGGAAATCAGAAGCTGTGCAGTTTAACAAACTAAAAGCAGCTATACATGTTGCATTAATGTTCATAGCAATGCAAGTAATGCAAGGGAAGGGTTTTTTGTGGAGAGATGGAAACATTAGCTCAAACATCAAAAATTACTCAGCAATAACCCTCGATTTGTGCAGGCAACAACCATAATGCATGGAAGACTTTCTGTCCCTTAGTCCAAAGTGTTGTGCATGCTGAAACCAAATGCTGTAAATTTGCACGGGGTCTCATATTTCATAGAATTATCTCATTTATGACACTGATTTATATTCACAAGTGGAAGAGGCCCTAACAAAATGGCTCTCTGCCCTCTTGCTGTTGCTGCACTTCCTTGTGAACCAGTTTTTCGTTTGCCCAGCTACTCTGCAGTTTCTGTTTGAGGCGTATTGAAAATCAAAATAAGGAACACAGCAAATTAAAAATAAAATGTTGTGCACATTTTTGATTATAAATTGGACATGTCAGCAGCGGTTGTGGCACTACTGGTAGGTTAATAAGGAGCAACCACATGTGAGGGTGAGGAGTGTGGGTGGGCATTTTTTTTGGCGTGATGGGGATTTAACAGGACGGTTAGTTGACAATTAAGACTGTTTGGACTCTGCATACGTCTCAATTGGCCCATGGACAAGGTCGCTAATGGTTATGCGGCAGGAAGAGCCATTTTCTGTGGGAGCAAAGTGTTCAGAGGAGAGGCCAAGTGCTCAGCGAGGAGCAGGATGTGTGTGCACGAGTAGAACTGGTGCGGGACCAGTATTTTCTGCATCGTGGGAGTAGCAGGCAATGTGGTTAGTGTCCAGCGGTGTTGAGAGCAGTTCAATCATCATTCAACATCGGATTTTACCGAAATGGGCGCGAGCAGATAAGAGTGCCTTTATTTAAAAAAAAAGGTAAAAAGTTTTACCCCAAAAACTTCACTAGCAGCAAGTAAAGTGCTGATTGAAACCTGGTGGCTATTTTGGATAAAGCGAAGATTATTTTAGCTTTAGAAATGACCTGTTTCTGATAATGGTCAAGTTTGATAATGCTGAAACATTTTGAGATGTTAAGAGTTGTTGAACTGTTTTGCAGAGTTAAGTGAAACTTGTTGCATATTTCTCAATAAAAACTCTTTTCAAGATTTGAACTGCTATTCTCCTGCCTCAAATTCAAGTAACTGTGAGTTCTCCTCGGAAAGGAGACAACTAGGGTTAATTTACATTGGGCTTGCCACTCAAGTATTTTACATTTTGGTGCTGAGCTGAAGTCTCTCCTTTACAGAGTTGAAGCCCAGGATATGCTGTAATGTGTTTAATGATGTTGATACTGAGTTGAATTTGGGACGCTGTACCATGTGAGATGTATTCAAGCATCTGTTTGACTTTTAAAAATGTGTTCTCGGGTAGTTTCTATGAGAGGCTGGTGGTGTGCCTTCTTTTTACAATGGAGTGTCTTGCTAGGTCACTTTAGAGGGCATTAGGAGTTAACCATGTAGTATGAGATTGGAGTCACATGTCGCCCCTTCACTGATGAACATCTATGAACCAGTTGCATTTTTACAATAATTCAGCAGCTTCCATGCTCATTGCTTTCCTGTGACAGCCCACAAATGACAATATTTTTGAATTTAATCTCAGTTTGCCATGGTGAAATCTGAACATAACCCTGGCTTTTAATTCAGTACTATAACCACTACTTGACAGTACCTTTATGATTTCTGTGTTCAGCTCAACTTAGGTATGCAAATCTGTGTTTTACTATCCTCCAACATGTGAAATCAAATTACATGTTGTGAGCGATACTCACAATTCAGAGTTATTGTATTTGTGCACAAATAGAAACCAGAGGAGTGATTTCATAATCTAGCACTACGAGTGGGGGTTGTCATTTACAGGAAGTATATCCCGGGAAATTGTGGTGGTGATGGTCCTCACAAAATTGACTTTTATCAGTCTACAGACGTTATGCGGAGACTTTATAATGCATTGGTCAGATCACATCTGAGAGTACAATTTGTGAATTCATATTCCCAGCCAGGAAGTCACACTGTAGCCCTGATTCTCTGGCTCATGCTCCCCTGAGTGTGTCTCCCAGCTGGGAGTGCAGGATCGTCAAATCACCCCTCTGAAGTATTGAGTTCAGTTTTGTTCACTACATTATAAATTGGAGGTGGATGCATTGGTGGGTGCAAATATGAGCAACCAGGATGATCCCATGTGTAAAGGGATAAGCTTTGAGGAAAGATTACAGAACTCAAGCTCTGAATGAAGAAAGTTATGGGGATCCCATACGAACAATGACGGACAGGTAATGACTATCTGGTCCATTGAGTCTGTCCCACACAATTGCGATGCCTTGTGTATCACAACACTTACGCTCCACCCCACAAAAAACCATCTCTATCAAGGTGTTTAAAATATTAATTGGTATAACTAAGATAAACCCATATATTACTTCCTGGATTTGAGAGCATGAGTTTAAGTTACTGAAAAGTAGATTTAAAATAGATATTAGAATTTTTGGAATAATCTGTCAGGCGAGGAATAAAAATAAGGATTTTAGGGGTGTTCAAAATGCAGCTGGCTACTAGGTTAGGTGAGTTAGGATACTCGAGGAGGAGCCTGATGAGCTATAAGGGCTTTAGTCATCCTTAACTGATCTTGTCTTCTTGATCAGGTCATCTTTAGTTATTTGAGACTGCAGATGCCTTTGTTTTTAGGATTGTGAGGAATTAACTTTTTGTTTGTCTCATAAAATGGGCTTTAAACTCAGTCTCATTATCCTGCTCCTCAAAATTCTCATTAACACCTGCCTGTGGTGAATAACAGATTATTGTTTTCTGGTGCACAATTTGTCACTTAAAAAAACACAAAATGAACAGTCATTTGCCGTGTCTAAATTAGCTTGCGCTTTTACTAGGTTTTTACATGAACTTTTACCACATGGCTAATGTTTACCAATGCCAGATACTCAAAACGGTCCCTCCAAAAAGTGATACTGGAAATGTCAACCAACTCTGCGCAGAAAGGGACAAACATTTGACTATTTGAGGGTAAACATACCGAGACGCCACTCCCCATGCAGAACCTTGCTTGGATCAGGCACAGAGGCCAGTGCGCCCAATTTGCGGTGCTACCCATTTTCTGGTCGTTAATTTTAATGGTTAGAAAATTGGGAGCACCATGAATTGGGTTCCTGATTTCCATGCCTGATTCTTCGATCTGCATTCTCATTGAGCGAGGCTTTGCACCCGCTTTATAGGTTTTCCTTTCAAACACAACTGAGGATGCCAAAATAGTAAGGAGCAGAACCTACCTCTATTAGACAAACCACTGCAATAATAATCATCACTACAACAGTAACTGCGATAGCCAGCAGGAGCTTGTGCCCATACTCCACTGCAGATAAACTCACCACCTTCTACAACAGAAACAGAACTTTGTTATGACATGAATGAAACAGTTTAATTTGCAAAGAGACATCATGACATTAAGGAAAAGGATAAAAGTATTGGAGAGTGTTAGTGTGCAGACAAAAGCACAAATAAATTAGAGTTTACAGCATTGCAATAATCATCATTATGTGGTTCCTCTCAAAAACGGATGCCTCTGGTAAAATGCAGTTTTGCTCTCTTCCCCTTTGCAGTTCCTCCAGCGACCATTTTAATCCAAATTGACAGCCAGAACATTTAAGCTTCTCTTCTTCACATGGATGACCCTCAATAACTGGCCAATAGCCTCCAAATGTTGATAGAAAAAATAATGGTCTTACCAGCAATTTCTTACCTTCCCCTTTAAATATTCATTGATATAAAAAAAAATAAACTTTTCAGGTTGAAAAAGTTAATTGTGTAAATAATCATTCATGCTTTTTTAAAACTATTTTACATTGGAACAATTGACGTTTCCTACAATAACAATTTGACATTAGTAACCAGCAGTAAAGACAGTAACAGTAAACTTTTCTTCACTCCCCAAACTTGGTTGTTTCGATCAGTCTGGGCCCCAAATAATAAATTACTCATCTTTAGGTGGGGTAATTATTATTTTCAAATGAAGGGTTAATTTTGTGAGGCCGTGGAGCTCCAGCAGAACTTGCAGACAGCAGGACAGATTCGAAAAATTAGGCTCGGACCTCACAAACTGGACTTGTGGAGTTCCTGATTTTGAACAATTGGACTTACCTATATATCAATAGTGACTATACTTGAAAAGTAATCTATTGGTGGTGAAGAGCGCTAGGGCTGTGCGGTGGGAACCTGATAAGGTGCCATATAAATGCAAGTTCTTGCTTCTTCCATAGATGATATAGAATTTGCTGTCATGGAGTCTCCCCCGCTTACCTACATTTCTGATGGATAAAAACTATGGGATATGACAGTTTGGCTCAATTCAAAGCACTCTCAACTCTGAGGGTTTGAGTTTGACATCACAGCTTGTGAGCATGATATCAGATGCCATTCCAATGCAGTAGTGAAGGATGGTGCATTATTCATGGTCTGCTCTTTGGATAAGACATTAAACCAAAGTTCAAGCTGCCCAGTAAAAATACCATAAAATTATCCAAAGAATTCTCCCAGTGTCCTGGCCTGCAACGCTCCCTCAATTGAGCAGATTGATTAGCCATTTTTAATCATTTAATAGATGTATGTGGGATATCATCCAGATAGAATGATTACCACACTTGTCTACTAACAATGGTCAATGCACAGATTTCAAGGTAATTCATTGTGCAAAATGCTTTGAAATGTTTTAATGCAGGAGATTCTATATTAATATAAGTATTATTTATTTAATATCCATGACTTACCAAAATAATCAAGTTAAATTCTAAAACAGTGCAGCATAACAAACTACAGCACTCAATCATGACTATTCTACAGATGTCCCTTTCATTGGCATAGCAGAAATAAAATTTCACATCGAGTATTTGATAATTTATGCCCATACTTGTTTTGTAAACTTTAATCTTATTCTTAATCATATGTCAATCCAGCTCTTTTTGAAAGGAGTCAGTCTCTGAGGTTAGATGATTTTAATACTGCATGTGCATGAATTAATTTTCTTAATCTAGGGTTTGTTGGCAATTGAATTACTTTTCAATTTCTGAGGCAAAGGTTACTGCAGAACATTCCTTTAGCACTGTCCTAGAGCAGAGCTGAAGGACTGTCTGAGGTTATCAGACGGGACTGCTGCATTTTTAGGTTTTTGCTCAGATATTTTCCTTGTGTTTTGTGCCAAATAACACTCTTGTAAGCAAGTCAAAGTGAAACTTTAGTTGCATAATATCTGCTAGTGCAGCGAGGATCAAACTGAAACCCGGTTGCTGACTTCAACTTATTACATCCCATCTTTTGGCCTTCAGAAAGCAATGTAACAGTCTGAGACCATGGCGTAGGCTATTAATGACAGAAGACAGCTTTAACAATAAGTGGATAAATCAGCAGTAGCAAAGACAAGCAGCATATTTACATTAATATCCTTCTCGAATATAAAACAAAATAATAGACATGTGTGATCCTGTGCTAAAACGCATAGTAAAGCTGAACCCGAGATAGAATTAAAGCTGAACTTTGATTATAAGTTTACATGGTGTTTGTGGCCTAACTTCCCGTGGAAGATTTTTGTATCTGAAATGGGTCCCATCAAAGGACAATGGCAATAATTTATTTAACCATTATCAAAGGCTCCTTGAATTCTGCCTTGTCCTGAGGTGTGTTTATTATCCAATTTGGGATGCGTTTTATCTGCGACCTGCAGAAATAGCAATAGTAACCAATTTTAACCCTGTGTGACCAGCAAGAAAAAACACGCAATAAATATTCCATCATAGGCAAAAATGCTTCACTTTTGGCACACTTTGATATTTAACCGGAACAAAGAACATCAACATATGAAACTCTTCTAACTGCATTATACTTATTTGCAAGATAAAATTAACCGTTTCTGGCAATTTAGAAAGATGCAAAGATGTCCTCTTATCTGTAGAACGATCATTTTACTGAACTACTTTTTAGAATAATGCCAGCAAGTAAATAAGTTTGCAATTAAGACATTAGCAAATTGATACATCCTGACTCATACAACAAACTTCTTCTCTTTTCCTGGGCTGTTATTTATCAACCAGACTAGATTATTTAAATGAACGTCATATTAACCATGAAAAGTACTGGAATGAAAAGACAGAGGCTGGGAAATTCCTTGGCACGGATCTCTCTCTGCCGCCGTAACTTTGCTGGAGTAGTGGCGCGAAACCAGTTTACTTACTTAAATGGGTTTTCCACCGCAGTCCCGGTCACAGAGTGAGAGTAACAATGAGAAACTTCCCGGCCATAATAAAATATAATGCACCATGGGCCTGTATTTTGTCACAGTATTGATCAGATATCAATTCTTAGGCAATTAACCCAACATCCACTACTGCATTGTGCAAATATGAGCTGATTGATAAAATTCTCTCAGTGATAAAACCAAGAGGGAATGCGCATTTGGGACATATGTATTAAGCAAGGTGATTATTTCACCTAGAGGCGGAAACTATTACAATGCCCAGGATTGTCTTCTACTTTGTTATCAACATCGAAGGAAAAGATTACAATGTATGGACACAGCTAGCCCCCTCTATTTTGGGGAGGAGTAAGAGGATAAATTATCTAATCCAGTTGATGGTGCAGCTTTTATCATAAGAAATAGGAGCAACAGTATGCCATTTGGCCCCTTGAGCCAGCTCCGCCATTCGATAAGATCGTGGTCATTTGATCTTGGCCTCAACTCCACTTCTCTGCCTGTTCCCCATAACTCTTGACTATCATTCTTCCTCATCCATGAGTTGCATAGAAACAATAGCCCCAAGTTTCCACATGATTTGCTCCTGATTTTTAGTATCTTAGAAATCGGAATTCTCCACATTTAGTTTGCTCCAGTTCTAGTCAGTTAGAACAGTTTCACTTTGGAACAGAATTTTTTTTTCACGGCCACTTACAGCTGATTTCAAAGTTTCGTGAGTGAAAACTTACTCCAAACTAACTTAGAATGGAGTAAGTAAAGATTTTTGTACGCTCGAAAAAACCTTGTCTACACGTTAGAAAATCAGGCGCAGGTTACAAATTAGGCGTAGGGAACGAGGTGGGGGGGGAGGGGGGGAAGGGAAGTCATTAAATTCTACAATCAATCCCTAGTTATACTTACACAAATATTATACAAATAAATCCAACCTGAATAAAAATTTATAAGCAAAGAAAAGATTAAATAAACCATGTTCCGACCTGTGTGAAAGTGCTTCAGACAAGCCTTTCATGTTGGAGATAGGCAGCGGTGTGGCGTCAGTGTCTCGACGGCAGCGGCAGCAAGCTTCGAGCTGAGCTGCAGTGCTTGAGGCAGGCCTTCATTCTCTTCGTGGCTGGCCGCGAAGAAGCAGCACCGGACGGACCCGAGGCCATTCGGCCATGAGATATCAGCGGCGTCAGTGGCTGGCTGGCAGCCGAAGAATCAGCAGACCGATGTGAGGCCATTCGGCCATGAGATAGCAGCGGCGTCAGTGGCTGGCCAGCAGCCGAAGAATCAACGCAGGATACACGCAGCTCATTAAGGTTCTTGAGGCCATTCGGCCACGCTTTAGGGGCGGCGTCAGTGGCTGGCCGGCAGCCAAAGAATCAGCAGCGGACGGACGTGAGGCCATTCGGCCATAGGATATCAGCTGCGTCAGTGGCTGGCCGGCAGCCGAAGATACAGCAGCAGCCTTCGAGCTGTGAGGGGGACTGAGGCCATTTGGACAGGGAGAGGCAGCCACATCGACAGTTTTATATTTAAATTTGCAGAATGGGTGCTGCATTGTCAACACCACGTATTATTACAAAGTTGAATTGTCACTCTTATTTCTCCAAACACATAGTCCTTACTTTGCATGCACCAATGCAGCACCGATTCTGCAAGTTTAGCAGTGAAAAGCTGAACTCACTGATTTCAGCAGGTGATTTTTTTAGCAGCAGTGCTGCTAAAAGCACTCCCTCACACACAGAAATATCAAAAAAAATTAAATTACAAGCCTTTGCAGGGGTCCAAGAAACAAATCTTCACTTTTTCTGCAGTATTTTAAAAAATGGCCGAGTGCCAATGTTTGTGTGAGACTGCGCGTGTGCGCACGCTCCAATGCGCATGCGCAGGGTTGCCGGCACCACGAAGGCTAATTTAAATTGTACCCGCCCCCTGCTACTTAGAAAATTGGTGCGAGTGTTAGGCTCCGCCCCCTGCTGCGAAGAGCGCGCCGCGCCAAGCAGACATCGAGCTCCTTGAATATCGAGGATTTTTTTTAGGCGCAGTTTTCGGTGCGAAAAACAGGTGCCCAGCTCGGAGGTGCGCCGTTTTCTCCGCGGCACTAAACTTGGGGCCATAGAAACATAGAAAATAGGTGCAGGAGTAGGCCATTCGGCCCTTCTAGCCTGCACCGCCATTCAATGAGATCATGGCTGAACATGCAACTTCAGTACCCCATTCCTGCTTTCTCGCCATACTCCTTGATCCCCCTAGTAGTAAGGACTTCATCTAACTCTTTTTTGAATATATTTAGTGAATTGGCCTCAACAACTTTCTGTGGTAGAGAATTCCACAGGTTCACCACTCTCTGGGTGAAGAAGTTTCTCCTCATCTCGGTCCTAAATGGCTTACCCCTTATCTTTAGACTGTGACCCCTGGTTCTGGACTTCCCCAACATTGGGAACATTCTTCCTGCATCTAACCTGTCTGAACCCATCAGAATTTTAAACATTTCTATGAGGTCCCCTCTCATTCCTCTGAACTCCAGTGAATACAAGCCCAGTTGATCCAGTCTTTCTTGATAGGTCAGTCCCGCCATCCCGGGAATCAGTCTGGTGAACCTTCGCTGCACTCCCTCAATAGCAAGAATGTCCTTCCTCAGGTTAGGAGACCAAAACTGTACACAATACTCCAGGTGTGGCCTCACCAAGGCCCTGTACAACTGTAGCAACACCTCCCTGCCCCTGTACTCAAATCCCCTCGCTATGAAGGCCAACATGCCATTTGCTTTCTTAACCGCCTGCTGTACCTGCATGCCAACCTTCAATGACTGATGTACCATGACACCCAGGTCTCGTTGCACCTTCCCTTTTCCTAATCTGTCACCATTCAGATAATAGTCTGTCTCTCTGTTTTTACCACCAAAGTGGATAACCTCACATTTATCCACATTATACTTCATCTGCCATGCATTTGCCCACTCACCTAACCTATCCAAGTCACTCTGCAGCCTCATGGCATCCTCCTCACAGCTCACACTGCCACCCAACTTAGTGTCATCCGCAAATTTGGAGATACTACATTTAATCCCCTCGTCCAAATCATTAATGTACAGTGTAAACAGCTGGGGCCCCAGCACAGAACCTTGCGGCACCCCACTAGTCACTGCCTGCCATTCTGAAAAGTCCCCATTTACTCTTACTCTTTGCTTCCTGTCTGACAACCAGTTCTCAATCCATGTCAGCACACTACCCCCAATCCCATGTGCTTTAACTTTGCACATCTTCTTACTGAACTGACTAAGCACTTTCTCTTTCCATTTGATTGGGTAGTTCAGCCCCTCACATTAACAGATGTGGGTAGGGTTTTTGATTTTTTGGATTTAACCAGTAAAACATCATTGCTTTTATAAAAATCTAAACTAGTCTATTTTCCTATGCCTCCTCCATGGGCAGACCATTCGTTTTTGAGCTGGGTCTCCCTCTTTAAAATTTGATCTTCAATTAATTGAAAACCAGTTCTAAAGACCAGTTTTTCCACCCAACTGAGAATCAGAATTGTCTAATGTTTTGATTTAATCGTGTGTGACAACATCAAAGCTTTCAAGCACTTCACAGAGAGCTGATAGTGATGAAATGAGTGACCTTGTCAGTGGGAGTACAGTAAATAAATGGTTCAAAACTACAAAAAAAAATTAAATGACTTACCCATTATATAAAGAGAACATCCATAGTGTGATGCTACATTTAAGCAATGATTGGACGTAACTGGACATAACATAGAACGAGAGTCTCACGTCATATCCGTTTAACCATAGACATGAGAATGCTCCCGTCCTGAGATGTTGTCAAAATTTATGGAAAAGGAACTGCCCAATATTCAAACAGATGATAATCAACAGTGACTATTTGAACATGCAAACCAAATGGGGGCAGTACACAAACAGTAAGTGCTAAGAGGTACACTTCTTTGCAGGAGAGCCCACTGAATATTCCAGCTCATAGGCTGCATGGTAAAAAAAACCTTTACATCAAAGATCTAAACCAGAAATGCAAATTCCTGAAATGCGCCAGATTGCAAAATCACCCTAAATGTGCTTTAGACCAACAGACACTATTTTTATTACACTGAATAGAAAGCATCAATTGGAATTAAGAACCCAAAATGAACTCTTAAATGGAATTATTAAGCAGTTTAGGCTAAAATGACAGAATCTTAGTACTATTTTTCCGCAGGCCAGAAAACTTAGAATAGTGCCAAAACAACTAACTGATACCGCTAGCGTTTTTTTCTCGGCATTTGATCCTTTTATCTCCAAAATCCCATTGGGACCAGCAGCAGAAAGCATACCCTCAGAATTTTTTGATGAGATAACCAAATTTAGCAGTTGAAAACTAAACAATTAAAATAATGTACCTGTACTTTTTGAAGGTACTGGATGCAGGTCCATATGTGAGGTTTTCAAAGAAGGTTAAGATTCAAGGAAGCATTTGTAAATTAGTCAAATCATAGAAAATGGGGCTTCTTTGTGGTTTCAGTTCAAGAACCAATCAGATCGTGGAAAAACAGCTGATGGACAGACTAAACCAGTTTTAATAACATAGACAGATAAACGGTGCCCATACACTGATTCCCACCCAGAGTTAAAATCGGGGCTAAATTGTCAGTTGTTCAAAAATGAAAGAAAATTGCCGACTCCTTAGAGGTCTGGAATTTCGTTGTGGCGTAAAAGTTAAGGGCAGTGGTGATCTTTATTGCCGCTAATAGTGCATGGAAAGTGATTGACTGTCCCTGTCGGTGTTCGTGGACTTTCTGGCACAGGTCAGCCATAGATTCCTTGATGGGCTTGAACATTCTTGTGCATTGCTCCTTCACTACATGTAAATAGCTGACTATGTTCTGATAGACTGCCACCTGAAATAGTACCTGCTGCTCATTTTTGCACCACCTACATCCTTTGTGTTTCACCTCTCTTCCTGATCGATTGCAATATACCTACCAATGGTCAATACACTCTTATTGTCTGGAAGAAAATACCTGTCCTAATCTTTCCCTTTGTTAAACTCCCTTAACTCCATATTGACCTGGAGTAAAACATTCACTTTCAATTTGACTGTTTTTCTACAGAATGTTCCTTGAGTTTTTCATAATGGCTTTTAAGATAAGCAAAAATCTGATTTATTTCCTCACTTTTTGCTTGTACATTATATTACTTTTTGGAGAGGTAAGAATTCTGAGAGCAACACTAAATATGGACACTTTTTGCTATTATTTATTTTCTTTGCTAAAATGAATGAAGGCACCATTTTAGGCATCTTTTCTTCCAAAGCACGCAGAGATTGTTGTCAGGCTATTTGCCCTTGAGTTGTGTTACAGCTGACCTCAAATCTGTCCTTCCCAAATATCTAGCCCCAGTAGCATTGAGGTCAATTACAGGCACCTAGTATTATCCTGGCTGATATACCTGATATGTTGTAAAACATATGAGCAATACCTTTGAACTGTCAGCCAAGAATCGACAAAATTGGTAACGCTAATAAGGTGAAAAGCTGCTTAGAAATAACCTTGGAGAAAAAAGCAATTCGCACTGACAAAAGCGAGAAGGCTAACAAGGAGGGAAGATAAAACACTCCCGAATGTCTGGGTTAAACTGAGCCCCATTGTTGGAACTGTGATGGCAAGATCGTAAATATCTTTTCTAAGGAAGAACAGATAGTGGCAGTCAAGTTTGATAGAACGTTATTATGCACAAACGGGACATAGCGGCAACCAAGTCTGCAGGTGTTTGTTTAACTTAATTGAGTTAAGGAGATGAGTGACTTACAAAAATAATGATGTTTTGGAATGTAGTAGGACTTACATTCTGTCCTTGACAGGGAGTCCTCCAATGCTGCTAGCAGCAGGATCATCAAAGGGAACTTACATCCTGATCAGCCAGGGAGTTCTTGAGTGCAGTTAGCAGAAGGATTACTGATAGAAAATATTGTCCCGGGTTGAAATTGGTGACTGTGAGTGCCGATTAAGTATAATTATGATATTCATGCTAACCAAGTAAATAAGCTTTGATAAATAAATCTATTGAGACAAAATAAATAAGTGTTTGTTTACGAGATACTGTGGTCTGATGTGGTTGTCTCTGGGTCCAAGCTAGGATTATAGTTGAGAGCTGAACTCTCAAGCTCTGATATTATAAATTTACTCAGTTCATATCCACAACAGGTTTTAAGGGATACATTGGATGATAAATTAGAAACATCAGGAAATAGAACATGGGTTAAAATATTCGTCATCTGTCTTTATAATGAATACTACCATCAAATTCCAGACCCAAAGAATCTATAACACAAGCAGACATCAGTAAAGTATATTTTATACAGAAACTCTGAGTATTAATAAAGAAGCTGGATAAATATGTGGTTCGGCACAGAATTAACACTGAACACATTGGGTCCCGTGTTCCTGGGATGATGTGGGCTATGGATGGCACCGAGATAAAAGTTGAATAGTAGACATATATGGATGGATGTATATTCTGGAATTTTGTTTGGTTACATTTTGGTGCTTCGACTAAACTTTTCTTCAGAAGATTACATACATGGGGTGAAATCCAAGAAAGAGCAGGTTATACAGATTGTAAAAGGAACAGGCTTCATGTGTTAAATCGTCTTTTCTTGTACCATGCTTTATAAAAATGAAGACTGTCTGCTGATCATCTTTCCTTACTTTCTAAGCAGTTTCCCATAGGTATCTGTACTGATATCCTAAGAACATAAAAAGCCAATCCGTGAAGCCCATCCCTTCCAAATAAGAGAATTTGCCTTGTTATAGACTCTGGCCCATTCACTACTTAACCCAGGAAAGGTTCTACAAAGCTTCTCTCTAACCCCACCCCCAAGATAAATTACAAAAGAAAAATACTACGGATGCTGGAATCCAAAACAAAAACAGAAAATGCCGGAAACACTCAGCTGGCCGGGCAGCTTCCGTGGTGAGAGAAGCAGAGTCAATGCTTCAGGTCTGAGACCCTTCGTCACACCACGGATGCTGCCTGGTCTGCTGAGTGTTCCCAGCATTTTCTGCTTTTGTTGCCCAAGATACATTGCTGATTAACACTTAGCGAAAAATCTGAGGGCTATGAGGGGGCAGGTCTATTACTTTTAGTGAGATCTCTGGCCACACTGTCTAAATGATCACAGCTCATACAGTCCAAAAGTTTGGCCCCTGAAATTCCTTGGGGGACTGCTGTGCCACAGAATGTGCAATGGAAGAGGTTTCTGTCCACTGCTGGGCCCCAGCACTGACCCTGTCACATATCCTGAGGTCAGCACTTTTGTATATTGTTAGCCGAGCAGGGAGTGTGAATCCCACCTGCCATGCCTGTGTTAGGTGAGGAGGAAAGGGAACTTTTGCGAAGATGGGCAGGGAGCGCAACTTTTTCATCTGTCATTAAGGAGTTGTATGCCACGAGAGGAGGAAAACTCATTGGGAGGCAGAGAAATCACACAGCAGAAGGATATAAATCTAGTTACTACTTAAAAGGGGCAATGACAGCAATTGAACAGTCCATTCCAGTTGGACTGAAAGCATGAAAACTAGGGCAGCCAATTTTTCGGAATGGGATCTGGAAGTACTAGCGAGCGAAATGGAGTGGAGGAGAAATGGCAAGAGACCCCTGAAGACTGCTGGAGGTAGCAATGGCCATCAATGCCACTTCTTTAACTTCAAGGACTGCACCACATGAAGAAGTTCAATGACCTGACCAGAGTGGCCAAGGTAAAATAACCCACTCCCCCTTTTCCAATAAAGATGTCTGGCAGTCCCTCACTCCTTGCTTAAGGGCTGACCCAGAGGGCTGTAGAATATGCCAGTGATCCCTGGGTCCCATCATGCTCATAGATGCAATCCACAACCGGACCTTCCCTCACAGTGTCCCATTCACACAGACTCTTCCATTTCTCACCTCACCTGTCACTGTCTGCTTGCAGCTGCTGTCATCCCTTCTGGTACTGAAACCTCTGACTGCATGCATTGCCGAGTCTTACTTGCAACATACATGTCATTTGGTCTGTTTTCTTTCGTCTGGCAGGAGAAGGTGGCCCATGTCCAAGAATCTAAGGCCACTGAACTTTGAATTTTCACCTGCCAAGAACATGAAACACTCCGACTCCTGGGTGGCACATAACAGATGCAGATCTGTTGCATCTCCATTTTATGGTGTCAGAGCACAGGTACCCTTGAAAGCAAACGTTTCTTGCTCCTTCAACTGCAATTCAGAACAGCTTAGTTTGTCTGATAAGCATTCAAACCTCTTTTCTTTATGACGAAAAACAGCAAGAATTTGCAGAAAGAAGAATATGTGCCAGACCCCAGTGTTTCCGGCCCAACCACCACATTCTCAATCATGTTGTCATTCACTCTTTTTCTTGCACTCCTTAACCCAGACAAGTCTACTTGGGAGATATAAAAAGTGCAGATGAGGTTTTATCACTGCTTGAAGTGCCAAGCACAAGGGAGCTGGAACAGTTAGGAAAAAGTGGAGTTCGAAGATGCGGAGCCAAGACTCAGGAGATGTCAACCCTTGACGAAGAGCCTGATTACCCAAATCTCAGGGGACCTGTTCTGAAATATAGATGGAAATGCTGAGGATGAGGCAGATGGCAGGGATAACAATGGAGTCCAATGCCATACTTTGATGCAGCATCTAGTAAGGCTTTACATCTATGTACTACTCCTACATTACAACAGTGACTACACTCCAAAAATACTTCATTGGCTGTAAAGTGCTTTGAGGCGTCCGGTGGTCGTGAAAGGCGCTATATAAATCCAAATCTTTACTTCTTTTACTTGGAGCAAATGATCGCTCCAGGAATATCTGCATCTGCCTCCCCTAAGAGAGACCTCCCAACCAGTCAGTGTCTTTATCGTGGAGGTAATGACTACTTACCTTCAAGAATGGTGTTGAGCAGCTTCCAAGATCTTTGGGATGCCAGCTCTCAAGGTTTCCAAGATCTCAAACAACCAATAAGTCTTCCCTTCCACTGCTCAATAGGCAGTCAAAGATTCAGGGGCCAGTACCAATAGCATGGCAGTCTGCACTCATGGTGCTGCTGTCTCTCATGATCACAGCACTTGAGTCCTCTCAGCCTGCCGCTTTAGATGCCTCCTTACGGAGCCAGAAGCTGGATGCCCAGGCAGTTGCACTAGAGATGCAACCTGCAACAGGGTCATCCAGGACTCTGCTGCCTGAGACGAGAAACTCAGTCCCAAGAGGCTCATGGTCATAGTTTGCAGCCAACTGGTGTCACCCCTGGCCCTCAGGTTGCATGTAGAAGGAGCAACAGAATAGGCTTGTAGATAGTGCAGAGAGACAGAAAGGGGAAGCGCAGCATGTATAAGAATTAGGCACTGCAATGCAATGATGTATGAAATGACAATGTTGTGATGGTGGAATGTGATCTATGTGAGAGATCTGATGCCAATCACATACAGGACTGTATGCGCTGGGCATGTCGCACACTTGCCTTCCTTTACTGATCGTAGTTGCCATAAAATTTCTCTTGCAGCTGGTAACTGTTGTTCCTCTGCCTCTTCCTTCTGTTGCTGCTCTTTTGCAGAGCGTGTCCTGGCTTGAGTTCCTCCTCATGGATTGCCCACCAGGACTTTCTGGATACAACATAACACTACTCTCCTAGATACTCTGCTGGGTGAAGCATGCAGTCCACCTCTGAAATGATCCAGACCCCAGAATCAACTATTCAGCATTCCAATAGTGTGCTCAAACACAACAGGAGTAGGAGCATAGTCCTTTTTATACCCTGGTGGGCAGATAAAGGGCTGTCTAGTGCCAGCTAAGCAATTATCTCCTTGAAGCAACTAAAACACTTCCCTAACTTCTAGCAAACTTAACATTGACATGTAGGATTCTAAGCTGCTGGTCACATTTAAAGAATGCATCCTTTATGGTTGAGGTACTTCAGCGGCTGTAAAAATGGGGCAAGGGTTACTACTATTGCTCCTTGTAGTCTGGGAAAGTCTGCAATGTAATAGAAAATTTAATACTCTTTCAAATCGATAAACCAAGAAGCTTTGTGAGACAAGGCATCAGTCACATGAAGAATGCAGAAATGCATAGCAATCTAACTGACGGTTGTGAAAAAGATTCTGTGGTGAAAATGTTGAGTGATCAGGAAAATGGGGTGGACAAGATCTCGGTCCTCTTTACATTACCCATGGACTGACAAGGCGAGCAAATGATGTCTTAACATGGTGGACAGGATAGTGCCTATTGATGTTGTCCATGTGGATTTCCAGAAGGCATTTGATAAGGTTCCGCACAAGAGATTATTAGCAAAAATGAGAGCGTATGGAATTGGAGGTAACCTTGGGACATGGGTTTATAATTGGTTGGGAGGTATGAAACAGAGAGTAGGGATAAAGGGAGTGCACCTTGATTGGTGGAATTTGACAAGCGATCTGAACAGCTTTTTACCATATATATGAATGATTTGGATGAAGGAATAGAGTTGTACATCCAAGTTTGCAGATGACACTAAGTTAGGAGGAAGAGAAAGTTGTGTAGATGAGAGCAGGAAGTTACAAAGGGACAGACACAAATTAAGTGAGTGGGTAAAACAGTAGTGGATGGGGTTCAATGTGGGGAAGTGTCAGGTGATCTATTTTGGATCCAAGAACGACATATCAGAATATTTTCTTAATGGCGAGAGACTATAAACTGCAGAGAAGCAAAGAGTTTTAGGTGTCTAGGTACACAAATCATTAAAAGTTAGTGAAAAGATACAAAAAAGTAATCAAAAAGGCTAATGGAATGTTCGCCTTTATCTCAAAAGGGCTAGAATACAAAAGGGAGGAGTTTTTGCTTCATTTGTACAAAACCTTGGTCTGTCTCCATCTGGAATATTGCGTTCAGTTCTGGGCACTGCATCTCAGGAACGATATATTAGCCATTGCAGTGGGTTTTTCTCTGGTGAGGGAACCTACATGGAGGAACAATCTTAAACTTAGAGCGAGTCCATTCAGGAGTGACATCAGGAAGCACTTTTTTCACACAAAGGGTAGTAAGAATGTGTTATTCTCTCGCCCCAAAAGATTGTGGATGTTGGATCAATTGAAATTTCAAAAATGAGATCGACAGATTTTTTAATTAGATAAGGGTATCAAGGGATATGGAATAAAGACGGGTAATGATGAATTACAGATCGACCATGATCTAATTAAATGGCAGAACAGGCTTGCGGGGCTGAATGACCTAATCTTGTTCCTATATTCCTACTGGTGGTGGTGGGCTGTAGGATGAGCTGAAGTCTGAGACACAGCTCATTCCGAGTTTCTTTGGTAAAGCACAGTTCCTCATCTCTCGTCTGACTCACATATTGCAAAGAGTACCAACGTCTGTAAACTATTGCTGCTGGTTATTGGCAAGTGAGTGTCATCGTGCTACGATGTGTTAATCGTTGTGCTTCACTGCATTTGTCCTTCTCCTGCTCTTCCTCCAGTTAAATGGTAAATAGAATGGTCACCCATGTTGAAGTTTGCATGAGAGCACAAAAAGAAATCTTCTCAAGTGTTGTGCAGCTGCACTCATCCAGGCAAGTGGAGAGTATTCCATAACACTCCTGACGTGCCTTGCAGGTAGTGGAGACATATCTGCCTCATATGTATTGTTTCCAACATATTTTTAAAAATTCACAACTGCCCCAGAAGCTGCACTCAGGCAGTCGAGAGCTGCAGAACAAAAACAGTCTAAGTTGATGGTACAATTGACCAGAAACTTAACTGGACCAACCACATAAACACTGTGGCAACAAGAGCAGGCCAGTGGCGAGTGTCTCACCTCCTTACTCCCCAAAGCCTTTTCACCATCTACAAGGCACAAGTCAGGAGTGTGATGGAATACTCTCCACTTGCCTGGATGAGTGCAGCTCCAACAACACTCAAGAAGCTCGATACCATCCAGGACAAAACGCTTGATCGGCTCCCCATCCACCACCTTAAACATTCACTCCCTCCACCACCGGCGCACCGTAGCTGCAGTGTGTACCATCTACAAGATGCACTGCAGCAACTTGCTACGGTTTCTTTGGCAGCACCTCCCAAACCCGCGACCTCTACCACCTAGAAGAACAAGGGCAGCAGGCGCATGGGAGCACCATCACTTGCAAGTTCCCCTCCAAGTTACACACCATCCTGACATGGAAACATATCGGCCGTTCATCATCGCTGGGCCAAAATCCTGGGTATTCCCTCCCTAACAGCACTGTGGGAGCACCTTCACCACACTGACTGCAGCGGTTCAAAAAGGCAGCTCACCACCACCTTCTCAAGGGCAATTATGAATGGGCAATAAATGCTGGCCTTGCCAGCGACACCCACATCCTGGAACAATTTTTTTTTAAACAGTTGGTTATGGGCAGTAGTTTGGTCTCAATGTTGTATCAATAAAATCACTTCTAACTTGATCTGCTACTCAGTCCAGTAATACTTTAGACTGGCAAGAGTTACAATGGGCAAGTGAGGATTTTAGATTGGTGACATCATCCTACCATTTCCTCATGCCCGTCCCCACTTCCAGTAGAATTTTTCGGCAGCCATTAAAAAAAGGGCGTAGTTCACCCCTAGCCCAGACATCAACGACTTTGACCTACAGAAAACAGAGGAATTTCAAGGGCTACAATTACTGGCAAATCTCCCGTTGGGTTTGTGCTCATGGCAAGCTGAAGTGTTCAATGGCAGAAAGTATGATAGGAAGTAACATGTTTTTTGTGACAAGGTCGGCACTAACAAGGCAATATTTATTTCCATCTCTGGTTGTCTTGAGAGCAATAGGAGTCAACTACAATGTGTAGGATTGTAGTTGCATGTAGGCCAGACTAGGTAGAGGTGGTGGGTTCCCTTCCTTGAAGGACATCAGTGAGCCAGTTCGGTTTTCATGGCAACACAGCAGTTTTTCATGACCATATTCTTCTGCTGCCAGCCCACAAATGACCAAAATTCAATTTGCAACTTACCATTACAGTATTTGACCTTTGAGTTGCATTTACAGTACCACAGAAACTAAGCTACCATACCCCTTTGCTAGATAAATGTAATACTGCAATAATATGAATGCAGCATCTACCGTGTAACTATTTTGCCCATCTTTATTGCGGCAGCTTTTCTGAAGTTCACGAGACTTTCTGTAACATGTTTAATGGCACAACTCTTGGTTCAACTTCATTCTGTGAGTAAAATTAACTTTTTCAGCTGTGGCTCAGTGGGTTGCACACTTGCCTCTGAGTCAGAAGGTTGTGGGTTCAAATTCCACTCCAGGGACTTGAGCACAAAAAAATCTAGGCTGACACTCCAGTGCAGTGCTGCAGTGTCAGAGGTGCCGTCTTTCGGATGCGTCGTTAAACTGAGGCCCCGTCTACTCTCTCAAGTGGACGTAAAAGATCCCACGGCACTATTTTGAAGAAGAGTAGGGGAGTTATCCCTGGCCAATATTTATCTCTCAATCAACATAACAAAAAACAGATTATCTGGTCATTATCACATTGCTGTTTGTGGGAGCTTGCTGTGCGCAAATTGGCTGCTGCGTTTCCCACATTACAACAGTGACTACACTCCAAAAGTACATAATTGGCTATAAAGTGCTTTGAGACATCCAGTGGTCATGAAAGGCGCTATATAAATGTAAGTCTTTCTTTCTTGACAAAGGACTCCGTGAAAAAGTTCTGATGCCAAAAGAAGGAGATGCTGACAAAAATATGGTCTGGTTAAAAACAAAATGAAAATTCTTAGGTCGGGACTAAGTAGCAAATTTTGTCAACCAGCAAGATTAACTCTTGACCTTACAAGACAGGTTGTGGCAAAAATTAACTCCAGGCTTGAGTTAGAAGCAACCAGCTTCTTTCTTATTTGAAAAGAGGGGTACTACTGAGCTATGAAACTTAAACTCGAGTGTAAATGAAAGGCTGGCATTTTAACCTTTCTGAAAAGATGGTTTTATAGTCATATAAAAGATTCGACTTTGGTTTATCCCTGTGCCTTATCGCTTTAGATAAGGACAGTTCTCAGAACAAGACCTATACATTAATATTTTCCCCCTGGGAGAGCACTGCCGCATGCTTGGAAGGAGGGAGAAGAAAGTGGTAGGAGCTGTGGCTCAGTGGGTAGCACTCTCGCCTCTGAGTCAGAAGGTTGTGGGACTTGAGCACAAAAATCTAGGCTGACAGTGCAGGACTGAGGGTGCGCTGCACTGTCGGAGGTGCTGTCTTACGGATGAGATGTTAAACCAAGGCCCCATCTGCTGTCCTAGGAGGACGTAAAACATCCCATGGCACTATTTCAAAGAAGAGCAAGTGAGTTATCCCCAGTGCCCTGGCCAATATTTATCCCTCAATCAACATAACAAAAAAACACATTATCTGATCATTATCACGTTGCTATTTGGAGGAGCTTGCTGTGCACAAATTGGCCGCCGCCTTTCCTACATTCAAAAGTACTTCATTGGCTGTAAAGTGCTTTGAGACATCTGGTGGTCATGAAAGGCACTATATAAATCCAAGTCTTTCTTTTTACTTCATCATGCTGAGTAATCAACACCTAGAATGACCTCAGATCCTTAGTTTCCAGATAAGGATAAGCTAGATGGGCTGAATGGCCTCTCTCACCTGCACTTACCTTTGTGAAAAGATCACTTTATAATCCAGGAGGGTACATTTTCTGATTGAATGTTTGATTGTGCATTAGTCGAGCAGTACATTATTAGTATGCACCCAACTGTTGGCTAATTTCACCTGATTGTATAGAATCAGCTCTACTTGCACAGTGTGGGTGAGCTCCTGATTTACGTTAGGCCTGGTGCAGGGAGCTTGCCAGAAGTAGGGTGGGAAAACACTCCTTAAGGGTTTGGTTACAAGGGGCAATGGGCAAATTTGAAGGGATGCAGCCATTTAAAAGTAGTGCCTGCACATGGGTATAAAAATGTTATAGCAGTTACAAAGGTCACTAATTTTTTTTGTGCATATTTCATGCTTTGCCATTGCTATTTGGATAACAAAGATGCTAGAGTCAGGAAACTAAGTGTGAGGCCAAATGACGATGCAGCACAATACGCTTGCTTGCTCCGGGGTGCTAGTAACTGACGTGGTGCTAGATGCAGGGGGAGTGTTTGATATAAATTGCTGTGCTAGTCGAGAGATGGTGGTGTCATTCCATCCTGGGTCCTTGTGAAAAGTCTACAGGAAGAAAAAAAGGACAGTCAGTTACAAAGCATCTCCAAGATAATGCCTTCAAATACTAGCAAGAAAATAAAGATTTTGGGAGTAATGCTAACCTTTAATGCCCGCTAGAAAAACAGGTGACAGAAAATTGGCCATTTGTTTTACACCCATCCCGATTTTCTTTTCCATAAAGTCAACGGAAAAAAAGTCAGGTGGGGTATAAAATGAGCTGCCCCTTTGCTGCCGTCCATTTTGTGCCTGCCTATAAAGTTAAAACTGCCCCTCTTTTGTGGGTAATACGGCAGCAGTAATAAATATAAGCACAGGGAAAGAAGATGAGGAATATGGTTGGCTGGTGGCACCACACCTCCAAACTTGGCAGTTCCAATGACTTTCACAGCTTCTCTTAGGAAGTGAGGGCCAGCAACTCGGGGGATGTGAGGGTCTTGGTATTGCAGGTCCCCTGTCTAGAGTTCTCTTGCGCTGGTTATGTGCAGCCTTGGCCTGTAGGTGGAACACAGAAAAAAATATGAGAGGAACTCATTCAACACCCCAAACAGCAGCCCTATACCACAACACCTCCCTCCTGGCTACCTCATTGCCAAAGGGCAAGCGTGGTCTTTGTGGTGGCAGAACCGAGTTGCAGGAAAAATGCAAAAACTAAGGGAAAGTTATTAAGCTGGCCCACTGCAAATGAGCGCTACACTTTGTACTGCATGCAAGGACGTTGAGGGAAGACAACATAATATTCTCATCCTGTATCCCTGAGAGGAATTGCAGCCCAAATCTTATGTGACACATATTCCAGGGGGAAAAGGCAGAATGCGTGCAAAAGAGAAGTCCACTTACCTTGGCATTTCTTGTGGATGCCTGAAAAATTCTTCATCATTTGCTCCCTGGTCTACCAGTTGACCTGCTCTGCAGCCTCCTTTCATGACTCAAAAAGAGCTATCTTCTTTTGCTGCATCTCCCACAGCACAACTTCCAGGGCTTCATCACTGAATGGGGTCGCTTCAGACATCTGAAAAATGATTCCCCTTTAAGGGTGAGCAGTGGAGCGACCTCCCTGAACAAATGCAAAGGACTGGCTCAATCTTGATTGACAGCCAGTGAGCTTTGCAGGCTTGTGTATGTTTTCCACCTGTGAGCTGGTTTGCACCATGGACATACGCATGCTCAAAATGATTCCAATTTTGTGAAATTGGGGCTTATGTTGAAATTAGATGGGAAATGAAAAGAATGTGTTAAACTGGTATACTGAGATACAAGGTAGTGTTGTTTAGTTAACTGGGGTAATCTCCCAAATTAACACTGCCAGGAGGAAATCTCGCTCGCCAATTGAGCATATTGGGCAATTTAAGGATGCATGGCCTCGTATTTTCTGTCCATAATAGATGGAAAATTGAGGGCAGCATGATTGAGATTTCGATACGTATGGCTTGTAGGCAAAGTACCCTACCGCGCCCAAACTTGAAAAATTATCTCCAATAAGAGCACAAGGCAGACAGGAGCTAAATTTTGCAATTTCTCGGGAGGGTTGTGGCAAATAATGTGGATCAGTGCCTGCCCCCTAATTTGAATGGACTACAGGAACAGAAAAAGCTTCCCCACAGCTCGTGACCTGTAGTACACTTAGCTACAGAACACAGGATCGTACAGGGCTGCAGCTTGCCATAAAAAGAGATGAGGTGAAGGGAGAAAAGTAGACTAATTGTTCACAATGGCATGGTGGAGGTAAGTGGGCAACACTAGGGAAACATTATGAACAATGTGCACTGTTTGGGCCTGTAATAGCGGTCCTTTGCACTGCCAGCATAGGTACACTGCAGAGGGAATGGAAAATGTGCAACTTGATTCCTGCATGAGGTCCATGCTGGCATTTGCACTGGGACTACATTAGGGGAACAAGAAGTTTGCCCATGGCACAAACCTCATTAAATTGTGTGTTTAGGCATACCGAGGGAGTGTCCAGGCTTCTCCAGAAATTGTCCTTCTTTGTGCCATCCTGGTGCACCAAAACAAGATGGGAACAAAGGAACATAGGAACAGCAGGAGGCCATTCAGCCTCTCACGCCTGTTCTGCTATTCAAGGAGGTCATGGCTGATCTGAGGATTGTGTCGCCAGTGCAGCAGCTCTGAGAACCTTTTAACGGTGAACTCATATTGTCTTTGCATCCAAAATTGGAAGGCTTCTTGCCTGTTCTTTATTGCGGCAAACTCTTTTTGGCCTTTTTTGGGATCTTGCTCACAGTTGAGCAATGCACCAAGGGAGGCCCCACTGAGTCTGTGGTCACGGCCCTCCAAATCGTGGTCAAGGATCCACGTAGATTTTGCTGGTCCCTTTCTAGGAAAGATGTTCCTAGTAGCAGTGGACGCTTACTCTAAATGGATTGAATCTATAATAATGTCGTCAAGTACGTCCACTGCCACCATTGAAAGCCTCCGGGCCATGTTTGCCACCCATGGTTTGCCTGATGTCCTTGTTAGTGACAATGGACCATGCTTCACCAGCTCGGAATTCAATGAGTTCATGACCCGCAGTGGCATCAAGAATGTCAGGTCTGCACTGTTTAAGCCCGCATCCAATGGTCAAGCGGAACGGGCAGTCCAAACCATCAAGCAGAGCTTGAAACGCGTGACGAACGGTTCCCTGCAGACCCGGTTATCTCGGATTCTGCTCAGCTACCGCATGCGACCCCACTCGCTTACTGGGGTTCCCCCTGCAGAATTGCTAATGAAGAGAGCACTCAAAACTAGGCTCTCCTTAGTCCACCCAGATCTCAATGATCATGTAGAAACCCGGCGTCACTGGCATAACATGCATCATGATCGCGCGGCTGTATCACGCGACATTGAAGTTAATGACCCTGTGTTTGTTCTTAATTATGGTAATTGTCCCAAATGGGTTGCTGGCACTGTGTTAGCGAAGGAGGGGAATAGAGTGTTTGTGGTCAAACTTTTGAACAGATAAACGTGCAGAAAGCACTTGGATCAGACGAAACTGAGTTTCATTGACAACCAAGAACAGTTTGAAGAGGACATTACCATTATTGATCCACCTACACACAACCAACCAGCTATCGACCTCGCGGTCAACGACGAGGATGAACTCACCATGCCCGACAGTCCGAGCAGACCAGCCACACCGCAGCTCAGCAATGATCCGACCGACTCACCCATGCCAGGACTTCAACTCAGGCAATCAACCCAGGAACGCAGAGCCCCGGATCGCCTCAACTTGTAAATAATTTGTACATAAGACTTTGGAGGGGGGCAAATGATGTTATGTATGTAAACATTACCAATGTGTAAGACGCCACCAGGGGGTGCACCTGTGGGAGACTCAAGGGTCACCTGCACACCCTGGGCAAGCAGGTATAAAAGGGAGTTTAGCATGCTGCCTCCTCACTTTGGATTACAATAAAGAGACCAAGGTCACAACAGTTTGAGCTTAAGATGTACATTCTTGTGGAGTTATTTCAAATGTAACACCCATGACAAAACATCTTGCCACCTTTTCTGGCCAAAGCAACCTGATCACACAGTGGCATTCTTTTAAAGCTTCTGCCAGCTCTGCTCAAGATGGAGGTGAGGAGGAAGTGGGCCAGAAAGAGCCACAGGTGAATCAGAATATGTGGACTCAACAGAATAGAAGCAGAATGAGGGGGCTGGACAAGGTGAATGCAGAGAGGATGTTTCCACTGGTGGGGGAGACAAGAACTAGAGGACATGATCTTAGGATAAGGGACCACCCATTTAGAACTGAGATGAGGAGAAATTTCTTCTCTCAGAGGGTTGTGAATCTGTGAAATTCGCTGCCTCAGAGAGCTGTGGAGGCCAGGACATTAAATAAATTTGAGAGAGAAAGAGACAGTTTCTTAAACAATAAGGGGCTAAGGGGTTATGAGGAGCGGGCAAGGAAGTGGAAATGCGTCCATGATCAGATCAGCCATGATCTTATTGAATGGTGTAGCAGGCTCGAGGGGCCTTATGGCCTACTCCTGCTCCTATTTCTTATGTTCTTAATCCCTTGAGTAGCAAGACAAAGATCAATCCAAATGAACTGAATCACTTCAAAGGTCATTGCCTCCAGTAAAAACATGCCTGGATCACATTCGCCCTTGCAAAAGGAGCCTTTAATAGGCCTACCTACCAACGGTGAAAGGGTACCAGGCAAAGATGTGTAAAGATAAGGAATAATTTCTGGTGAGTATGAGGCTGATAAAGGTCACAGCATAAATATGTGTTACAGGCACACATGACAGGCCAATGTAAGCAGCTTAGTAGAGCACTAATGTACCGTGGCAGGCTCGGAGATCTTTTTTTCCCCCTTGTGGAAGGCTTTCCCCTTAACTTCAGAGACTTCACTCACCTGCTCCGCCACTTCTTCCAAAGTATTCCTCCTCCCTGCATTTTGTTGAGGAGGGTGCCTTATATCCAAGGATGGCATACATGCTTGCCTGTCCCTTCTTCGGAACACTTGTGCATTGGTTATGGGGAAATACATAATCGGGGGGGGGGGGGGGGGGGGGTTGGCCTTATTTGAAACCGCAACTGAGAGTTCTGAATGGACAGGGTTAAGGATATAATGGCGTTTGTGGAAACAATTCTGGAAACGCAGCCAGATCTCATTGTTCTTTTTCGAATCAGTGATGTAGGAAAGAGTACAGAGCGAGTCTTGCAGAGGGAGTTTGTGTAGTAATGTCTGGACTATTCCTGGTGATTTGCACTGCAGTAGTGGGGCAGAAACAGATTAGATGACAACATTTGTGGTTAGCAATGTTGTAGAAGAGAGGGTATTCAATTCCTCGGACATTGAAGCAAGGTTCTGAGACGGAGAAAAGCTGTTCATATTGTGCATGCTTCACCCAAACTGGATTGGTCCTTGTAGAGAGGGCAAATAGGACAGAGGAGGAGCATTTTAACCAATAAAGTGGGGACAGGTTGTTAAACAAAACAGACCAAAAAAAATATTAACAGGAAGATAAAGAAGAAATGAAATGCTGCGAAGTGCAGACTTATTCTACAAAAGGCTTTATAATAAATGTTTGAAGCATTTCAACAAGCTGACTGAACTCAAGACTTATAATAATTTTGATCGATGATATACTGGGAATCTGAGAAACATGGTTAACTCCAATGATGGTGATGAGTACAACATACAAGGGTTTGGAGTGTTCTGGAGGAACAAATTAGTCAGAAGTCCTTCCACATTACAACAGTGACTACACTTCAAAAGTACTTAATTGGCTGTGAAGTGCTTTGGAACATCCTGAGGCCCTGAAAGGTGCTATACAAATGCAAGCTCTTTTCCTTCTTTCTAGAGTAGCTCCATATGTCAGGAACATCTAGGAGGTACAGAAAGTGAACCTATTAGTACAATGATAAGTTTTGCAATGAGATAGTTTGGCTGGAGATATACATAAGCAAGGTGAATAAACATAATTCTGAGGGTTTGGTGCAGACCATTGTGTCAAAAAGGGTTAGGGTTAGGGTTATATGAAAAAATAAGGCAAGTATGTGGGGAAAGGTCATACTAATGGGGGAATTTAACTAACCTAATATAAACTGGGAATGCCCAAGCAGGCCAAAATCTGAGCTAATGAATGTAATGCATGTTCCAAGCCTGGCCTTGTGCACTGGAGCTGCAGGAAGTCAATGGAACAGAACATCTGTCGGGGTGTAAAACCTGCTGCCAACTCACTATGAGTGCGTTTCGCCCTATTGGCGGACACCAATTTCACCCCCATTGTGTCCTCCCGGCAACCACTGGGCGGTCAGGGAGGAAAACAGCACTCTGCAGCAAACCATTCCCCCTCCCCATTGTCATTTGTAAACAGTAGGCAAGGACACAGAAGGCAAAAAGTCGACCCCTAATGGGGAAGAAGAAAGTCAATCTACGAGGCAACACTTGAGGCAGGGAATCAGCACTATGCCTCCGTGCCCCATTTACCTCCCTTTAACACTTGGGGGTTACCTGAAATCCATCCTTATCTTTCTCTCTCAGCTTAATAATGTTTTCTGAAATTTATAGAACACAAAACAAAAGCTACAACAGGAGTATAATCAGTACAGTCCCTTATTTTATTTCTCTCTCTCCTACACATACACACAAAAGCCTATCTGGCTATTTTAAAAATTGACATCAATGTAAACTTTACCCAACTAAAGCTTTCAAAATTTGTTCTCTAGCTTTTCGTCAAAACAATTCTGTTAAATGAACTGCTTGAAGCTAAGAAAAACTATTCAGCAGTGCGGCCAACTAAATAGTACTGATGCAAAATATGTATTAAGTGAACAGAATCACAACTCTGGGCAAAAATATCACGTCCTAGCCCAGGTTTATGGGACAGACTAAGCCCTTGAGGTGGATAAAATTGTATTGGCCCGGATTATGCAGTCAGCGGTGAAGGGACAGCGCCCGCCGCTGACCTCGAAGAACGCTGCCCACAAAGATTTAGCGAGCTCTGTGCCATTGATTTTCCCCTATTACAACATCAATTTCATTCTGGCACCATCTCTGGAATCCAGGAACAGTGAGGTCATCAAGCAGGCTGAGATTGAAAAATTAGCAGAGGCAACAAACCAGGAAGTAAAAAGCCCTGATTATCATTCACTTTTTAGCAATTTTACAGAGAGCGAAATAAAGATTGAGACATGCACCGGGATTTTTATTATTTGAAACATCAATGGAATTTTTATCATGAAATAGAGGGAATGATACTCCACGCTTCTAAAATTAATTTTTCAGGGCAGTAAATATGACTCAGTACACTGTTAAAAACTCAGTTACACCTCATTCAGCAAGCCCATCTCTGCTTTTGCCTCAGCTCATCCGCTGCTGAAGCCCTCATCTATCCCTTTGTTACCTCTAGTCTTGACTATTTCAACGCACTCCTGGCTGGCCTCCCACATTCTACCCTACGTAAACTAGAGGTGATCCAAAACTTGGCTGCCCGTGTCCTAACTCACACCAAGTCCCGCTCACCCCTGTGCTCGCTGATCTATATTGGCTTCTGGTTAAGCAATGCCTCGATTTCAAAATTCTCATCCTTATTTTCAATCCCCCCATGGCCTCGCCCCTCCAGAGATGTCTGCACTCCTCTAATTGAGCCCTCCTGAGCATCCCTGATTATAATCACTCAATCATTGGTGGCTGTGCCTTCAGCTGCCTGGACCCCAAGCTCTGGAACTCCCTGCCTAAACATCTCTGCCTCTCTACCTCTCTTTCCTCCTTTAAGACGCTCCTTAAAACATACTTTTTTGACCAAGCTTCTGGCCACCTGCGCTAATTTCTACTTATACGGCTCGGTGTCAAATTGTTATCACATAAAACTCCTGTGAAGCGTCGTTGTTGTTAACTTGTTCAATTGTTTTTACAGCAAAAATAGTGTGTATAAAGTTGAAGTTCACGTTAAATCACAGATTCTGTGCTGATTGCATCTGTGAAGACTGCAACAGCACACCCTGTGGAGGAGCAGGATATCACTGACAGCAACTTCCGGATTTACGTGTTTAACTGCGCACGTGCGGCTTCCAGAAGTTGCTGTCAGTTTTACAGAGTAATGATGGCAAATGCTGACGGTTTCGCCGTCATTACAACCGCAAATTCCAGGCCAATATTCTGCTAAGGTGGAGCTATGTTCCTCCAGGACCACAAAATTGAATTGTTGTTAGTCGCCACAGAATAAGTCAATCAGAGTTTAATTGCTGTTTCGTTAGGGAATTTTGAAGACTGGTATTGTGCTTGTTAGTTTCAGACTAATGGTGAGAGACATCCAGAAATGTTAAAATTGTTTTGCATCTGTAATAAAGTGTGATGTCCAAATTGTGACTTCTGAAAAACGACATCTGCATTTAGCATTTTTGATGATTACTAGTAAGCCTCCAGTGGCATTGCTTATGGGATATCAGATGATGCACTGTTTTATTGGTTTTTATACCGAGAATAGTGTGTAAAAAGTTGACGTTCCCGTCAAATCACTTAGTATAACAAGAATATTGTACTGAGTGATGCATATCTATTGTTCTGTTGCCAGCTGAAACTTTTAAGGTCACTAAACCTAATTGTTCAGTAAACAGTGGGTGAGTTCAATCGGAGTTTAATTACTTTAATAGGCCTGATTTTCTATTTTTGACTACTAAAGATTAGTCAGAGGCTATAGACATACTCGCCTGAAATTTCTGCAGGAGTTCTCCTAATCTCTTGCCATAACTTTGGCGGAAACCCTGGAAACGGTTGTTTCTGCCTTATCACTATGGGTTCTATCTACCTTCTGCCAAAGTTATGGCAGGGGGATCGGGAGATCCTCTGTGGAAATTCTACTCCTCTGACTTTTATGTCAATAAATTATTTTCAATTACTGGAGGAATTTCCTTGTACATTTCTAATAACTGGCTTTCTTTCAGCATACCTTTTAAAAAAGGATAATGCAGACATTAGCAGGTCTCACAGTATGACACCTGAAGCATGATGGAGATGAGACACATTTTAGATGTACAATTTTTAAAATATATTTTACAATATATTAAAAATATACTTACATACACATATAAATATAGTTGGATAGATATACAGAAAGAGAGACGCTGAGAGTTTGATAATGTCATTTCAAGTCCCAGTATTATGGTCCCAAATTTGTGTTTAAAAAAAGCAGATTTAAATTTTCCTCTATAAAACAGTCACCTGTATATTCTGGTTACAGGCACTAAGAGTTGAATTTGCGCCTCGGTTGGGGGGCGGTAACCTTTCCGAGATCGGACATTCTGCGCCTAGTGCAGAAGTGTCGAAATTGGGCTTACCACCCCCTGACAGGAAGTGAAGCGCAATGTCGCGCACTCCACTTCCTCTGGGGCGGGATTGGGGCTGCTACCCGGGCAAACATTGGGGCGCTACGCGGCACTCCCCTTCCGTTAAAAGGGAAGGACGCTGCGAGCTCTGCCGCCCTTTTAGTGAGCCTGATGCGGGGTGACATGGTCGCAGCCCGGCACTGAAACAGAGTGCTGGGCTGCATGATCGTGGCACGGACCCAGCAAAATCAGGGGACAGCGGCCCGAGCGGTGAGTCGGATAAATAAAATGGCGGCGCACGCGCAGCGCAACACACCTTTAACTTTTGTTCAGTGAGCAGAGTGTGACCTGGCTCGCGACCTGCGAGGTTGGTGCCGACATTGGCCACAGCAGCCTCACGGGGCATTAGTCAATTTCTGCCGCAGAGCGAAAAGGGATCGCTGCGCATAGCGATGACGTCACCGGATTTGCGTCTCCGCTAACTCCCGCTCAATTTTGCTGCCCCACCCCCAGGCGAACAAACTTTCGTGCCTCATTAGCGCCCCCCCGGACCCGTTAACGGGAGGCGCAAAACAGGCCAATTTTGGCCCCTAGATTTATTCTTTTTCTGTCTACTGTATATGCAGAACAATCAGTAAAAGTGGTATGCAAAATTTTGACAAGTTTTTCCTGCGTAGCGTTCCTCAAAATTTGCTTTAATGGCAGCATTTTGCAAGGGTAAATGGAGTAGGTATTCAACTTGACAATCTAGACATAAAATTGGAATTGCTGATTGGCCGCCCATTGTAGAAACTACCCGAGGGAAATGACACTCAGGTAGTTTCTATCTGCTACGGCGGTTTTACACTTGGATGGCAAGTTGAAAGTCTACCCCATTGATTGCTCAAAGGTTTTTGTAGTCTGCAGATGTTTCTCGGTATTCATTATGGTTCTATGAGAAAACTATATGAACCTGTTGATATTAGACAAGTTTATATAATGATTTGATAGCGTAATGCTTAAAAACAAGAAACAAAAGCATTTTCTCTATTGAATAAAAACAATGAAGGGTTTTATTTATTCCTTCAAAATTGAAAATGTAACAAATGCCAGATATGGACCGGCTATGTTGAAGTCCTGTTTGAAAACAAATAAAGTTGTTCTTGTTGGAACTCAAAGTGGCTATTGACTTCATTACCCTGTGGTAAGCTTGTAATCCAATATGTGAACTTTTGATGGTTCCTGGAGCATCGAAATTGCGTAGTGCCCCATTTGGGGCGATAACTTTTCAGGGAGTGCAAAAGTATCGCTGGGCGAAAAAAGGTTTGCTGCTGCATGGAACTTTGACTTTAGCGCTGCAAGAGGGAAGTGGAGTTAATTCGATACTGAGATTTCCTGAACTAATTGAAACTCAGAAGCAATTTCAGGCAAAAAAAAGAGGAGCTTAAGACTTGCCTTATACACATTCCAAACAAGATAAGATGGGGCTGAAATTGCCCCTTTCGATAAGAGTCGTGGCCGCTGCTCGGTCGGCGGGGAGAGGCTGGCCATTTTGAAAATTGTCCTCGTGGATTTTCCCGGCGGAGAATGTCTCCGCTCTGCCTGTGTTGCCGTTCCATTGACCCTTTACCTTCCGGCGGCGACCCCCTTTCTGCCCCGCGTGTGAAATTGCCCCGCGGGAAATAGCCCCACAGGAGTGGATCGGCTGCCAGTCGGTGCCACTGACAGCTTTTCCCGGCGGGAACATTCTTGTGGTTGGGGGCGGCTAACAGGCAGCCCGGTAACCCTGCTTGGGTACCGAACTGCTGACCCGATCAAAACCCTCCCTGGTGACCTAGTGTTTGCCACTAAAGTGGCTGCACAGTTTGCAGCGGCCCTGCCCTTTAACTGAAGAAGAAGGACGTTGTGACGCATCAGCGTAGCGCTGATGCCTCTGACGATGGCTGCTCTGACCCACCCCCAATTCTGCCCCGCTGTTGACACCACATCCATCCTGCTCCAAAAAAAACCAAGGAGCTGAGTTTCCCCGGATTGTCCGCCCCATGCACTCGATCAGTGCATCCCCGTTTTGGGCAGAGGTCAATTTCGGCCCCGATCCCTCAACCACCTCTGCATGGTACAAGGGTTTTGAAGAAGTAGTACACATAAAAATAAATTGCTGATCACAGGAATCCATGAGCTCAGATTGTTCTATCATCAACTAACTCAGAAATAAATTCATGTAGGGATCACCCAAATGGAAAAAAAAAGGCACATCTTCAAGGTATTCTTCATAAATTAGGACACTGTGATGTTCTCCTACTGTCATGCATATTAAAAACTGTTGAGCGGAAACTGCAGCAGTGTACAAGCTCAGAAGGTTTGGAGGGAGTTCCTCATCCAGCAGTATTTGCAAATAAAAAGAATCAACGATACACCACAGCCTGCTGGGTTTATGTAGTGGTCAAGATGTTAGTGGACAAAATGGCATTTTTGGTCTTCAGAGTGGAAATTTTTCATGAGGCTTATACTGTTGCCATCATTGCTTAATAAAAGCTGATATTTTTTAGGACTCATAGGAACAGGAGTTGGACCCTCAAGCCTGTTCCACGGTTCAATTAGATTAAGGCTGATCTTCACCTGAACAATTACCTGCCATTGATCCATATCATGGTGCAACGGTAGTGTGTCTGACTCCCGATCTGAAGGTTGCGTGTTCAAATCACGTCGAGGTCACTGTTCGTTCGGATATTGTTCTTCCAGAATTAATATTTCCATATCCTTTGATATGCTTACTTAATACAAATCTGTTGATTTCACTCTAGAAAGTTTTAATTGACCCAAAATCCACAACCTTTTAGGGGAGAGCATTCCAGATTTCCACAACCCTTTGTGTGCAAAAGTGCTCCCTGATTTCATTCCTGAATGGCTTCGTTCAAATTTTAAGATTGTACCCCATGGATTCCACCACCAGAGGAAATAGCTTCTCTGCATTTATCCTATTGAATCATTTTTATCATTCTTCTATATTCAAGGGAATACAAGCCAAGTTTATGTAACCTGTCCTCATAATTTAACCCTCTAAGCCCCTGGTGAATTCTAGTGAATCTGAGTTGCACACCCTCCGAGGTCAATACATCATTCTTGAGGTGCGGTGCCCAAAACTGAACACCGTCCTACATTTGTGCTCTGACCAAGGCTCTATATAACTTAAGTATAGCTTCTTTCCTTTTGTTTCCCAGTCCCTTACTAGTTTTAAATGATTTGTGTACTTGGACTACAAAATCTCATTTCCTCATTTCCAGTTTCCAGTTTCTCACCATTTATAAAATATTCCAATTTATCTTTCTTAGGCCCAAAGTAGATGGTCTCACATTAAATTCCATCTGCCATAGTTTTGGCCATTCACTTAATCTGTCTAAGTCCCTTTGCAACTTCCTGCTCTCACCTGCCCTACTTACTGTTCCTCCTAATTTTGCCTCATCTGCAAACTTGGATATACAACTCTCTTTTCCTTCATCCAAGTCATTAATAAATATGGTGAAAAGTTGAGGATCCAGAACGGGTCCCTGGGGGAAACCACTTGTCACATCCTACCAACCTAAGTACATACCCATTACCTCCACTCTCTGTTTCCTACCTCCCAACCAATTTTCAACCCAAGTCAAATGCTACCTAAAATTCTGCACGCTCTCATTTCAAAACTCATGCTGTCCAAACAGAAGTTCCAATAGTTGCTTTCCTGGAGCTGACCATTCATCTTCCCTGTACAGAATCCTGATCCTGTTAGCTATCAACACTATGAGGCCAAGAACCAGGTCTTTCTGAAGCACTTATAGATGGCCAGAATCTTCTCCTTCACCCAATTGTCAGGAATTATTCATGTTGTGAAAGCAACAGTTAGCACCACTTGAAGCAGATGCCTCGGTATTGATCCAAGTCGACGTGTTTGAGGTGCATAGCTGATGAAAAATTGGGTGGAGGCTGATTACTCTGCCTCTTTTGTGTTACCCAAGGATTTCCAGCTTCCCTTGAGGGGTAGGGCTTGTACCTGGAGCAGGTGCAAGCCTCAGACAGCCATGGGAATGAAGTCTTCTATCTCATTGTGCTCCAGGTAGCATAGTGGTTATGGCCCCAAGTTTCCACACGATAAAAATTGGGCGCCCCTCCGAGCTGGGCGCCCGTTTTTAGCGCCGAAAAAAAAACGCGCGATTCTGGAGCGCCCTGCAGCTCCATGTCTGCTTGGCGCGGCGCCCAGGGGGGCGGAGCCTACCACTCGCGCCGATTTTGTAAGTGGGAGGGGGCGGGTACCATTTAAATTCGTTTTTTTCCTGCCGGCAACCCTGCGCGTGCGCGTTGGAGCGTTCGCGCACGCGCAGTGTGAAGGAAACATTGGCACTCGGCCATTTTTGTAGTTCTTTGTAGCTGTTTAATTTTTGAACATTTTTTAATAAAAGCACATTGCCATCAGCACATCAGCACTGAGGCTTCTTGCAGCCTTCTCACTGTCTCCTTCCCCCCCTGCCCGCCGTCGGGAACGGCTTCCTCCTTCCCCCCCACTGCGGGAAAGAACGGCTGCCTCCTTCCCCCCACCACCCCGCGGGAACGAACGGCTGCCTCAACTTGTGAGGCTTCCTGCAGCATTCTCCCTGGCTGAAGCACTTTCACACAGGTAGGAAGATGGTTTCTTTTCTTTGCTTATAAATTTTTATTCGGGTTGGATTTATTTGTATAATATTTGTATAAGTATAAATAAGGATTTATTATAGAATTTAATGACTTCCCTTCCCCCCCCTACCTTGTTCTGGACGCCTAATTTGTAACCTGCGCCTGATTTTTTAATGTGTAGACAAGGTTTTTTCAGTTCTACAAAAATCTTCACTTGCTCCATTCTAAGTACGTTTTCACTGTGGAAACTTTGAAATCAGGCGTCAGTGGCCGGACACGCCCCCTTTTGAAGAAAAAATTCTGTTCCAAAGTGAAACTGTTCTAACTGACTAGAACTGCAGAAAAAAAATGTGGAGAATTGCGATTTCTAAGATAGTCCGTTCTCCACCAGTTGCTCCTAAAAATCAGGCGCAAATCATGTGGAAACTTGGGCCCATTGTTACTGGACTAGTAGTCCAGAGACCAAGACTAATGATCTGGAAACATGAGGTCAAATCCCACCACAGCAGCTGGGGAATTTAAATTCAGCTAATTAAATAAATCTGTAATAAAAAGCTAGCATCAGTAATGGCAACCATGAAACTACCAGATTGTCATAAAAACCCATCTGGTTCACTAATGTCCTTTAGGGAAGGAAATCTGCTGTCCTTACCTGGTCTGGCCTATATGTGACTACAGACTCACAGCAATGTGGTTGACTCTTAACTGCCCTCTGAAATGACCAAGCAAGCCATTCAGTTGTATCAAACCGCTACAAATCACAGCAGTTCAAGAAGGTGGTTCACTACCACCATCTCAAAGGCAATTAGGGATGGGCAATAAATGCTGGTCTTGCCAGCCATGCCACATCCCATGAACATATACATTTAAAAAAAAAAGATACACCAAGCAGGCAAGTAGAGGGGTGCACAAAGAAGTTAATGGTATCTTCGCACTTAGTCCCTGTCAGATTGGATGATCTAACAGTGACAGTCAGCAAGTGCCGGGAGGCTATAAAAGGTAAGTAGAACCTTTTTTCCAGGTCTCCACTAGATCTTGAGTTGTGCACCTCAAACACGTCGACCTGGATCAATACCGAGACAGCTGCTTCAAGTGGTGCTAACTGTTGCTTTCACAGCATGAATAATTCCTGTCAATCGGGTGAAGGAGAAGATACTGGCCATCTGGAGATAATCTGGCGGCTATTTTTGGACAGCAGCGAGAAGATCCCACAGCCAGCAGTGATTACCACTGCTGGCAGCTTCTCAGTTAAGCCTGGGCCTGTTTTTAGGCAACAGATCACAGGCACAGAGTCTAGAGAAGCAGGGCCAGGTCAACACTGCAGCTGAGGGAGCACGAGAAGGCTAGGACCTAACATTGCTCCCCAAGGGTCACTCAGGAAGGAGCTGGAAGAGGGGGAGAATGAAGCCAGTAGCCAGATGTTTGGAGATGGGTCCAGAGGTGGCACAGAAAATGGCTGCTTTCATTATTATGGCTTTCCTGTCTGATTGGTTTGTGTTAACCACATAACTGATAATACCACATGGGTGCAACTGATCAATCAGCTCACTAAAAGACACATTCAAGACAAGGGTATCGGCAGGATATGCTATGGACACCATGGCATACAATTTTGTTGTGCTATCTATGGGCTTCAAGTTACATAAAATGAGTGTGATCAACTTGAATTCCAGTGATCTCACAACTGATCAGTTCATGCTGTGCTATTGATCAATTGTTTTTCTTCACTCACAGTTCGTGCAGCTGTTTCTGACCACCCCAGTGCTACATGCTGCAGCAGTGCTATATTTTAATCAGTATTTATCTTGGTTCATGTTATGTCTCAAATAAAGCAATGTGACTGAGTACTGTAGACTTGAGTAAGTGTGACCTTAGTCTCTTTATTCTGACTCCAGAGTGCTGGTACAGCATGGGAGGCCTGCTTATATGCAGTGCTCCCAAGGGATGCTGGGATCCCTTGGGACTCCAATAGGTGCACTCTCTGGCGGCGGTAGAATGCTGGTTACAAGTGTTGCATACATAACAGTTCACTCCCCCTTTGAAATGGGGAACATTTTTGTTGTTGGTCTGTGAAATTGGTAACAATGGAATCTGGGATTATTGATTCTTTAAGTAACTATTAACAGCTAATTCATGAGCTGCAGTTTAACAAACTTCAGAAATAGGGTACTTTATAAAATCAGATCAGAAAATTATTTGGAGTTATTTAGGGCTGGGAACACCTCTCCTGTTTATTAATTGAGAGTTAATATTAACACACAGCCAATATAGAAATATGAAACACAATTCCCCTACACAGATAGTAGCAATGGTGGGGTTGAGAATGAAAGGGCAACTGGTGTATAAGATTTATTTTTCTAGTTTCACTGTTGACGCAAGACACACAATGGGCCAGAAATTGCTGTAATGGCAAGTTTAGCTGCGAACAATGCTAATTAGACTTGTACGCTCACCGTTGACATCGCACTATATTTGCGCCGCAAATTGCCATCACGTTGATCCAAAACGGGGCAGCAATGTCTTATCTGGGACATCGTGAACATCAGTCCACAGGCCTCTCTCAATCCATGGCCTATCTCCTTGACCAATGAAAGAAAAGGATAGAGTAACAGACCAAACGATGGAGAAGAAATCAAGGTGAACCAGAGTCAAACAAAATATATAGAGACAGAAAGAGGAATAAAGAGAGGGAAAGAGAGTGGTTTAAGGCAGAAAAAAACAGAAAGGAAAAGTAAGAAAAAAAATTTAAAAGAACAAGCAAAAGAAGAGGACATTGTAACCCAGTTGTATTTGGGAATTGCTGACTGGTCCTTGAGAAGTTCTCTCTTCTGTTAGGCAGTCTCCCAGAGTCGAAGATGACTTGCTTCACACTAATATGAGTTCTAAGGTGACTAATGAGTCCATTGCGGGATCCACAGACTCTGTCACTGGTGAGGCAGGGGTTGGTTGAAGGGACGGGTGGGTGGGGTGCTTGGTTTGTCGTACTCTGCTTGTACTTGGCTTCCACGAGCTCACAACGGAGAAACTCAAAAGTGTTCGGTGCCTTCTCGAATGCTTCTCCTTCACTTTGAGCGGTCTTGGGCCAGGGATTCACAAGAGTCGGTGGGGATGTTACATTTTTTCAAGGAGTCTTTGAGGGCGTCCTTGAAGCGTTTTCTCTGCCCTTCTGGGACTCGCGTGCCGTGACGGAGCTCGGAGCAGAGTGCTTGTTTCGGGAGTGCTTGAGGAGTTAATGCGTGAATGGAAAGGTAGGTGTGCGAAATGTACAAACATTCTTGACTCATGAAGTAGCGAACCAGCAGACCCACCCATCATGATCAGGAACAGTGGAACAACCAGTGGATCTGCATTGCACTGCTTTCATAGGAACATAGGAATTGCTAGATGAAAAAAGACCCAGGTCTATCTAGTTTGCCTTCTGCCATCCTAGTACTCACATGATACAATGATAATGGAGTTGTGGACTTAGCATAGCAATCAATCTCTAGCAATCAATCTACAACAGACCCAGAAATGACATAAGAAAATATCCAGTGGTGGAGAACCTTGAGCCCAAAGTCACCTTTTGCCTCCCAAGCATGCTATACTTAACTTCTTATCTCAAATTACTCATCTACTGTATCCCAAAATGATATTTTATGAAAGAAATCTATCTAATTTTAATTTCTAACTGTCGGAACAGCTTTACATCCTGAAAATTATTGCCTTCCGACACTAACAGGAATGTGGATGGCCACCTGGCACAAAAAGACTGCCAAGACAGATAACAAGAATTAAAAAAACCTCTAGAAACAATTAATTGCCTGCTGGAGTGAGACTCCAAAGCTTCATTAAAGACTAACTACCCATTGCTGTTGGAAGTTTCTCTACATTGACAGCAACTTCGATCCTCTCATTATTTCCACAAAATTTTCAGGTTACCTCAAGGTCAGAAAAACAGCAGGAAATAACTGCTTTTTATTTTTGTACACTTTTTAACATTTTTCTGTTGCGATGTGTTGATGTTTTACACAAATGAGTGTGGCATCTCATCATCATAGGCGATCCCTCGATCGAGGATGACTTGTTTCCACGTGGGTTCACAGATGTTTCAATGAAGGATCCGATATTCCAGTCCTGAACTCCAATTGAAGGAGTGGAAGATGCTGGTGCGTGGATTTATTTAACGTGTGGTGACCGTTACACATTAGCCACCACACGAGCTAGGCCTTTATCCAGTGGCAAGGGTTAACTAGGACAACTGGAGACCTGCTCTGCTGCACGGACCTAGTGCGTACACATATCACAGCATGGGCTGGCCTGTGCTGCTCCTGGGAACTCGGCTCTTCTGGGCCCCGCACCCTCATTTGCCGCACCTCCGCCATGATCTCTCACCGTTCCTCCGCCACAAACATTCACCGCACCTCCGCCACAATCTCTCACCACTCAGAACTCAGAAATGGAAGCAAGTCTTCCTCGATTTTGAGGGACTGCCTATGATGATAATTACTGTTTCTCTCTTCTGTTATGCTTTGGTGTGTCCAGTTTTCTTTTTCTCATATCTTTGTTTTTCTTCTCTGCTTATATCTCGGTGGTCTTCTGATTGTCTCTTTTTCTTTCTTTTTGAGTAGAAGGGAGTGGGTAATGCGGCAGGTAAGGGCGCTAACAAGGCATGCAAGTTGTATTTTGAGGAGATGGGTGTGGGGAAAATGGCAGTTTATAAGACCTGCCCCTATTGCTTTATGCAAACCCCGTGCTCCCATTATTATCCTTGCAACAAACATGCCAAATTACATTTGACAAGTTCCTGCCCTCCCAAAATAGTACTAAATTGAGCCATCTTTTGGATGAGACGTTAAACCGAGGCCCCATCTGCCCTCACAGGTGGATGTAAAAGATCCCACGGCACTATTTCGAAGAAGCGCAGGGGAGTTATCCCTGATGTCCCGGCCAATATTTATCCCTCAATCAACATAACAAAAACAGTTTATCTGGTCATTATCACATTATTGTTTGTGGGAGCTTGCTGTACACAAATTGGCTGCCACGTTTCCCACATTACAACTGTGACTACTCTCCAAAAGTACTTAATTGGCTGTAAAGCGCTTTGAGACGTCCGGTGGTCATGAAAAGTGCAATATAAATGCAAGTCTTTCTTTCTTTCTTTCTGTTTAAATCGGAAGTGCCACCTCCCTGCTATCTGTTTTGTACTATTACCCATTCCTTTTCTACTACCATCTGTTTACCACAATTCCCACATTGCCATTATATCACTGAATCATTGTGCTCTGCAGTACTGCCGTTGTTGCTCTGTTGCACTCTCCCTCACCATGCATTAATGATACCTACAGTCCCCCTCCTTCACGATCATGTGCCACCTTATTCTACTTCATCCATGTCTCCTTCGCATCCCTATTTTCTTTCCATCCAAATCACTTGACTCCTTAGCTTTATCCTGTGCTCTTGTGGCTCTCAGCGCCTTAGCTCACATCTGCTACCTGCCACGTCCTCCCTCCTATTTGCACAAGCCTGAACAGGAACCAAAGAAAAATATAGGGAGGATACATTCTTATTGTGCCATTGTGGCCATCAATTCACATCACTCACTCTCTAACCCTTGCCCTTGAACCCATCTACATTACTAACAAATGTTTGTTAACAGTGTGAAGAAACATATAGGGAGAGTTTGAGCCAGGGTGGAGGCTGAAAGCAGTGGGGAGGCCTGCAGCAGAAAAACTGAATTGATGCTGGGAAGAAGTGGGGCTGGAGCAGCAACACTGTTTGACCTGGGCTGCGGCGATAGCTTGAAGAGAAGCAGACACTATGCTCAAGCCAAAAGATTAGGGAAGCCCACTGAAATGTATGCACCTGTGAGGATGCTCACTGTGTTGACCACTAGTGTCAGCAGTGGCTCAGTGGGGACCACTCTTGCCTCTGCGTCAGAAGGTTGTGGGTTCAAGTCTCACTCCAGAGACCTGAGCACAAACATTTTTTGTGCCCCTCCCCCTTTAATCAGGGGGGCACTTGATTACTGATACAACTCAAAATAGTTGTAGAGCTGGTGCGAGAGATGGGTGCCGGAGGGACTGGAGTGCGTCATCACCACCGGCAACCAAATTTTGATTTGATTTAAGTTACTGCCAAAGTTTAATTTGTCGGTTTTAGTGCCCCCTTTAATTAATATTCACTTGATTATTGTTTCAACTAAAATAGTTGTAGAGCTGTTGAGTGGAAGTGGCTTAGGTGGATGTTCACAAGACTCAATAAAACCCCAATCAGTTGGGTTTGGGAAATCCACGATGTAGCAAGTGGTTGTGAGCCTGGTAGATGAACTGGTAATGTGTAGTGTGATTGTTAAACCTTTTGCGAATAAACCAACCAGTTCTTAATAGCTATGTGCTGCTTTGAATTCTTAAGCAAAGAACCCATGAAGCAAATACATTACACCCACCATTAAAAATTGAATCAGAGTCAAGCGAGTCAGGACTGAGGCAGCAAACTGTCGAGAGTGGGGAAGACTGGCCAAGACGGCAAAGCTGGGAACCTGTGAGGGATGTGAGATGGACTGGCCAGGGTGATGGAAATAGCCAAAGGGGATGGGGAGAATCAGGTTAAGTGTGCGCCTGAAACTGGTTGGCGGGCAAAGAAACTCGCTGGAGGCTGAATGAGGCCATTCGGAGTGGGGAGCTGCTACAGTGGCACCAGTGGTGGAAGGCTAATAACTACACAGTGACAGGTAAGTAACAACATTTGAACATTCCCATGATAAAATGCTGATAAAGCTGGTTTCTGTTAGAAATGTGGACATAAAAGAAATATTAAAAAATCATGACAACAGAAAGTAAAGTTTGTGGACAGGAATTGTGTACCATATGCAAAATTCTAAATAATATACAGATATGAAAACATTTTCACAAATGTTTGTGATAATGTGGAATGCACTGGTCAAGAAGGCCATAGATGCAAAGTCAAATGAGCTGTTCAAAATGGAGACAGATCCTTATATGGAAAACCAGAATATTAAAGATTATGGAGACAAGACGTGAAATTGGAATTAAAAAGCTAGCAGAGCAAGATCCAATGACCAAATGTAGTTATACACACACACACACGATAAATACCAATGTCTTTTTGAATGAATATAATAAAATTACCTTGGGCTGTTCTGTACGCGCTTCAGCATAATTCGGTACATATTTTCCCAATTCATGTCCTTTGTGTTGTCGCGGCCGTTCTCGTGGTCGCGTTATTGGTGGAGGGAACATCTCTGTCTCTTTGCCCTCTGCTTCTTCTTTTTCGTCTGGACGCAAAAGAGAAGGATTCCAATTCCCTAGTTCAGGTAAATACTCTTTTCCTTCATACTGCTTCATTAGGTGTCCTATTTTGGTAAGAAGGTCTGTACAAGCAGCCTTTAATTTAGGTTTCAGACAATCTATCTTAATTATTCTTATTACGTGAGCAAACAGAGTTTGTATATCCTTGTTGGGTTCTACTGCTCGTACTTCTTCATTAACTTTAGTCTCAAACATATCATCAACATTTGTTTTGATTTTAGTATTATTGGATGAAGAACTTTTAACTGATTCCTTTATTATTTTCTTGGGATGTACTGGGGGAATTAAATCTTTATTACCTTCCTTTTTCTCTAAAGCTGGAAGCTTGGTTATCCGTTGTGCAGAAGCCGTGTTCGCATTGGGATGTTCACTGTAATTACCATCTTTTGGAGATTTGTTATATGCATCTTCAAGTAGTTTAATAATATCAAGTTGAGAAAGCTTATTGTTGGGTTCTGTAACAGGATTTGCATCAAAACTTGGCTGGCTGTTTTTCTGCACAGCATCATCCAGGAACTGACCTAATGGTTTGTGCCAAGATTCATCTGAAACATTAACTTTAATAGCTTCGTTATTACCAAGATCAAGAAACTCAGTCTCTTGAATAGTCCTACTGAAATGTCCAGCATCAAGTGCTTTATTTAGCGGTGGCTTTTGCTTATCTTTAAGAGAGTCACCATTGAGGTTTTTAGAAATATTATTTTCCACTTGATTTAGTTCTTCAGGTGGCACTTCAATTATTGTAGGAGTATCGATTTCTTCATATACAGAAATGTCCGCTTGTGGGTCTTCCATTATTTCTAGAGTGTGTGGCTCTTCAGCCTTTGGAGCATTAATATCCAGTTCTACAATTTCTGGGTAATCTATTTCAAGTTCAGATATAACTTCTGGTTTAGGTGTAGTTGTTTCTGGGAAGTTAAAAATTGTAGTCTTTTTCATCTTCTCCTTGATATTTGTTGCCAGATCCAGTGTTTCCCTCTTAACTCTCTTTATAACTTTGTGCGTTTTGAACTTTTGATTTTTATTCTCAAACTTAGAAGAAACTATGCCCCGAGGAGGCCCACGGTTATGATGATCACGTGGACCGTGGCTTAACTGATGTAATGGAATTTTATCAGAACCAAATATGTTCAGATGACTATGATTGCCATCTTTCCTTCCATTAATGTTCAACTGAAGATGGTTTGCTCTGCCAAGGTGTGAACTAAATCTATTATCTCTGTCAAAGGATGGCCGTGGTCTAATTCTACTTAAATGAGGCATTTTTTCTGCCCTTGAAGCAGCCACACGTGGATCTAAATGATTTCCAACATATATGTTCTTTTCACTTTCTTCTATTTGATGAAGCAAACCTAATTTGGAAGATCTCGATAACTTGTTAACACGGTTCAAGCTCCCACTGGAATCAGTATTTTGATTAAGGAATGACTCCAATATTTTGTGGTTCTTTAGGGACATCTGAGATCTTAGTACAGTTCCATTGATCATCAGAAAAGTTTCACTTACATCTGTAATACAAAAAAAAATGAAATCAGAAATAACTAACATTTCTGTATTTCCTGTTCTATTTTTAAAAGTAACTTTATTCAGTACACTTTTTTCATGATTGTTTCTCCAGACTTAGAAGATACAAATCAATTTATACTGTTCAATTAAGAAACAAATAAGCAGAACAGAAATCCTCATTTAATTTTATGCTAAAATGAAATATATTAACTTAAAATACTCATTATTTTTGAGTTTGTAAATCCTTTGTAGTTATAGTTTAAGACCATAGCTAAGAAATAACTGGTACATCGAAAGATGCATAACCAGAAACAACTTTATAGTCCATCTGGTTGGTCCTAAAATCTAAAATTTCTCAATATTCCTTCAAATATGTGTTGAATTCTCCTTTAATTTGTTCTATACTATTTGCCTCCACTGTCTCCCAAGGCAGGCCATGCCTCAAGTTCACCACTCTCTGTGTAATTAAATTAAAGTGTGTGAGCACCTTTCTTCTCTAAACTTGAGCCCATGCCATCTGATTGTAGATGCTTGTGACAATCAGAGACTTAACAACAGGATTACATTTTTCAATAAACAAAAGAATTTAGAATGTTCCCAGATTCTTCAAACTATCTTCATAGTTCAGCTGCCTTAAGCTTGGTGTCAGTTTGCTTTCCCTTCAATGCCTGTATATTGCTGCAGTTGTGTGGTGACAAAATACTCAGGTGTGGCCATACCAGCGGCTTGTACAGACACATCAGGAGTATTTTTGAGTTTGCCCTTCCAATGGGGAGCCTCACCTACCAGTCACACATATTAGAAAATCACATATTGAGAAAGCAGTTAAAAAGGCTAACGGGATTCTGGGCTTCATAAATAGAGGTATAGAGTACATGATGAACCTGCATAAAACACTGTTTTGGCCTCAACTGGAGTATTGCGTCCAATTATGGGCACCACACTTTAGGAAGGATGTGAATGCCTTCGAGAGAGTGCAGAAAAGATTTATGAGAATTATTCCAGGAATGAGGGACTTCAGTTACGTGGATAGACTGGAGAAGCTGGGATTGTTCTCTTTAGAGCAGAGAAGATTAAGAGGAGATTTGATAGAGGTGTTCAAAATCATGAGGGATCTGGACAGAGTAGATAGACAGAAACTGTTCCCATTGGCATAAAGGTCAAGAACCAGAGAACACAGATTTAAGGTGATTGGCAAAAGAACCAAAGACAACGAAAGATAAAACTTTTTTATGCAGCGAGTGGTTAAGATCTGCCTGAAAGGGTGGTGGAGGCAGACTCAATCTTATCTTTCAAAAGAGAATTGGATAAGTATCTGAAGGAAAATATAAGAACATAAGAAGCAGGAGTAGGCCATCTAGCCCCTCGAGCCTGCTCCGCCATTCAATAAGATCATGGCTAATCTGATCTTGGCCTCAACTCCACTTCCCTGCCCTCTCCCCATAACCCTTCACTCCCTTATTGTTCAGAAATCTGTCCATCTCCAGCTTAAATATATTCAATGACTCAGCCTCCAGTTCTCTGGGGTAGAGAATCCCAAAGATTCACAATCCTCTGAGAGAAGAAATTCTTCCTCAGTTCCGTTTTGAATGGGCGACCCCTTATTCTGAAACTATGGCCCCTAGTTCTAGATTCCCCCACGAGGGGAAACATCCTCTCTGCATCTATCCTGTCAAGCCCCCTCAGAATCTTATACATTTCATTAAGATCACCTTTCAGTCTTCTAAATTACAATGAGTATAGGCCCAACCTGCTTAATCTTCCTTCATATGACAACCCCATCATCTCAGGAATCAACCTTGTGAACCTTCTCTGAACTGACTCCAATGCAAGTATATCCCTCCTTAAATAAGACCAAAACTGTAAGCAGTACTCCAGGAGTGGTCTCACCAATGCCCTGCACAGTTGTAGGAAGACTTCCCTACTTTTATACGCCATCCCTCTTGCAACACAGGCCAACATTCCATTTGCCTTCCTAATTACTTGCTGTACCAGCCTGCTAACTTTTTGTGTTCCATGTACAAGGACCCCCAGATCTTTCTGTACCGCCGCATTTTGTAATCTCTCCCCATTTAAATAATAATTTGCTTTTTTATTTTTCCTACAAAGTGGTAACCTCATATTTTCCCACATTATACTCCAGCTACCAAATTTTTGCCCACTCACTTAGCCTATCTATATCCCTTTGCAGATTCTTTGCGTCCTCCTCACGACTTGCTTTCCCACCTATCTTTGAATCATCAGCAAATTTGGTTACATTACACTCGGTCCCTTCATCCAAGTCATTAATATAGATTGTAAATAGTTGAGGCCCCAGTACTGATCCCCGTAGCACCCCAATAGTTACAGTTTGCCAACCTGAAAATTACCCATTTATCCGTTTTCTGTTAATTAGCCAATCCTCTATCCATGCTAATATATTACGTCCAACCCTGTGAGTTCTCATCTTGTGCAGTAACCTTTTATGTGGCACTTTACCGAATGCGTTCTGGAAATCCAAATACATGACATCTACTGGTTCCCCTTTATCCACCCTGCTCGTTACATCCTCAAAGAACACCAGCAAATTGTCAATCATGATTTCCCTTTCATAAAATCATGCTGACTCTGCTTGACTGCATTATGGTTTTCTAAATGTCCTGCTACTACTTCCTTAATAATGGACTCCAGCATTTTCCCAATGACAGATGTTAGGCTAACTGGTCTATAGTTTCCTGCTTTCTGTCTCCCTCCTTTCTTAAATATTGGCGTTACATTTGCGGTTTTCCAATCCGCTGCGACCTCTTCTGATTCTAGGGAATTTTGGTAGATTACAACCAATGCATCCACTATCTCTTCCAACCCAGCTCCACTTTCCCGCCCAATCCCCATATCCCTTGATTTCCTTAGTGCCCAAAAATCTATCGATCTCTGTCTTGAATATACTCAACGACTGTGCATCTGGAGCTCTCTGGGTAAAGAATTCCAAATATTTATCACTCTCTGAGTGAAAAAATATCTCCTCATCTCAGTCCTAAATGGCCAACTCCTTATCCAGAGACTATGATCCCTAGTTCTAGAATCTCCAGCCACGGGAAACAGCCTCTCAGCATCTACCCTGTCAAGCCCTCTTAAGAATTTTCAATGCGATTACCTCTCATTCTTCTAAATGCCAAAGAATATAGACTCATTCTACTCAATCTCTCCTCATAGGACAACTCTCTCATCCGAGGAATCAACCTAGTGAATCTTTGTTGCAGCCCCTCTAAGGCAAGTATATCTTTCCTTAGGTAAGGAGAGCAAAACTGTATACAGTCATCATCATAGGCAGTCTCTCAAAATCGAGGAAGACTTCCTTCCACTCTAAAAGTAAGTTCTCAGGTGGCTGTACCCTGCCCTCTGCTCACCTGGGGCTCGCTTGCTGAGTAGGAGTTCCGAGTAGAGCATTTGCTTAGGGAGTCTCATGTTGGGCGTGCGGATGATGTGGCCCACCCAAAGGAGCTGGTTGAGTGTGGTCAGCACTTTGATGCTGAGGATGTTGGTCTGGGCGAGGACACCGATGTTGGTGCGTCTACCCTCCCAGTGGATTTGCAGGTTCTTGCGGAGGCAGCACAGGTGGTAATTCTCAAGCGCTTTGGAGTGTCTGCTGTATATAATCCATGTCTCTGAGCCATATAGGAGGGCAAGTATAACTACTGCCCTGTAGACCATAAGCTTGGTGCCAGATTTGAGGTCCTGGTCTTCAAACGCTCTCTTCTTCAGGTGACCGAGCTGCGCTGGCGCATTGTTGGACCTCGTCATCAATGTCTGCCCTTGCTGATAGTAGGCCCCCGAGGTATGGAAAATGGTCCACATTGTCCAAGGCCGAGCTGTGGATTTTGATGACTGTGGGGCAGTGCTGTGTGGCGGGGTCAGGTTGGTGGAGGACCTTTGTCTTACGGATGTTGAGCTTAAGGCCCTTGCTTTCGTATGCTTCGGTGAAGGTGTTGACGATGGCTTGGAGTTCAGTCTCTGAGTGTGCGCAGATTCAAGCGTCGCCGCATACTGTAGTTCAATGATAGAGGATGGGATGACCTTGGATCTAACCTGGAGGCGACGTAGGCTGAACAGGTTCCCATTGGTTCTATAGTTTAGTTCCACTCTAGTGGGGAGCTTGTTGATAGTGCGATGGAGCATTGCAGCAAGGAAGATCGAGAAGAGCGTTGGTGCGATGACGCAGCCCTGCTTGACCCCGGTCCGGACGTGGATTGGGTCTGTGGTGGATCCGTTGGTCAGGATCACGGCTTGCATGTCATCATAGAGCAGGCGGAGGATGGTGACAAACTTTTGGGGGCAGCTGAAACGGAGGAGGGCGCGCCATAGTCCCTCATGGTTGACAGTGTCAAAGGCCTTTGTGATGTCAAAGAAGGCTATGTACAAGGGTTGGTGCTGCATTTTTCTTGTAGTTGTCACGCGGTGAAAATCATGTCCATTGTACCTTTAGTGGATGGAATCCGCATTGTGACTCTGGGAGGAGCTCTTCAGCCATAGGGAGAAGACAGTTGAGGAGGATTGTTGCGATGATTTTCCCAGTGGCCGACAGCAGGGAGATTCCTCTGTAGTATACAGTACACCAGGTGTGGTCTCACAGAAACATTATATAACTGCAGCAAAAGTTCCTTACACTTATACTGTAATCCCCTTGCAATAAATGTTAACATATGCCTTCCTAATTGCTTGCTGTACCTGCATGTTAACTTTCTGTGATTTGTGCAGCAGACCCAAATCCCTCTGCATACTAGTATTTACTAGTCTCTGACGTTTTAAAAAATATTCTGCTTTTCTATTCTTCCTACCAAAGTAGATAATTTTACATTTTCCCAGATGTATGCACATCGTGCACAATTGACATACAGGTATACATATATAATACAATATAAACTAGTTTTAATGACCAATGTCATGGCCACTATCTGGTGGTTCTTGTCAAATATTTTGAGAGAACAGTTTCAGAACGATGTTAAAAATATATTTCTGGACCTACATAAAGTGATCAGTAAGTATAATGATTGCTTTGAATGGCGTGTGTTCATTTGTGTTTGCTCCTTCTGGTGACTGGTCTCATCCACACTTTTGTGTTTTTGTCATGGTGTGTTTAATCTCGTTTTGCATGCCTTCATTGCAATTTATTCAGACATTTTTTCTCTCCACAGCAGTCAGATTTTGTTTTAAATGTTGGTAGCTACACTTGCAGTTTGGTGTCTCAATCCGCATACCAGTTACTCAACATTAATAACAATAAACACATTGGTAAACTGTTGAGTAAAGAATGTATGGATATAATGTACATGAAGGATTCACAGTACCAGAAACAAAATCGAGAAGTATAGGTCAACCTTATTCACATCTCTCTTACTCTCTGCTCAGTCGTGCACCATCTGTAGCCTCAGCATTCGCAAGCCTTCCCTCCCATGCTTCTCATCGCATTTCTTCTGTTGCGACTGGCAGACCCTACTGTCCTCAAAATTACTTCCCTCACTTCCCAACACCTGTAGCATCCATCACGCATCATCACACTATTCTACACTGACATGCACATCTTTACAATTTCCAGCAGGCCACACACTAACACACTCCTTTACTTCTTGCAGGACTATCTGACACACTCTACCAGGGAGAAGACGGGGACAGACGGAGGACCGCCATCCCTACTAGTCCTGATGATTGGAAGAGGCTGCATTGGAATTAGTGGGCAGAGGATGTGTCAGGACTGTTGCAACTGGCGAGGCTGGTGAATATGCTCAGCAGGTGTTTGGCCATCTTACCCTCCTTTTCTCTTCTCATTGAACACTCACTCTCACACACTCTGCATGACAAAGCGGTGCTGCTTTGAACTGGTGCTCATAAGAACATAAGAAATAGGAACAGGAGTAGCCCAAACGGCCCCTCGAGCCTGCTCCACCATTCAATAAGGTCATGGCTGAACTTCAACTCCACTTTCCCGCCCTATCCCCATATTTCTTGATTTCCTTAGTGCCCAAGAATCTATCGATCTTAGTTTTGATCTCAACCCAGGAATCATCCAAGCCTTGCCAATAACTACTAACTGCTATCCCTCTCTTCACTTTCAAGGTCCATCAGAAATAACGTGCTGAGTTTCAGGACTGGAAGAGGAAGACTGCTCTCCCAGAGATACGCCATCTTTCAACCTTATCCTTGCAGGCACTAGCTCAGAAATCAACACCTCACATAGTTTAGAGGGTCAGTTAGAGGAGTCTGCATTGAAAGATTCACCGGCACAAGTGCACAGGAGTAAGGATAGAAGGATAGAACAGCCCAGGAATCAGCTCACTGGAGGGCAAACCCATTTCCAAGCCTTGTTGCAGAGGTCACAGACGGTGACTTCAAAGGACAAGCCTATATAAGCAGATGGCTGTGCACCACCATATTCTCAGTGCACTAGACAGCCTGTCAGCGAGTCTGTTGACAATGTCAGACAGTATTGAGGAGTCCACCTCCAATTTGAGTGGGGGGTGGGGGGAAGGTAATTGTAAAGGACATTGAAACAATGCAGGCAATCATGGAGCGCATAATCACCTCTATGCAAGCTGTACCAAGGCCCTGGGATATGGAGCCTTTGGTGGCAGCTCCGATGCAAGTTTAGACTGCTGCCATTCTGGCTCTGGGTTCTGACATCTCCTCCTCAGCTTACAATACAGGATGGGAGAGGAATAAACTTGGCAATTGCAGGCCAGTCAGCCTAACGCCAGTGGTGAGGAAACTTTTGGAGACAATAATCCAGTACAAAATGTATTGGTATTTAGAATTTAGTGCTAATAAATGAAAGTCAGCATGGATTACTTAAAGGCAAGTCATGTTTGACTAACTTGATTGAGTTCTTAATGAAGTAACAAAGAGGGTTGATTAGGGTAGTGCGGTTGACATTGTGCATATGGACTTTCAAAAGGTGTTTGACAAAGTAGCACGTAATAGACTTGTAAGCAAAATGAAAGTCCATGGGGTAAAGGCACAGTTGCAGCATGGATACAAAATTCATCCCTGCACTGTAACCGAAACGGAGATTATTAGCACACACGGCGTGCAGGAAGTTGAAGGGCAGATGAGGTCGGTTGATAAGTAGATGCCATTGACATAAAGAGGGAACTGAAGGGAAGTAAAACAAAACCCTTTGGAGCCCTGAGTTAATGAAAAGAGCGTTACATTCAGATTATTTGCTCAGTGCAAAATTAATTCTTTAAAATTTTTTAAGAACCATCCCTTCAAAATAAATCATTTAAAACACCAACTGTGACTAATTTCTTCTTATGTGGTTCGGTGTCAAATTTTTGCCTTCTAACACTCCTGTGAAGCACCTTGGGACGTTAAAGAAAGAAAAAATAAAGCCTTGCATTTATATAGCGCCTTTGAAGTGTAGTCACTGTTGTAAAGGCGTTATATAAATACGCCTTAGGTTGTAGGTTTCAAATAACAAACCAGTTTGCTGTATTAAAAAAAAATGGGCTTCATTGTCGGTTTAGTTATCTAGCTGACAGGAAACACCTTCACCATTGACTTCAGACAGCTGGAGGAATTAAAGTTTTTTTAAAAACAGATATGCTGACTGCAGTAGTAACAAATGTTCACTGGATGGCATGATTGCATTACAATTCAAATGGTGCCCATACATCTAAACACATTACAGTTACAATTTATGTATATATGCAGACATGACCTACCACATGAGGTATCATTAGCACATGGATCTGAACACTGTATCTTCACAGTACTGAAGAGAATTTCAACAGTTCGAGCAACATAGCAAAGGCAGCACCTCACTGCATCAGGCACATCACTGTAAAAGTAACGAAGTAACACAAGGTAGTAATCAAATAATAAGCAAGGTAATGTAAATAAAGTACCTTTGTATAGAATGGAAAAACACTCACAGCTGTACAATATTTGGAACTGCCATAAAAGCTGGGTACATCATTTGAACAGAGAGCTTTGTTCCCCGCAAGTCTCTGAAAATGAAGTTAATTAAGCAGAAAATATTACATGACTGTTAAGAATACAGCAACAGGTAAATTTAAAAATATTCGTCTTTAGATTCCATTCTTGATCTAAGATTGAATCCCTTAAAAGCCACTCTAAAATTAGCTACATAACGATGCTTGAGGGCTGGATAAATGCCTACCCTCTATTCAGTACCCCCTTCGCAAAATGCGTCAAAGATTGTGAATTCAAGCATAGGTATAGACCTCCATCATCATCATCATAGGCAGTCCCACGGAATCGAGGAAGACTTGCTCCCAATCGCAAATCTATAGGCCTATTAATTCGGCAGTGCAGCATGACAGCATACCAATGCCACGTTGAGATTTGATAATCAAACTATGTATAGTATAAAGATTGACTGTATTATGAAAAATAGATTAAAGAAATGAGTGCCCTTTATTCATATGTATTTGTTATTTCCTACAGTATTAGGGTTACAATCAGATATGAATATTAATTTTGAAAATGTTTATCCCCAATTTCTATTATCTTGCAAACTAGAAATGAATGCCACTAATTATCCTAAACAAAAGCAGAAATCACCAGTCATCCACAAAAAATAAGCTTTCCTTCACAACCATAAAGCTCTCGATCATTCTAAGTGTAACCTACACCGCAGCAAATCTAGTCATTCATCACATTGCTGGTTGTGAAATCTTGCTGCGCGCAAAGAAAGGCAGCCATTTTGTACAGGAAACAATATTTCACTGTAGTGAAGTAGTCGGAGACATTTCTCTTTTTTCTCAGTATAAACCGATCTATTGAAACCACTATTCTGGCTTCTTCAAGTGGTTTATACAGGAATGACTGCTCCAGTATACCAGATGTTGTTTAATGTAACTGAGCAGAGCACTAAATCATAACATTTATTGCATTGTCATTTATGATTTCTCCCAGTAATCCCAGTCCAACCATGTGTACAGGATGTAACTGTTACAATTTCCACGCTCTCATCAGCTATGTACCTCATGCCCATACGAAGGACCATTCCCATGAAAACAGCCCGTTCCCTATGATGTGAAATGACCTTATACACACAGGATTTGGTAACATAGCAATGCCCAGGGTCAAACACAACAACTTTGCTACTTATAATGTACTCAATAGAAATGGCTGCTGATTCCACCTTCCCCAACGCTGCAACGCTGAGCTGTACAGCATTTATCAGTTGCTCAGCGAATCCTATGCTAGAACTGTATAATTACTAGTTCATCATCATCATAGGCAGTCCCTCGAACGAGGATGACTTGCTTCCACATGAGTTCACAGATGTTTCAATGAAGGACCCAATATTCCAGTCCTGAACTCCAGTTGAAAGGGTGGAAGATGTCTGTGCGTGGATTTTTTAATGTGTGGTGACCGTTGTATATCAACCACAACATGGGCTTGACAGAGCTAGGCCTTTATCCAGTAGCAAGGGTTAACCAGGATGACTGGAGACCTGTTCTGCTGCATGGACCTAATGCGCATACATATCGCAGTGTAGGCTGGTCACTAGTTAGGCCACAACTGAAGTACTGCGTACAGTTCTGGTCATCACATTACAGGAAAAGTGTGATTGCACTAGAGAGGGTACAGAGCTCATTTACAAAGATGTTGCCAGGACTGGCAAATTTTAGACATGGGGAAAGATTGGATAGGCTGGGGTTGTTTTCTTTGGAACAGAGGAGGCTGAGGGGAGACTTAATTAAGGTGTATAAAATGTTGAGGGACCTAGAGTGGATATGAAGAACCTATTTCCTTTAGCAGAGAGGTCAATAAACAGGGGGCATATATTTAAAGTAATTGGTAGAAGGATTAGAGGGGAGTTGAGGAGAAATCTTTTGACCCAGAGGGTGGTGGGATCTGAAACTCAATGCCTGAAAGGGTGGTAGAGGCATAAAAAGTACTTGCATATGCGCTTGAAGTGCCGTGACCTATAAGGCTATGGATCAAGAGCTGGAAAATGGCATTAGGCTGGATAGCTCTTTTTCGGCCATCACAGGCACGATGGGCCGAACAGCCTCAGTCTGTGCCATAAATTTCTATGCTTGCATGATTCCTCATTGAATAGGGTTGCCAAATCTGGATGGACCTATTCCTGGAGGTTTGATCATGTGATATTTGACTTTAGTTTGCAAATATTATTGCATTTACTTTATAAAAGTTTGGGTCCCTGTAGTTTGAATGTCTTTGCTTGCGCATAAAAAGTACTTTACAAAATAAATGCAAGTAGACTGTGTGCAAAAGCATGCTAGGTTTTTTTTGTAACCATTTATCTACTGTAAAGGCAAGATTTGTAAGGCGCACCACAATTTTGGGGCGTACTCTTTTGGAAAACGTGGAAGTTGTATCAGTCCAAGACATTTTACAAAATTTAGAAGATTGAGTTGTGCACTAGATTTTATAGCAGTTTATTTAGCAAAGGAAATCATAATTTGTCCAGTTTTATCTCCTACGCACTTTGTTTCATTTTTGTGTTTTTTTTTATTCGTTCCTGGGATGTAGGCATCACTGGCAAGGCCAGCATTTATTGCCCATCCCTAAATGCCTTTGAGAAGGTGGTGGTGACCACCTTGTTGAACCGCTGCAGTCCTCATGGTGAAAGTGCTCCCACAGTGCTGTTAGGAAGTTCCAGGATTTTGACCCAGCAATGATAAAACAACAATATTTGGGAGGTGCTTCAAAGAAGCCATGGCGAGTTCCTGCAGTGCATCTTGTAGATGGTACACACTGCAGATACATTGTGCTGGTGATGGAGGGAGTGAATGTTTAAGGTGGTGGATGGAGTGCCAATCAAGTGGGCTGCTTTGTCCTGGATGGTGATGAGCTTCTTGTGTGTTGTTGGAGCTGCACTCATCCAGGCAAGTGGAGAGTATTCAATCATATTCCTAACTTGTGCCTGGTGGAAAGGCTTTGGGGAGTCAGGACGTGAGACACTCGCAGCAGAATACCCAGCCTCTGACCCGCTCTTGGAGTCACAGTATTTATGTAGCTGGTCCAGTTAAGGTTCTGGTCAAAGGTAACCCTCATGATGGTAGGTGATTTGGCGATGATAATGCCGTTGAATGTCAAGGGGCAGCGGTTAGACACTTGCGTGTTGGAGACAGTCATTTCCAGGCACTATTGTGGTGCAAATATTACTTGCCACTTATCAGCCCAAGCCTGAATGTTATCCAGTTTTGGTGCATTCGGGAATGGACTGCTTCATTATCTGAGGAGTTGTGAATGGAACAGAACACTGTGCAATCATCAGCGAACATCCTCACTTCTGACCTTATGATGGAGGGAAGGTCATTAATGAAGCAGCTGAAGCTGGTTGGGCCAGGACACTGCCCTGAGGAACTCCTGCAGCTATAGAAACATAGAAAATAGGTGCAGAAGTAGGCCATTCGGCCCTTCGAGTCTGCACCACCATTCAATGAGTTCATGGCTGAACATGCAACTTCAGTACCCCATTCCTGCTTTCTCGCCATACCCCTTGATCCCCCTAATAGTAAGGACTACATCTAACTCCTTTTGAATATATTTAGTGCATTGGCCTCAACAACTTTCTGTGGTCGAGAATTCCACAGGTTCACCACTCTCTGGGTGAAGAAGTTTCTTCTCATCTCGGTCCTAAATGGCTTACCCCTTATCCTTAGACTGTGACCCCTGGTTCTGGACTTCCCCAACACTGGGAACATTCTTGCTGCATCTAACCTGTCTAAACCCATCAGAATTTTAAACGTTTCTATGAGATCCCCTCTCATTCTTCTGAACTCCAGTGAATACAAGCCCAGTTGATCCAGTCTTTCTTGATATGTCAGTCCCGCCATCCCGGGAATCAGTCTGGTGAACCTTCGCTGCACTCCCTCAATAGCAAGAATGTCCTTCCTCAAGTTAGGAGACCAAAACTGTACACAATACTCCAGGTGTGGCCTCACCAAGGCCCTGTACAACTGTAGTAACACCTCCCTGCCCATGTACTCAAATCTGGAAATAAAATGCTAGTATCAGTAAAAGTGAAAGCGTGTTCATCCAAAACCAAATGGTTTACTAATGTGCTTCAGGGAAAGAAACCTGTCATCCTTACCGGGTCTGGCCTATATGTGGCATCAGGGACTGTAATGTTTGACCTCCAACCATCAAAAACATCTTCCTTTGTGCTAGGTATGACTCCAGCCATTGGAGAGCTGATTCAAATTGACTTCAGTTTTACTACAGCTCCTTGATGCCACACTCAGTCAAATGCTGCCTTGATGTCAAGGGCAGTCACTCTCACCTCACCTCTGGAATTCAGCTCTTTTGTCCATGTTTGGACCAAGGATGTAATGAGGTCTGGAACAAAGTGGTCCTGGCAGAACCCGAACTGGGCATCAGTGAGCAGATTATTGGTAAGTGCCACTGTCAACGACACCTTCCATTGCTTTGCTGATGATTGAGAGTAGACTGATGGGGCAGTAATTGGCCGGATTGGATTTGTTGTGCTTTTTGTGAACAGGACATACTTGGGCAGTTTTCCACATTGTCGGATAGATGCCAGTGTTGTAGCTGTACTGTAACAGTTTGGCTAGAGGAGCGACTGGTTCTAATGCACAAGTCTTCAGCGTGACAGCTGGGATGTTGTTGGGGCCCATAACCTTTACTGCATCGAGTGCGCTCAGCCGTTTCTTTTTATCACATGAAGTGAATTAAATTGGCTGAAGACTGGCTTCTGTGATGGTGGGAACCTCAGGAGGAGGCTGATAGGAATCATCCATTTGGCACTTCTGGCTGAGGGTGTAAACCCTTCAGCTTTGTCTTTTGCACTCACGTGCTGGGCTCCGCCATCATTGAAGATGGGCATATTCATGGGGCCTCCTCCTCCTGTTACTTGTTTAACAGTCCATTCACGGCAGGACTGCAGAGTTTTTATCTGATCCATTGATTGTGGAATCACTTAACCCTGTCTGTTGCATGTTACTTCCACTTCTTAGCATGGATGTAGTCCTCCTGTGTTGCAGTTTCCCCAGGCTGGCACCTTATTTTTAGGTAAGCCTGGTGCTGCTCCTGGCATGCTCTTTTACAGTCCTGATTGAACCAGGGTTGGTTCCGCTGCTGACATTTGGCTGCAAGCGTACCGGAAAAGATGGGAATGTTGCTGGGATTACCACCGAGGCTGCCACAGTGGTGCCACCAACAGAAATTTCGGTAGCAAAGACCTGTGGAGGGTCAAATAAGAGAGTGAAGGAGGAAAGGCCAAAGAGGCGTTACAGCATGCGGGTCTTCCTCAACAGGATGTTGCATCTCAACATATCAGAGGTGTAGGAAGTTGTGTTTTAGCGCGCAGTCGCTGACCTATGTTACCTGTTGGAGCAGGAAATGAAGCCAAACACCAGTGCACACACAGAATTGCCTGTTGCTGTGAAGGCAACGGTAGCTCTCAACATCTATGCCACAGGCTCATTCTAGGCTGCAACAGGTGACATCAGCAACATCAGTCACTTTGCTGTCCATACGGCCTACGCAAGGAGAGAGCAATACATCATCTTTCCAATGCAGGCTGCTGATCAAGAGGAGGGAGCTCTCGGATTTGCCCGCATTGCAGGATGTCCTCAGACATAAGGTCTTATTGACTGCGCACATACTGCCCTGCATTCTCGCCATCCGTCACGAATCAGCCCATGTTTTATAATAGGAATGGGTTCCACTCCTTGAATGTTCAGTCGGTGTGTGACCACAGGAAGCGAATAATGCAGTTCTCTGCCCGGTATCCTGGCAGCAGTCATGGCACCTTTGTACTGTGCCAGTCCTCGATTGCCCCTTGCCTTGCAACCAGACCAGAGACAGAGGTATCCTCTCCACACCTAGCTCATGACTCATGTCAGGAATCTGGGCACAGACACTGAGCACCGATACAATGACAGCCACACAAATACAAGAGCTCTCACTGAGCAAACCATCGGAGTCCACAAAGGTTCCAGTGCCTGGACTGATCTGGTGGAGTCCTGCAGTATAGACTTGAGCGAGTCCCAGATTTGTAGTAGTTTGATGCATACTACACAACTTTGCCATTTGGAGGGGCCAAGCCTTGTAGCTGCAACAGGAGAGAGAAGTGCAGGAGTAAGAGGAAGAAGGGGACGAGGAAGAAGATGGTGCAGAAGACTAAGACTGAGCAGTGCTGTCAGCTGCCTGAACTGTTCGGCAACAAATTATTGAGGAGAGATTCTCCTAAGCAAACCTTCCCCAGAAGAGAAGGACAGGATTTAGATTTTAGTGTGAAGGATAAACGGAGATGGATGAAGACAGAGTGAAAGCTAGCCAAGAACCCTGCAAGACCCGCCCTCCAGCATCACCACTCACAATACATCCGACATGAGCCATCCTCGTGATCTCCTCGTCTTGCTGCTCAAGTGAGGTGAGGATCTGAATCGATATTCCGCCTCTTGCTGTTCTCAACTCCTCTCTACTATTCACCAGATTTGCTTGCAAGAAATAATGGAGTGTGTTAGGGTCACCTAATGAGATGGTCTGTAGAGGTACACGTCAAAGTTAAATAGTGGTGCTGGTGTGTGAAGGGTGGCAGAGGTGTGAGGAGGTGAAGGCTGTAGGAGGTGGAGAGTGCAGCATTAGAAGCAGAAGGAGGTGGAGTGAAGTGTGCTGCAGTGAGTTGAGGAGAGTGCTGTTGTGAGAGTGGTGGAAAGAAGCACAGTGAGGACTGGGACTTCAGGTGGTGCAAGGGTTCTACAGAGAGTGATGCAAGATTAGAGTTAGGAGTCTTACCTTAGCAACCTTGGCCAGTCATTAAATGTGTTCCTACAATGGAGCTAGGTGTGTGGGGTGATGCTCTGGGCAATGACACACGCCACACGCCACCTGTGCTCATTGCTGCCGAGATACCTTCCTGCCACTTGGTGGGAAGAGCAGTCCCTCCTCCTGCCGAACTTCTCCATCAGAATCTCCACTGAAGTTTGGGAAAGCCCTTTAAGTACCTGCATCTCCTGAACTACCTTCATGTTGCCTGCAACCAAAGTGCACCTCCTCTTTAAGAGGTGCAGGTTGCCTTTAAATAGCAGCACGAATGTCGGACATTGAAGGCCCCAATTAGGTGAGGTTCCAATTAACAGCAGGACTAACAATGGCAGCCCATCTATTTAATTATAATCACGACCAATTTACCAGTCTTGTCCCGTCCATGTGATTAGGCGCACATTGTCGGCATTCTTGACCCAAAAACCGGCCTACACCCATCTCTATCTCATAGTTTAAAGTTAATTCTGTTTTTAAAATGTGCTTAAACCAGTCCTTTATTCATGGCTTAACATATTTTGTGAATCCATCTCACCTCTAGTCCGGTTCCATTTTGGCCATCCCACTCGTGCCACCCATGCCATTTCTCCAGCGTTGACTGCGCCGCACCGCTGACTGCGGTCTTTCGTGAGTGCATCTTCATGGCACTGAGACCAGGAAGGATTTGGTGCAGAAAACTTGAAGCTGAGAAATCCCGTGAACACAAACCATGAACTCTACTTCCGCATTGTCTCCTGGGTTGCTAGCAGTAGTTCCTGGGAGACCAGTCGTCGATTCCGGACGACTACCGGACAGTCTGGGAGATGTTGGTGCCTTAATATTGTTCCATTCAATGCTCAAGACTGGTATTCTGCGTGAAACACTGCTCAGATGTTTAAAGTGCTGATAAGCGCTCAGCATAGCAGCTGTTGACGAAGAGTCCAACCCGAAACATTGGCCCGGATTTTAAGGTAGTAATAACGATTGGGCTAGCAGCGCTTACCGTTATTATGGAGTAAATTGGACAGCAACTTCCGGCGTCCGCACATGCGCAGTGAAACGCGGAAATCAGTAAGCTGCTGTCTGAGTTTCCCTGCTCCTCCACAAGCTTCGTTACACCAGTACCTTGCTGAGAGATTAGACATTAAAGCACATGAAGAGAGTGAAGTTGCAGTACTTACCCACTAGATACCCACTAAACACGCCAGAAAAAGTTAGGGCTTCTTCATTCAAGTATGTGAATTTTTAAAGGCGTCATAAGTCATAATTATAACTAAACAACCTCTCTGGTACCTTCAGATTTTAATTATTGGCGATGTTAAAAAAAATTAAAAGAGATATTTTTTAAACGTTTTCTTTCCATCTCTTTCATCTCTCTTAATCCCATCTTTCCTTCCCTTTCTTTATTTTGCTTTCTGTACATTCTAACTTATCCTGGTTCAGAGTCAAATCGTGCTAAATTTGATTAACCCACGCCCGTTGCTTCTGATGAAGGCAGCACGCAAACTTCGTGCTGCCTGCTAATTTGAATGACAGCAGCGGCAGCCCAGCGCTAAATGCGCTGTTCTGTGGCTGCACGCTTCAGCAGGAGGCCCAAGTTCGTGTGAGGCTGGCACCAATTAAAGCTAGCCTGCACCGCTTAAAGCCAGCCTGCACCTCTAAAAAGGGAGATGCATTCTGGATGGTGCAGGTGCTGGAACTGTTTGTGGAAGAGAGTCTGAGCAGGAAAAAGTCATAATTATGGCATAACACGGGAGAGATCGTGCTTCAAGGCTTACTGATGCTGCACTGCAGGCCTTGGTGGACAAGACGTGAGAGGTCTTCTATCCTCAAGGAGCCAGGAGGCCCTCCAGACAAATGGCAGTGGGAGCATATAGCCGTGGCGGTCAATGTCACAAGTCAAGCCCCGAGGCCATGGATGCAGTGCTGCAAGAAGTTCAATTATCTCACTGGAGTGTCAAGGTTAGTGAATTCATCTTCAAATACCATATCCCACCAACTGCACCACTAGCCTCACACATTGCTCAATGCAGCACACACCCCATCACTCACCTATCAACAATCTCTATCAAACAGGACTCATAGCTCACATTCAGAGCTTCACCTCACCCTCACACATTTAGCACTGCTGCAAGCCTCATACCCACATCTCACAGCTTTCACACAGTCAGCTATTCAACCATGACAGGACAATTACCCAAACATATTGTACCACACTCACTGATATTCTTCCCTCTCTCTTGCAGGACAAGTTGGTGCATAACCAGAGGCAGCAGGAGCTAACCGGCAGGGATCAGGCATGCCAGCATGACCTTACCCTCACAGACGGTGCTCGCCATCATTGCAGCGGCCGTTGCGGGACTGAAACCATCAAAGATAACAGTATCCTCATACCTAATCCTCCTTCTCACATCCCACTTCCCCCTCATCCCACAGTGTCTTTTGATTTAAAAGCTGTAGATGGTGTATGCACCTCTTACTCCCCCCCGCCCGCCCCACCCTACCTTTATGCATTTCTCCTTTCAGATATCCAAGAACTGCAGCCTGGCCAGGCAATAGTGGAAGAGCAACAGCTGGATTTCATACTCGCAGCCACCAGCTCAGATACTGACACTGCGCGCAATTTGGAGGATATCTTAGGGGCATGATCTACACTTGGTGAGACACCGTGGTGCGGCCAGGGCAAGGGAGAAGCTTGCCAGGGGGCGAGGTCACACACAAGTTCGACTGCAGAGGGCTCAGATGAGTACTTCGATGGGACGACCTAGAGAAAAAGATTGATGGATTTACACAACAAAATGCTTGGTGCATTGGCAGGCCTACTGCAAAGCCTGTGTGCAATGTCTAGAACATGGAGGAGTCTGGCACCAACTTGGCACAGGGCTTTGCGCAGTGCTCAGCATGGAAGTGGCAGCCAACTCCATTCGCACACTTGTGGACCCAATCATGATGCAGTGTCTGATGTCTCTGTTTCCATTGCAGCACAAGCAGAAGCCACCCAACATCTGGGTGCTATAGTGGAATCTCAGACTTCTGTGATGCAAGGTCAGCTTGTTAATATGCAAGCACAGACTGCTCTCATGCAAGCTCAGCTTGTTGCCACACAAGCTCAGACTGCTGCCATCGTGGCTGTGGATACCAGTGTTCAAAGGGGCTTGCAGGGCATCATAGCAGTCCAGCAGTCTATCTACAACAGATTACTAGGATTGCTGAGGCGCCGCCCCGTGGGAGTGTCAGTGACTCCATGGAGCACGAACCAGCTGTCCTCTCTCAGGATCGCAGCATTCATCCTCCCACCCTGCCACTCCGCCAGTGCCTTTGCAGTTGCCTGTCAGCCAGCCCAGACAGCTGCCTATGCTGAGATGGTGCAGTCCAAAGCTGGATCTTCTAGGCCCAGAGCTGCTCAAGCTCATCCTCCAAGGCCATCTGCAGTCTCCCCTAATGAAAGTCAGCAGCCTTCCAACAGCCATGCTGCAGCCACTGGGGTAGCACTAGAACAGGCAAAGGCACACAGAAGACAGGCACTAAGGGAATGCACAAGGGTGATTAGTTGACATTTGTATGCAATATGGCATGGTTTGATTTATAAATTTGGTTTGAATGTTTATTCTGTGTTGGCCGTTGTTTTTGCATTGTGGCCAAGCGGACATTGTGATGGTCAGTGACAGGGGATGTAAGGTGTGGGACTATTGGTGAATGTGGAATTGAGATTGCGTTTACTGGTATCTCAGCTGGATGAGTCGGTCATGGACAACCAGGCAGAACAGGGCTGTCTAGGTTGCCTCCTCCCACTCTTCCCCTCCGTCTCCTCAGCTGTTCATAAAGCTGGTGGCAAGGGCTGTGCCCTCGTGATGGCGATGTTGTGCAGCATGCAGCAGAGCACCACGAATCTCGATACCCGCTCTGCCGAGTACTGCAGGGCTCCTCCAGAATGGTCCAGGCAGTAGAAGTGTTGTTTCAGCACGCCAGTGCTCTGCTCAATATTTTGTACGGCAGCATTGCTTTCGTTGTATGTATGCTGCCCACGTGTGTGTGGTTGCACACTGGAGTCATGAGCCATGTTGTTAATGGATAGCCCTTGTCGCCCAGTAGCCACTTGGTTTGTCGTGGTGGCTCAAATGCAGAAGGCACAGCGGACTGCTGCGGAATGCAGGCATCATGACTGCTGCCAGGATACCGGACACTGACCTGCATGATTCGCTGAGTATGGTCGCACACCAGTTGGACATTGAGGGAGTTTGCGGTAGATCTCAGAGTTTACATGTGACACCCGCAAAGCAACGTGCGTGTAGTCAATGGCACCCTGCACCATGGGGAAGCCTGCAATACTCACAAAGTCACGTGCTTGCTTTGCCTGCTGTTCTCTGGCCAAAGAAAATGAAATGTATTCAGCTCTCTTGGAACAAAGAGCTTCATTTAGCTCCCTTGTGCGACAGTGGACGGCAAACTGGAAGATGTTGCAAATATTTCCTGCTGCAGCCTGGCCTATGCATAAAGGTTCACGGCTACGGTCACCTTCACAGCCACTGGCAATGCGGTCCTCACCCTGCTCTCTGGTTACAGTTGAGGATGCCGCAGTGGGCAGATTTCAGTGAGGACGTTCTTACTGAAGCGCAGACGTCTCACACATTGTTCCTCGCTGCGGTCCAGTTGCTCCCTAAACACCCTGAGCGGATATGGGCTCCTGCTGAGACCCCTTTTCCCCTCCTCCCTCTTCCAGCAGCTTGTCCTGCTCTGTGTCGCCTCTGCTCCTTCTCCCTGTCATGCTGTAGGCCAAGTGGATGGCCAAGTGGAATGCCTACTACTGCAACCATGTCTGGGAACAAGCGGCCTGTGCTGAATCCTTGAAGTCAGGACAAATTTCTTCAGCAACTGTAGATTTTAACGATTTTAAAGAACTCTGGAAATACTTCTACAAATGCAGCAACAGCCAGTCAATCAGCATCTAACCTGTGAGTAGATGATCATCCCTTTAAGTATTGCTTGGGGTGTCCTTCCTGCTGCTGAACACATGTTCAGCTTTGTGAGCTTAAGAGTGGGAATTAGCTTGAGCTTTGAGCTCCAAATAGGCAGCCTTGCACACCGAATGACTACTCTACATACTTCTGGCAGACACAGTCTGCGTGCATGCCAACACCCTCCCCAAGATGACATCAGAAGTGTGCACGCCATTTTGGAACCAAAACGGCACTCCTAGCGGCCAAACAGTGGGTTCTATGGAGGCAAATTTTGCGGCCTGCATGTCTCAGTAAGGATTCTTATATCCGATTGGTTGAAGTGACACGCTGTTGCTTGCCTTGTTCGCACAGGTCCCAGATCCCCTGTAGAGAACATCACACTTAAATGGGATCTCCAATGACCGTAAGATGCAAAAGCCCACGAAATGTCTGTGGGCAGCTGTAAGCGTAATGAACGGCAAGCAGCGATTGTTCTCCACTGGCTGCAAAATCCAGGCCATTAACTCCGACCTGCTGAGTGTTTCCTGAATTTTTGTGGTCAGTGACCCATCATCCGAATCTCTTACAGTGGACTGAGAAAAGTCAGCTAAAGTCAAGTAGCTGCCTATTATATATTCATAAGCTAGACCATGCAGATTAACAATAAGAACATAAGAAATAGGAGCAGAAGGAGGCCATACGGCCCCTCGAACCTGCTCCGCCATTTAACATGATCATGACTGATCCGATCATGGACTCAGGTCCACTTCCCTGCCCTCTCTCCATAACCCCTTATTTCCCTATCGTTTAAGAAACGGTCTATTTCTGTCTTAAATTTATTCAATGTCGCAGCTTCCACAGCTCTCTGAGAGAAGAAATTTCTCCTCATCTCAGTTTGAAATGGGCAGCCCCTTATTCTAAGATTATGCCCCCTAGTTCTAGTCTCCCCTATCAGCAGAAACATCCTCTCTGCATCCACCTTGTCAAGCCCCCTCATAATCTTATACATTTCGATAAGATCACCTCTCATTCTTCTGAATTCCAATGAGTAGAGCCCCAATCTACTCAATCTTTCCTGTTATAATTAAAGTAACTTCTTTCAAGAGTAGCAAACTGATACTAAAATGATCAATGCAACTAATCAGCACTGATTAATATGAGGGGAATTTTAAACCCCCCAAAACAGGTGGGTTAGGGTCAGGTGGCAGGTACAAAATCTGAAACCCATCCCTAACACGCCCACTTCCGGTTTTAACCGAGACAGGACGTGTGACAGGCAACCAACCCACTCGCAGGAGGCAGGTTGATCATTTAAATATTGTAATGAGGCTGTGTACCTCTGAATTAACCATCATTTTAAATTGAACCCTGGCCGGTCAGGTTTCAGCACCTCGGTAAACCCATCGGCTAAAGGGAGGCAAGGACAGCTGGATCCAGGAGGTTGCCTTTCCACTTACCTGCTGGATCCGATTTACATGCTTCAGCTACCCTCCATGATCGGACCCCCCCCTCCCTCCCCCAACTGAAACTTCCAATCTCCCCCACAAGGACTCCTTTCTTCTCCAATCACCGACCCATCCGATCTCCCCGAGACCCTTCTGATCTCCCCCTCCCCCCACCCTCCCGAGGCCTCCCATCACCCCCGAAGCCTGAAAACTCGTCCACCACTGACACTTCCGATATGCCCAGAGGCCTCTGATCCTTCCCTCCTCACCGCTACCTGGCTGTCGCCTGGTGCCGAAGGCTTACCCGCCCGAAAAGCCAGCCGGCCTCTCAATCTGGCTGGATGCGGCCGGGAATCGGAGACAAAGAATGCTAATCAGGTCCCGCCCTTAAATTCGGCAGGACCTGAGGGAAACCCGCCCTTCCGGGTTTTCCAACCTCAAAACAGACCCCCACCCCTGCACTAATATCCAGCCCATAATATCAGATGGGTTGTGGTTTGGAAAAGAGATTTTGATCATTATGAGCAACTGATTACTACAATTGGTGATCACCACAGAATTCCACTATATTACTTTGCTTGGTGGATTATTCCAAAATCTTTGAGTAAAGATATTTCCTGTTAACTGCTCCAAATTTTTATCTATGTTCTTGGTATTTTCTTGCAGTACTTTCAAGTAATAATACTTCAACATATCTGTACCATTAAGAACTGTATATACTTGAATAAGGAACCCTCTTAACTGCCTACGATCCAGATTGCATTGTAAAGCTTTTCTAATGATTATTTTAATTATCTCCCGTAATTCATTATTAAATTAACATTCTCTGCACTCAACACTATTAAATGAGATTTAAGCAACATTGAAGTTAAAATAGAGTTGTTTAAATGTAGTATAGGTTGAGTGTCGAAAATCTGGAGTTCCGGAATCCGTACTGTTCCAGAATCCGGACACCAGAATGATCCGTGGCAGGGTCGTCTGGAATCCGTAAAATGTTCCGGAATACGGACACCCTGCCAAACCGCTTACCACCGCCAGCCGAGCCCAGGGAAAAACCAAAAATCAAACTCACAGAACACTCACAGAAATGAAAAAACAAAAACTCCAACCCTAGCTCTTCTTCCAGGTCTTCATAGGCACCGCTGCTCCTGGGTCTGCACGCAGGTCCCCTTCACTTGGCTAGAACATGGTGCAGCTAAACTACACACCGGCAATGTGCAAACAGTAGTTCCGAAACGGGTCATCCGAAAACCGGAGACGCACACTGCAGTTCCCTAAACCAGTTGACCCCTGCCTACCCCCAAATGAAACCGCGCAAATCGGGAGCTGCACCCCATGACCCCAACCCGAACCAACCCGACCCGACCCGATTGCGATTTTAAGTTTTCATGACTTACAGCAAGACGTTCCAAAGGTCTACAGAAATGCGTTGCGAAGGACTACAAAATTATGTCCCAAAATCCAGAAATATCGGAACTTGGGTCCAGGTATTTCCGGAATTCGGGACGTCAAAAAGACGTTCCGAAGTACGGAAATACCTGGAAACCGGAACGGCATCGATCCTGAGGCTTCCGGATTTTCGACATTCAATCTGTAGTGAACTTTTCATAGAATTGCATAGAATTTTGCAGCACATAAACTTCCTGTGGCAACGAGTTCCACATTCTCACCCCTCTTTGGGTATAGAAGATTCTTCTGATTTCTTGGTGACTATCCTATATCGATGGCCTCTAGTTTTCCTCATCCCCACAAGTGGAAACACTCTCTGTTTATTCGATTAAAACCTTTCATAATTTTAAAGCCTCTATTAGGTCACCCCTTAGCCTTCTCTGTCATGCTTTCCTGATAGGTACAATGTTGCAGTTCTGGTATCATCCTTGTAAATCTTTTTTGCACCCTGTCCAGTGCCTCTATATCCTTTTTATAATATAGCGACCAGAACTGTACGCCGTACTCCGAGTGTGGCCTAACAAAGGTCTGACACAAGATTAGCATAACTTCCCTACTTTTCAATTCTATCCCTCTAGAAATAAACCTCTGTTCGGTTTGCCTTTTTTATGGTCTTATTAACCTGAGTCGCTACTTTTAGTGATTTGTATATTTGTACTCCTCTACCCCATTTAGATTCTTGCTTTCAAAGTACTATGTGACCTCATTTTTCTTACCAAAATGTAATACCTCACACTTATCTATGTTGAAATTCATTTGCCAATTATATTCTACAAGTTTATACAAATGATATAATTGATTAAAATAATGTAAGAAAATATGATTCTAAAATATTTATTTAGATGCCTGTTCTATGTTGAGTTAGTTTATTCCAGTTCGGGGGTGACATCAGTTGGGATTAGCGTCCTTGAAACAGCCATGGGAAAGAATTAATCACGGTTCCCTCTCTTAATTCCAAACGAATGGCTCCATCAGGAAAGTGTATACTGATCAATATCAGGTGAGGGCATTAACAGGCTGGCCTGCGATGGTCAATCGACTGCAAGCATTTACTTCCCAAGTTCACGCAGGAAGAACGACTACTTTGACGACATACCAGATGACTGCCATAGACCATGGAACTGTCCCCCAGCAAGGATCCAATGCTTTTGGAAGCACATGGGAGAAAAGTTTTGAGACTGAAGAAAGATCCCTTTTTCACTTACCTTTTGTGTCAACCTTGAACTCTGAATATGATTTTACAATAAATTAATCCAGAGGGATCTGGCTTTGTTACCATATTGAGCAGCTTAAGCTCCAGAAACAGTGTTGTTTCACCAGAAATTGAAGTAAAAAGAATATTTATGATACTGCAACTTCCAGCTGGGTGTGCACTGTGTGATCGGGTTTGTCATATCATCCTGAACGTAAAACTATTATGGGTTCCTTTATCCACAAAATAGGATGCAATTCACACAGCACGGTCTTCAACACCAACAAACCCAACCACGCAAAAAGGAAAATACTACAGAGCATTTTCTGTGTTTAATAAAAATCACATATTGCATTCCATCAAATTCTCCCTTCCAGTTTATTTTTCATTTTAAAGTCATAGGTATAACAGCACAGAAGGCGGCCATTTGGTCCACTGGGCCAAAGCTGGTGCTAGCTCTTCAAGTAGAGCTATCAACTCTAATTAGACTTCCCAATCATTTCCCCATATCCTTTTATACCTTCTGTCTAATTACGCTCCTGTAAAACGCCTTGGGACGTTTTACTATGTTAAAGGCGCTATATAAATGCAAGTTGTTGTTTACATATTTTCTTTTCAAATACTTTTCCAATTCCCTTTTAAATTATTTTATATTTTCTGCCTAATAGCCTAAAGTATTCTGTAGTCTAAAAACAGCGCATGGAAAATTTCTTCCAACCTCTTCCTTCATTATTTCAGTGACAATTCTGAGTATATGTCCACTTGTTACTGATTCATCAACTAGTAGAAACAATCTTTCAATATTTATAAAAAAGCAGCATCTTTTCGAACTTACAGTATCTTCATAACTATTTCCTTTTATCCTTGATATTATTCTAGTGAGTCTTTGCTGTATGCTGTTAATATCTTTCATATAATGGGGCTCCCAGAACTGCCCACAAAACTATGTCTGTTGCCCAACCAAGGTCTTGTATAAATTCTAGATTAATTATTTGTTTTTACATTCAATGCTCTGTGTTAAAAATTTCATCCCATTAGTCTTTTTTCGACCTGCATACCCACCTTTAAAGATCTGTGCACCTGTACCCTAAATCACCATTATTCTTTATTTGTTGCTGGGATATGGGCGTCGCTGGCAAGACCAGCATTTATCTCCCATCCCTTTAAAGAACCTAACCATTTAGGTACATGTAATTTCAGTGTTTTTTCTCCCAAAGTGTACTACTTTTTATGTCTCTGAACTGAACTGCATCTGTTACCTATCTGCCCATTCTGATAATCTGCCTGTGTTCTCCTACAATCTCCTATAATCATTCTGCATTTGCCATAGAAGAAAAAGAGACTTGCATCTATATGGCACCATATTGTGAAACATCTTAAAAGTACTTCACACAAATTATTTTTGAAGTGATGGTGTTGTAGTTTGGTTATGTTGTCATTGTAGTTGTCGTAATAGTAGTCGGTGTTGTTATGTAAGTAAATGTGATAGCAAATCAGCACACATCAAAATCTATGAAGCAATGACTTGTTAAGCTGTTTTGATAGAGTTCGTTGGCGATCAATATTGGCCAACTCCCTGCTCTATACAAACAATGCTGTGGGATTGTTAACGTTCACCAAAGCAGGCAGAAAATCTAATGGCTTGTCTAAAAACTGTCAATGCAGCACTCGCTCAGTATTGCACTGAACTATTATTTTAGGTTATGTGCTTACCTTGGGTAGCAGCCAGCTCTCGCCTCCCTGCCACTGCCGAGTTTCCCGATCCCTGGGAAACTTGCGCGGCAATTGCAACATTTAAATCGGGCTCAAAACTGGACTGTGGGAGCCCAATTTAAATATGTTAATGAGATGTAACATCTCTCTACGGCAGGAGACTCGGATGCCATGAAACCCACCATCCTAAAAATGCCAAAGGTATACAGTGTGTTGCGTATACGTTCCCTGTTTTTTCACTTTTAACCCCCCCCTGCCTGGCCCGTTCCTGCCTGCCATGGTGGGGTTAATATTGAGGCTTTTAGAACACAGGAGGCGATTTAGCCCACTGTACTATGTGTCAGCTCTTTGGAAGAGTTACACAGTTCCTCTGTCCCCCATGCCCGGGCAGTTCACCATACACTTCTAATTTTTTAATTTTCAAATATTTATCCATTTCCTTTCTAAAATGTATTACGGATTCTGTTTCCACCACTCTTTCTGATACAGCATTCCATGTCGCAGTCAAAAGTCTTCCAGCCTCTCCCTTCATTCTTTTGGTGATGAGAAATTTATGCCCTCTAGTTTCTGACTCACTGACCAGCGGAAAAATATTTTTTTTTACTTTTTTACCTTATCAAAACTCTTTATAATTTTGAATTTTATCACTCAATTATTCCTTTTCCCTTTCTTCAGCAGGGTTATACATTTGCCACTCTCCAGCCATTTGGCAAGACTTCCACTTTCAAATATCTTCCAGACGTTTATGGTTCGTGACTCCACTATGTTTTCCACAACATAGAAAGTAGGTGCAGGAGTAGGCCATTCGGCCCTTCGAGCCTGCTCTGACATTCTGAGATGCATACCATTTGGGTCTGTTGATTTTTCTACTTTTAGTCCCATTAATTTTATTAATACAATTTCATTTACATTTATAAATTATATCTGCAACATTCCTGTAGCTGTGCCCAAAATAATAATAGAAACTTCCTCAAAAAGTTCCCAAACATCCAGTCTGTTTAAAAAGAAGTGGATTTGTGACATGACATTTGCAATTTTCTTTGCAAATCTTTTGGCAGGGCTTTGCAAACCTGCCCTATAGCGGCTTTACGGTAAACACAGAGTTGGGTGAAAAGTGTAAATTACATTTTCCAGGAAAATCCTTCTGCCGGAGCCACGGAGATTGTTTTAGGTGTCTTGCTACTCACGGCTATTTCACTTCTGGATACTCACAGGTACTGCATTGAGGGCAATTTATCAAATGCATCATTCTCTATTACTTCTAATGGGTTGGCCTTCAAGTTCCTGTTAAACAAAAGGAAAGATGCAAGAAATAGCATCGGAAATAATTCAAATATAGAAAAAGTTCTAGAAAAATATTCAGGATCTTTGCCACTATCTAATACAGTAAATTAAAAAAATTAAAATGTTGATTATTACATTCAGGACTGTGACTACAGTGATACCGTGCACACATTTTTAACAGAATGCCTTATTGTTGGAGAAGTGGTTGGAATCTCTGATATTACACTTACAATTGTCTAAAGAAACGTAATCCATGCCAGGATTTGAATGTTCCATCGAGTAGCACTGCTACCTTATTGCCAGAAAGATCGCTGTGCAATAAACCGCAAAAAAAATGAAAACAACTTTAATTTCTTGAGTATTACAACATTTTCAATGATATATATAGTTTCCTTATCTTTTGTGAATTTTTATAATAAAGTAAGGTGAAAGTACAACACTATTCATGGCATTCTCCTTTCACTCTGCGGCTGGGTTCAAATCCAGTCCATTAGATTAATTTGATGAACGCTTCTTCTTTCTTCTAGCCATTATGATCCTTATATGAAATTAATTTGTGTAGTCTCAACTTAGTTCCTAGTGGATGTGAATAAATATCCATCTTAACTTGCTGAAATCGGCATTAACCGGGTGGTAACGGCCTTAAAATGGAGTCAGTAGACATACCCTGCTAATGCCAACGCTGTGCTTGCTGTCACTGTCTGTTTCAGGTGGTGGGCCCCATTCAATATACAAATTACGGTCCATAGGGTCCCAGTTGCCATTTCAGAATAGAACTGCAAGTAAATAGCAAGGCAAGTGGAATGTTGGCCTTTATTGCAAGGGGAATGGAGTATAAAAGTAGGGAAATTCTGCTACATCTGTACATTGTTGGTGAGACCACACCTGGAATACTGCATACAGTTTTGATCTCCTTATATAAGGAGGAATATACTTGCATTGGAGGCAGCTCAGAGAAGGTTCACGAGGTTGATTCTTGAGAGGAAGGGGTTGTCTTATGAAGAAAGGTTGAGCAGGTTGGGCCTATACTCATTAGAGTTTAGAAGAATGAGAGATGATCTTATTAAAACGTATAGGATTATGAAGGAACTTGACTGGGTAGATGAAGAAAAGATCTTTGCGGGGGAATCTAGAACTAGGGGGCATAGATTCACAAAAAGGGGTCACTCATTTAAAATGGAAATTAAGAGGAATTTCTTCTCTGTGAATCTTTGGAATTCTCTACCCCAGAGTTGTGGAGGCTGGGTCATTGAATATATTTAGGTAGAGATACAGATTTTTGAATGATAGGGGAGTCAAGGGTTATGGGAAGCAGGCAGGGAAGTGGAGCTGAGCCCAATACTATGATCTCATTGAATGGCGGAGCAGGCTCGAGGGGCCAAATGGCCTACTCCTGCTCCTATTTCTTATGTTCTAACTGGTCGGTGAGTGCGCCTCGCAATGCTACGACCTGTTTCACTGACGATAGAGCCGAAGAGGCCCCGAGAAGGTCAATTTTAAATTAGGTTTGTGGAACCAGGAGGAGCAGGAGCGCTCCCTCCCTTCCTCACCGGACTTAACTTGCTAGTAGCCGAGCTGCTTCATGACTGACTGATGTCGTGCCAGCCTGCAACCCGACGAGCTGCAGCAGGACACCTTTTGGCGTCTGCAGCGCACCAATTGTATTTTAATGAAGCCTGGGCCTACAAAATGACTCTGGCCTCTTTTGCGGCGAGAACGGGCAGGTTTTGCTGGCGCTCTATACTGGTCGGCCGCCCTAAACCTAAAATCGTCTTGAGAGAGATTACAGGATATAAAAAAAGAAAGCCTTGTGGGGAAGTATGCTCTTCAAATTGAAGTTAGCTCATATTGTTGAGGCAAAATAAAGGGAGTTTTATTCTGCATCTATACTGTAGTATGCCTGACCTGGATGCCAATAATGTGCCAGTGAAGACCGTACTGCTATCTCTCATTTTAATGAGCAAAAACTTCACCCACATGCATTTAACAAAAATACAGACACAATGATTCATACTCAATGAACCCTGTGTGAGTCAAAGACAAATAAACATAACCATTTCAAGAACAAAGTCGCACAGATTAGGATATAGAACTATGTTAGACTATTATATTCCTGGAATCACAATGACTACATTAAAATTTCAATACTGCACTAGATAGTTATTAAATAGTTACAAATTAATACTTGAACTCACAGAGTCTCCAGGAAAGGTAGCGCTTGAAATGTATACCCTGCAATTTTTGCGATGACGTTTCCAGAAAGATTCCTATGTTGAAATAACAACAAACTGTTCAATAATGCTGACCCTGAAAGTCCAAAAGTGCTCCATAACAGTCAGCGTACAATCATTATATAATTCTGTGATAAAGTTCCTGTGGGTCATTAGTTTTACACACAGCTACGGCTATAGTAAGAGTACATACATACCAATGTTTGATTTGACTCAAGACACTTTGAAAAGTTCCAGATTGAAGAGATATATTGTCCCATTGGAATGCACCAACGAGCCTGATAATGGTAACTACATACTTATGGCATCACACACAATGCTATTGAAAATGATGTCGTACATTGTACCATATGGAGCTACCTGCAGCCAATAACATGATGGCTGCCACAGCAATTTATAAGTCTGTTTTGTATTAAGTATTCTCCAAGAAATGTTGTCTTGCATTTCCGCTGTGGGGTACAGGAAGGAGAGGATACATGCTAAAAGTAATAACCAATCACTGGAAAAGACCTGTAAAAAACGGTGAAGCGGAACAGCGGAGCACCACAGAAGACAGCTGAATGAATATGTGGAATAAGGGTGAATGCTGGGTAAGAATGCAGCTCATTCACCACTGAGATCTTGGTATAAATCGAGCACAAACTGGATGAAAGCCTCCTCTCTCTCTCATAAATCTGAATGGTTCAGTTTCAGTTTAAAAAACACATTTTTAGCAGACTATTTCCTAATATAAATCCATCCAAATTCAGCAGTTATGGCATAATTTCCCCTCAGGAGCTTGAATGGATAGCAAGTGTAGGATTGTGGTGTGTAGGATATTCTATAGTGAAGAATGGGATCATGTTCAGAGGCTGGAATTGAAGCATACTGTTTAGAAAGTAGCATCCATTCTCTGGTATAGGAATTCTTCAACCAGTCACCAAGTATTTAAGTGAATCATAGAATGGTTACAGCACAGAAGGAAGCCTTTCGATCAGTCGAGGCACTGCCAGCTCTCTGCAGGAGCACTTTATCTAGTCCCACTTCCCTGCCCTTTCCCCATAACCCTGCAAATTCCTTCAGGTACTTATCCAATTCCCTTTTGAAAGCCACGATTGAATCTGCCTCCAGCACCCTTTCAGGCAGTACATTCCAAATCCTAACCAATCGCTGCGTAAAAATATTTTTCCTCATGTCGTCTTTGTTTCTTCTGCCAATCACCTTAAATCTGTGTCCTCTGGTTCTCGACCTTTTCGAATGGGAGCAGTTTCTCTCTATCTACTCTGCCTAGACTCCTTATGATCTTGAACACCTCTATCAAATCTCCTCTCAATCTTCTCTGCTCCAAGGAGAACAACCACAGCTTCTCCAGTCTATCCTCGTAACTGAAGTCCCTCATCCCTGGAACCATTTTCGTAAATTTTTTCTGTACCCTCTCTAAGGCCTTCACATCCTTCCTAAAGCCCGGTGCCCAGAATTGGACACAATGCTCCAGTTGAGGCCGAACCAGTGTTTTATATAGGTTCTTCATTAAATGTTTAATTTCTTTCGAAAAGTTACACATTTATTTTACAAAGGCATTTTGGTCTCTTAAATGGTTGAAGATTATTCACAATTAAAAAAATAGGAAGTTTGAAATAAGCTATTGAATCCAATTTGTTTAAAAGAGCTAACTGCTGTACTTACAATTTCTTTACTAAGATAAGACCTTCAAATGAATCCTTCTGCAGTGTGTCAAGTTGATTTCCATGCAGGTCTCTAAAACAGTTGGTTCAATAATTAGAATATCAGTCTATTAAAAATCTAACTGCTTAATTTCTGAGAAGGATGATTCTTTTAAAAAACTATACAGAATGGTAATGCCTGTGGTTACTATGTATAGATCTGCATTCATGAAGATCGCTATTCTCATTTTTAGCAAAATCATAACCACAATTTTTCTAAACATACCATGAAGATGAGATCTTCAAGAATATACTTATGCCGTTGCTATGCATAGTGACAATCTTGTCCAATTATGAATAAATTTAGGTGCTCAAAATGACGGTTGATGAAAACACTCAATCTAAACCCAGGCTCTGTCTAAAGCAAGTTAAATCACCTGCACGGATCTTTTAAAATCTACGCAACAAACAATTTTTATACTCTGTACTTCCAAGGCGGCCTCACCTACCTAGAGTACATACCAAGAATTAAGGAGTGCACTGCATATGATTTCCCATTCATTAAATTTAAATGTTTGGGAAATCACATGTCACGTGTGCTCATGTTTCAGATATACGCTCCCTGCAGGCAGGGCTTCTGCCAGGGGAGCGTCAAGTCAGACAATTATCTGCTAAATATTCTCATTGCAAACAATATCCTTGCGTTATATAACTGACTTTAGTCTCACTTCAAACCTGGTTATCATCCAACTTGCAACAGTCATCCATCCCAATGAGAATTTTTCAAAACTTCTTCACTGATTTTCTCCTACTGAATCATGGAAATTTACGGCACAGAAGGAGGCCATTCGGCCCATCGTGTCTGTGCCGGTCCAAAAAGAGCTATCCAGCCTAATCCCACTTTCCAGCTCTTGGCCCGTAGCCCTGTAGGTTACGGCACTTCAAGTGCACATCCAAGTACTTTTTAAATGCAATGAGGGTTCCTGCCTCTACCACCCTGCTATAGGCTCCTTCTGAAGGCAGTGAATCTTTGCTGGCATATGGTTCAGTGGATGTTGGGTATCCTCTGGGGTACCTCACTCAAGTGGCCATTAATCATTAGAGTCTTGACAGTGGTTGATGGCAGGATTTTTCAATCATGAGTTGGATAACAGACATCCTTTATCCCATTTTAATCCATTGACCACACATGCACTGTCACTACAAATTTCCCCATCCTAACTCAGACGCTCATATTCCACAAAGCATCCTGATTGCTCAGATTTCTCATTTACTAAAAAACACTAACCGCAGAACTGTTTTCTCACCATCTCTATTTCTGCCTTCACTAGAACTCAGCCAATGAACAACCTGCAACCACTAGAAAAGCAACCAATGAAATTGTTCAAATTTTTCATAATTAAAAGACTTGCGTAAAAGATATTTATAACATTAAAATCTTACATCTGTGTGCATTCCCATTATAAATTCCTGTATCCTTATTTATAAGGCAATCTACTGATGTAAACTTGTCCCGTCAGTGGTAATGCTCTATAACGCCTCAGTTTTGAATTTCCTGGCTCCTCAGCCTGTACTGCAGAGAAACATCTCCAAATAGCTCTACTTCTGCGTTTCCAAATTACCATAGGCCTTGTTATTTAACTATAAATAGTATCAAATCGAAGAATTATACAAAAATGTAAGACTGTAAAATGGAGACTGAATTATGCCTGCACGCCCTGGCTGAACTGTACTCCACCCTCTGAACCGGCTTCACTTGAAGACCACAAATAGGGCCCAAGTTTCCACACGCGCCTAGAACGGCGCAGTCCCAACCTGGATGCCCGTTTTCGCGCCACAAAGTGCGCCTAAAAAAATCCTCCGTATTCTCCACCTCCCTGCAGGTCCTCTGGCCCTCGGCGCAGCGCAGCACGAGCTGTAGGGGGGCGGAGCCAGGTCCCTGCGCTGAAAACAGTGCCGGGACCTCTGCACATGTGCGCTACAGTGGGCACGCAAGTGCAGTAGCTCCAGGCGCCAAACTGTGTGGGAGGGGCCCGAAGCACGCAGCCCCTAGCCCTGGCTGAATGGCCTCACTGGGGCTGCGTGAATAAGGCTCCTCCCACAGCCAGCTCCTGCTTCCCCCCCCCCGACCAGACCCGACACCCGCTCCCCGCCCCCCCCTGCCTCCGGACCAGACCCGCACCCGCTCCCCCACCCGCCTGCCTCCGGACCATACCCGACACCCGCTCCCCGCCCCTCCCCTGCCTCCGGACCAGACCCGACACCCGCTCCCCCCCCGCGACTGGACCCGACCCGCGCTCCTGTTCCCGCTCTCCACCTCCCCGACTGGACCCGACCCGACCCTCGCTCCTGTTCCCGCTCCCCGCCTCCCCGACTGGACCCGACCCGACCCGCGCTCCTGTTCCCGCTCCCCGCCTCCACGACCCGACCCGCGCTCCTGTTCCCGCTCCCCGCCTCCCCGACTGGACCCGACCCGACCCGCGCTCCTGTTCCCGCTCCCCGCCCCCCCGACTGGACACGACCCGACCCGCGCTCCTGTTCCCGCTCCTCGCCTCCCCGACTGGACCCGACCCGACCCGCGCTCCTGTTCCCGCTCCCCGCCTGGACCCGACCCGACCCGCGCTCCTGCTCCCGCTCCCCGCTTCCCCGACTGGACCCGACCCGACCCGCGATCCTGTTCCCGCTCCCCGCCTCCCCGACTGGACCCGACCCGACCCGACCCGCGCTCCTGTTCCCGCTCCCCGCCTGGACCCGACCTCCTATTCCCACTCCCCGCCCCCCCGACTGGACCCAACCCGACCCGCGCTCCCATCCCCCGACCCGACCTCCCCGCCCCCACTGGACCCGACCCGACCCCCCCGCCCCCACTGGACCCGACCCGACCCCCGCTCCCGGACTGGATCTGACCTGACCTCCCCCCTCCTCCCTCTCCCTCTTCCTCCCCCTCCCACTCCCTTCCCCCCCTCTCTCTCTCTCTCTCTCTCTCTCTCTCCCTCCCTCCCTCCCCACACCCCCCCCCCCCGACCCGAACCGAACCTCCCCGACCCAACCCAACCTGTAAATCTGGTGCTGGGGACGGGCCCTGCCCGAAGTCTCGGGCCGGCCCGTTCAACCTTCGGTCCCGAAAGGCCTGCCTGAAGCACTTTCACACAGGTAGGAAGATGGTTTATTTAATCTTTCCTTTGCTTATAAATGTTTATTTAGGTTGGATTTGTTTGTATAATATTTGTATAAGTATAAATAAGGATTTATTATAGAATTTAATGACTTCCCTTCCCCCCACCTCGTTCTGGACGTCTAATTTGTAACCTGCGCCTGATTTTTTAATGCGTAGAACAGGTTTTTTCAGTTCTACAAAAATCTTCACTTGCTCCATTCTACTTTAGTTTGGAGTACGTTTTCACTGTGGAAACTTTCAAATCAGGCGTCAGTGGCCGGACACGCCCCCTTTTGAAGAAAAAATTCTGTTCCAAAGTAGAACTGTTCTACCTGACTAGAACTGCAGAAAAAAAAATGTGGAGAATTGCGATTTCTAAGACAGTCCGTTCTCCACCAGTTGCTCCTAAAAATCAGGCGCAAATCATGTGGAAACTTGGGCCCTTAGTCTTCACCCACTGTGTGCAAATCCACACGAGATCGACGGCCACATATTGAATCTGTTGGTGGCACGTTTAATCCTGTTCACATTTGGTAGAATAAAAACAGGAGTCACTTTTTTCTCATTGGCTCAAATAACAATTTAAACATACTGATTTGCTAATTTATGTATCAGTAGCGATCTCACCAAAAATCCATAAAAAGCGATCAGTTCAGATGTGTTGATTTCAATCAATTTATAAGATTATGAGCTGACAACGGTATAGGTCTCAAAAAACTTAAGTCATAAAATCAGGAAGTTTTTTAAAAAATCCGTTCAAAGGATTTACATTGTTCCTCACCATTCCATTATATACTGCTAACCATTACATTTATAACATAATGAACATTAAATATAGTCTGAAAAAGTAACTAAACGTTACTATAAAGTTAGCCACTGTGCATTCGAAATTCCTCCAAGAAGTTTCATTGGACAAATATGCCTCTCTCTGGGGTCGGAGGCTTGAATTCCGCTCCGTTCTCAACTTTTTTATACTTTGGAATGGAGAATAAACACCAATTTAAAAAAAATGATTGACAGCAAGACTGACCATTCACCGAGTACGCTGTGACTTCCTATTGGTAAGCCTGCACTCAAACCAAGTTTAAATTTAGCATAAGGTTGCAGCTTTAGGGCCGGAATGTGACCTAAAATCAGAGATCAGAGGAGCTATACCTCAGGAACATAATGCTCACAAATAATATACAATATATTATCACACCTATAAACGCCTGCCTTCACAACACCAACTCTCCAGTCAGGCTCTGTCCACTTGTCCCTTCCAGCGCTAGATCCTAGGTTTCATTTTCCACAGAGCCCAGCTCGGGCCTTTTTGTTCCCTCCCTAGGTTCTAAGCCCCACGTCCCATGTACTTCAAACTTGAACTTCTCATTCCCTTCTGGCCTACAGTTACTTTCATGCGCGATATTGGCACGCCCAGATGGTTTACCCCACCTTGTCCCACTATTCAACTTCAACCTAATAAATTATGGCTGCTGACTTGCCAGTTGAAGCAGAACTGCTGCGTTCCCAAGGGAGTCAACTATCTGTCCAGGTAGTATGGGCTGGATTTTCCGCTCCTGGCTGCCTCTGTTTTCACCCTGGAGGGGCGGCAATGACGGCGGTGAGTTCTTCTAGGTGGACGGCAAGCTTCCAGTCCCCCGCCGCGGTTGTCGGGGAAGATTTCGGCAGGGCGCGAGCATTACCGCCCAAAAGAGGCGAGCCGGTGTGCAACGCCTCTGGTTGCGACATCGGATCGATTTTTGCCTCCCGCCTGACCCGTAGCGCTGCATAGAGCACCGTGCTGAGACCGACTGTAAAAATGGGCGTTCTGAGCTGTAGCAGCTGCAGTGAGGCAAGTAATATCGACCTCAGGTAAGTGAGATTGTTTTTTATTTTTTTTTTGCGATTTATGTAGTGGTGGCATTTTTTGCGAATGTTTTTGATGTTTTTTTTCAGGTTTTTTTAGTTCTCCCCAGGCCTCTCTTAGAGCACTCCGAGGCCGGCTTTTTCGCTCGGGATTTTCACATGTTAAACCGGCCTAGCGCCCTAAGAGAGGTGTGCAATGCCTCCCTTAGCACTCCGCCCCACACTCAGGGCTCAGCTGCCCAATTTTGCTGACTGAGGCACAAACTTATTCCAGGCAGTATCAAGACTGCCCCGCCCTCATTAACGCCTCGAAATCTTAAAAGTCGAAAATGATGTTTATAAGTCCCTTCCTCAGCTACATTATTTGAGGTTAAGCATTAAACTGACAAAATGCCTAGCATAAGGCCATGAGAAGGAGCCACTGCACCAGTTGCTTCCAGTGGGCCACATCTTTGACCACACATTTTTCCCTCCAATTCCTTCATCAATTCAGTGCTTGTTACCGCAAACGCTGTAATTGCTTCATATAACTTGCTTATACAATTGTTCAAAAGAGTACATGGATATAAATACATTAAAGACTTACAAGGTTTCTGTCCATCTGTAGGGTAACCAATTACTTTCTTGGACATTAGTGATATCATTTTCACCTAATTCCCTTTGGGGAAAAAAAATCATAACTATGTTAAATAGTCAGTGAAACATTTATTGTTTGTTACATACTAATGTTATTACTGATTCTGGTAGATGCACTTGCTCTAAGAATGTCTGAGTAGTGGCCAATATATTTACCAATAATCTGACCAGCATTATTTGTAATTTAGCATAGCCTCAGAAAAGAAAATCAATGTTTTGCATGGGGAGGATTAAAATAAGTGACACAATAATCATTATAGATAGACAACACAATGATTTTACAGTTGATAGAATCTTAGAAGTTTACAGCACAGAAAGGGGCCATTCGGCCCATCGTGTCTGTGCCGGCCAAAAAAGAGCAACCGGCCTAATCCCACTTTAAAGCTCTTGGTCCGTAGCCCTGTAGGTTACGGTACTTCAAATGTATATCCAAGCACTTTTTAAATGTGGTGAGGGTTTCTGCCTCTACCACCCTTTCAGGCAGTGAGTTCCAGACCCCCACCACCCCCTGGGTGAAACCATTTCACCTCAATTCCCCTCGAATCCTTCTACCAATTGCTTTAAATTTATGCCCCCTGGTTATTGACCTTCTCTGCTAAGGCAAATGGGTCCTCCCTATCCACTCTATCTAGGCCCCTCATAATTTTATACACCGCAATTAAATCTCCCCTCAGCCTCCTCTGCTCCAAAGAAAACAAACCCAGCCTATCCAATCTTTCCTCATAGCTAAAATTTTCCACTCCTGGCAACATCCTCGTAAATCTCCTCTGTACCCTCTCTAATGCAATCAAGTCATCAAGATCCACAGCGCGGCCCTGGAAAATGTGGACCACTTTCCATACCTTGGGAGCCTATTATCAGTAAAGGCAGACATCGACGACGAGGTTCAACACCGCCTTCAGTGCACCTGCGCAGCCTTCGGCCGCCTGAGGAAGAGAGTTTTCGAAGATCAGGCCCTCAAATCTGCACCAAGCTCATGGTCTACAGGGCTGCAGTGATACCCGCCCTCCTGTATGACTCAGAGACGTAGACACCACAAATCGCTGGAGAAATACCACCAACAATGTCTCCGCAAAATCCCCTGGGAGGACAGGCGCACCAACGTCAGTGTTCTCAATCAGGCCAACAACCCAAGCATCGAAGCACTGACCACACTCGACCAGCTCCATTGGGCAGGCCACATTGTTCACATGCCTAACACAAGACTCCCAAAGCAAGCACTCTACTCGGAACTCCTACACGGCAAGTGAGCCCCAGGTGGGCAGGGGAAATGTTTCAAGGACACCCTCAAAGCCTCCTTGATAAAACGCAACATCCCACCGACACATGGGATTCCCTGCCCAAAGACCGCCCTAAGTGGAGGAAGAGCATCCGGGAGGGTGCTGAGCACCTCAAGTCTCGTCACTGAGAGCATGCAGAAAGCAAGCGCAGGCAGCGGAAGGAGAGTGCGGCAAACCAGACACCCCACCCATCCTTTCCTTCATCAATTGTATGTCCCACCATTGACAGAGACTGTAATTCCCGTATTGAACTGTTCAGTCACCTAAGAACTCACTTTTAGAGTGGAAGCAAGTCTTCCTCGATTTCGAGGACTGCCTAAGATATGATGATGAGTGCAATCACATCCTTCCTGTAATGTGGTGACCAGACATGTATGCAGTACTCTAGCTGTGGCCTAACTCGTGTTTTATACAGTTCAAGCATAACCTCCCTGCTCTTATATTGTAAGCCTCGGCTAATAAGGGAAAGTATCTCATATGTCTTCTTAACCATCTTATCTACCCGTCCTACTACCTTCAGGGATCTGTGGACTTGCACTCCAACATCCCTTTGTTCCTCTACACTTCTCAGTATCCTAACATTTATTGCATATTCCCTTGTCTTGTTAGCCCTCCCCAAATGCATTACCTCACACTTCATGGATTGAATTCCATTTGTCACTTTTCTGCCCACCAGACCAGTCCATTGATATCTTTCTGAGGTCTACAGCTTTCTTCCTCACTATCAACCACATGGCCAATTTTTGTATCATCTGCAAACTTCTTAATCATGCCCCCTGCATTGAAGTCTAAATCATTGATACATACCACAAAAAACAAGGGACCGAGTACTGAACCCTGCAGAACCTCACTGGAAACAGCCTTCCAGCCACTAAAACACCTGTTGACCTTTATATTTGCTTCCTGCCAATGAGCCAAATTTGGATCCAACATGCCACTTTCGTTTGGATCCCATGGGCTTTTCTGATCAGTCTGCCATATGGAACCTGAGAACAGCCTTGTTAAAATCCATATAGATTATATCAAATGCGCTATCAACCCTCCTTGTTACCTCCTCAAAAAATTCAATCAAGTTAGTCAGGCACGACCTTCACTTAATAAATCCGTGCAGACTGTCCTTGATTAATCCGTGCCTTTCTAAATGATGATACAGGAAAGTGTTGAATGGACAATTGGCTCAGTGGCAAGAACATAGGAACAGGAGGCCATTCAGCCCCTCGAGCCTGTTCTGGCATTCAACGAGTTCATGCCTGATCTGTATCCTAGCTCCATTTACCTACCTTGGCTCCATATCCCTTAATACCCTTGGCTAGCAATAATCTATCAATCTCAGGTTTAAAATTATTAATTGAGCTAGCCTCAACAGCTTTTTGGGGGAAGATAGTTCCAGATTTCCACTACCCTTTATGTGGAAAAAATGCTTTTTGACATTGCCCCTGAATGTCCTAGCTAATTTTAAGGTTATGCCCTCTTGATCTGGACTGTCCCACCAAAAGAAATAGTTTCTATCTACCCTATCAAATCATTTGATAATCTTAAACACGTCAATTAAATCATCCCTTAATATTCTATATTCAAAGCAATGCAAGCCTAATCTATGAAACCTGTCCTCATAATTTAACCTTTTTATCATTCTGGTGAATCTGTGCTGCATCCCCTCCAAGGTCACTCAATCAATCAATCAATCATAGGCGGTCCCTCGAACGAGGATGGCTTGCTTCCATGAGTTCACAAGTGTTTCGACGAAGGACTCGATGTTCCAGTCCTGAACTTCAATTGAGGGGGTGGAAGATGCCTGTGAGTGAATTTTTTTAACATGTGGTGACCGTTGCACACCAGCCACTACACGGGCTTGACAGAGCTCGGCCTTTATCCAGTGGCAAAGGCTAACCAAGACGACTGGAGACCTGCTCTGCTGCACGGAGGATGAAGGTCACTATATCCTTCCTGGGGTGCGGTACCCAGAACTGAATGCAGTGCTCCAGGTGGGATCTAACCAGAGCTCTGCACAACTGTAACATAGCTTTCGCCCCTTTGTATTCCAGTCCTCTTAAGATAAAGGCCAACATTCCATTAGCCTTTTTAATTATTTTTGTATCTGTCCACTAGCTTTTAGTGATTTCTGTACATGAACCCCTAAATATCTCTGCTCATCCACAGCACCTAGCTTCTCACCATTTTGAAAATACTCTGATCTATCTTTCTTATGTCTAAAGTGGAAGACCTCACACTATCCCACATTGAACTCCATCAGGTACAGTTTTGCCCACTCACTTAATCTATCCATGTCCCTTTGCAACTTTCTGTTCCCATCTACACAACTTACTGTGGCCCTAACTTAGTGTCGTCAGCAAACTTGGAGATACGGCTCTCTATTCCTTCATCAAAGTCATTTATAAATATAGTGAAAATTTGTACCGATCCCTGGGGTACACCACTAGTTACATCCTGCCAATTTGAGTGCATACCCATTATCCCTACTCTCTGTCTCCTAAGAGGCAATTCAGACACAACTATTCCATACAACATATATTAGATATATGAAATAAGTTGCCACAGTGTCAAGTTGCATAAATATGTTTCTGGAATATAATGGGATTGAATGATATGGTGAGAATGCAGGAAGGTGGGATTGAGATCAACCAAAAAAAATCCTTGTTAGACCAAGTAGACTTTTGTTTTTTCTAAAATGTCCGATGTTCCTAATGTACAGAGCTCATTATAAAGCAATTTATTTTGTACAAGTAACTGATTGCAGCATCCATCAGGGAAACAGTTAACTGGTGTGAAGGTAGGCACAAACTTTACAAACAACCTTGTAGATAGATGCCAGCTGTGACTCAGTGTCAGAAGGTTTGCCAGTTCAAAACCCACTCCAGAGACTTGCACACATAATCCAGGCTGCTACTCCAGCCCAGTACTGAGGGAGTGCTGCCCTGTTGGAGGGGCCTTCTCAGTGGGACATAAAAGATCCCATGATGCTGTTTTCAAGAAGAGCAGGGTAAGTTCTCCCCAGTGACCTGCCCAATATTTACTCCTCATCCAACATCATTAAAAACAGATCATTATCACACTGCTGTCTGTGTGCAAATTGACTGCTACATTACAACTGTGACCACACTTCAAAAATAGTACTTCATTAGCTGTAAAGTGTTTTGGGACATCGTGAAAGGTGCTACATTACTGCAAGTTCTTTTTAGACGCTAACAAAATCCTCAACATAGAAATTCACCAATATGGAGATTTGCAATCAATGAAACTTCAGAATTTTGTGACATTTCAAAAATGACACTTGAACAATCACAATTATGCTCATTAAAAATATCTTCATGGTGTGGGAAGAGAAAATCATTTGTTTAGACTATCATAGTGCTTTTACAAATCTTCTAGACATTGGTCCAGACTGCCAGCGGTCCGGCCCTAGTAACAAGTAATGTGCCCCTTCCTCTGGCTGGGAAATCCTGCTTTTTGTGGAGCATTTGAAGAAAGGAGTAATTGAAATACAGTAATTTAAAAATTGACAAGGGAGAAAAGCAAGAAGGTCTCTAATGAACTGTATTTTTTTGCTTCTAGCGAGAGGATTAGTAAGTGGCACAAGGAATCTTTAAAAGGGGAAGACAAAAATGACCTAAAAGTTATTTTGAAAGTTCATGATGTGCGCAAACCTTTAAGATCTGTTTACATCAAATACATTTTGGACCTTCCTTATTTGACATGGAATCGAGCCAACCTGTTTTTAGTTATATTGATATGCCTATCTTTTTGCTATTTCTCTCTCCCTCGAGGCTACCGAATGGGCTGATGTTGTGTTGCTATTGCTAACTGTTTTTTTTTAAATTGAAGTGTAGTTGTTGTGTATATATACATATATGAGAGAAAAACAAAAAAGCATAACCCTCATAACACGGCATTCATTAGACACAAATTGGCTACAGTGCTAATCCCCACTTTTAAACAGCCAAGGTTATCTGAATACAAATACCATGCGTTCTCCCCACTTACTAAGATACAATACTACTTTTATCTCTCAGTAGGAGGAAAGACTGGGTGAATCCCATCAAGTTTCAAGTCCATGACCTTTTAGCCCAAGACAAACATTCGGCTGTCTAAGACGCCAAACAATGATTTGTGATTAAGTTAAAATGGATAATGCTGTTTCTCTAACCAAACATGACAAGGGTTTCGGAAAAATGCAGTGAAAAGTTTATTTTACTTGAAAAGTAGTTGTTTTTTTAAGTACAGGTTGAAGCTTCCTTATCCAGAACCCTCAGGACCTGGCCTGTTCCGAATGAGGGATATTTCCAGATAAGGGGAGGTCAAGTGTTTTCAGTATGTGTGTGTGCCGACTGGCTAGAACGACTGTCAGTCATTAATCAAACATTAAATACTGTAGAATGAGAATCTCACTACACCACTGACCTCTGCTCCTGACACTGCTGGAGTATTCAGGTTAGCCTGGTGTCACTGGATTTGAATATTCCTGTAAATATCCACACCAGTGTGGGTGCATCTTCATCACCCACTGGGAGGACAGAGGTGCAAAATGCAGGATTGAAAAGTCATTTGGGTGGCCAGTCAGATTTTTTTTATCTCTACGTCTGACCGCAAGATGTTTTTGAACTGATTACTTGGTGGGACCAGGACGATCAACAAATCCCTTCCTTTTACAGAGAGCTAATTTAGGGGGGAAAATCCATCTAAATAATGTATAAATCAACAGAAATGTTTTTAAATTATATTTGAGTTCAGGTGCTGATGGATCGGCGGGCCCCGAAAGTGTCGGCTCTGGAGGTGGGTAAATTTATTTTACATTGATATTTTGAGAGGATTTGTGGTAAATTTATTGTGGGTCTGTAAGTGTAAGAACATAAGAAATAGGAAATAGGCCCCTCGAGCCTGCTCTGCCATTCAATAAGATCATGGCTGATCTGATCTTGGGCTCAACTCCACTTCCCTGCCCTCTCCCTCGTATCCCTTGACTCCCTCATCTCTGAAAAATCAGTCAATCTCCACCTTAAATATATTCAATGACCCAGCCTCCACAGCTGTTTGGAGTAGAGAATTCCAAAGTATCACGACCCTCAGAGAAGAAATTCCTCCTCATTTCTGTTTTAAATGGAAAAGTTCAAATTAACCAGTTGAAAATCATGTGAAGGGAACAAATCAACTCTATGGGTTTGCTGTAGACCATCAGTTCAAAATTAAAACATGACATGACGGCATGAAGAAATAAAGGAAGTATTTGCAAACAGAAAGTTCTTACTAATAAAAAACTCCAACCCACCTAATATTAACCAAGAATGCCCGAGCAGGCTTAAATCAGAGTTCATTAATGTAATTCATCACTGCTTTTTGACACAATGCATTAGGGATGTCATGAGAACTAACTTACATTTAATTGCCAACGACAAAATGCATATTTAGAAACTGAAGTCGTAGCATCCCTAGATAATAGCAATCATAACATGATTAAATTTGACATGATCAAAGGAAAGGACTTGTATTTGCATTGATCAGGGATAAATCAATATGCAAACCAATGCTCTTGTGCACAACTTTAAAAAGGCCAACTTCAAGGAATTAGGAAAGAGCTTAAACAAAGCAACTAGGGGCAGTACTCAAGAAAATCTCAGTTGAGGGCATGCTACTAATCATGTACAGTACATATACATCGAGAGATAGTAAGTGTAGACTAAAAAAAACCTAAATGTATTAATAAAATAATACAATGTAAAATGAGTAAAAGAAACAAATTATGTAGGAGAGGAATTTGCATATATCTAGCACCTTTCACAAACTCAAGAATCCTAAAGCGCTTTACTGCCAATTAAATATTTCTGAAGTATAGTCACGGTTATAAGGTAGGAAAACGTGGCAGCCAATTTGCACTCAGCAAAGTCTCACAAACAGCAATAAGATAAATTACAAAATCATCTGGTTTAGTGATGTTGGTTGAGGGACAAATATTGGCCAAGACACCTGGAGAACTCTGCTGCTCTTCTTCAAATAGTTCTATTAGACCTTCTGCATTCACCAAAGAGAGTAGAACGGGCCTAAGTTTAATGTCTCATCTGAAAGGCGGCACCTCCAACAGCGCAGCAGTCCCTCAGAACTGCACTCAGTACTCCCCTGCTTTTCTTCGAAATAGTGCAATGGGATCTTTTATGTCCACCTGAGAAGACAGGGCCTCAGTTTAATGTCACATCTGAAAGATGGCACCTCCGACAGTGCCACACTCCTTCAGTACTGCATTGAAGTGTCAGCCTAGATTATGTGCTTAAGTCACGGAGTGGGACTTTAACCCACATTCATCTGACTTTGAGGCTAGAGTGCTGCTACTGAGTCACAGCTGAACCTGTTGGAAGCCTAGGACTGATGTCAGGTACTGCTCATATAAAGAGTGATCAATGATTGGAATGGACTTCTGGGTAGGGTATTAAAGGCAAAAACTCAAGATACTGTGATAGGAGAGTGTGGCTGGATGAGCCAAATGTCATATTCTCATGTTATTATTGTGAGCAAAAAGGATAGAAACAATGATTTGAGGTGGGAGGATAAATGTGCAGAGGTTCCTTTCAAGCCACCATTTTTTTTTTTCTTTAGCTCAAATAATTTTTTCCAAACTAATTGGCATGCTGAAACTTAGCCTTAAGTGTGATATTTCAGTGTTGTGAGGCACCTCATCAAGCAGCCAGCTGCAAGTCATACTACTGTTAGATTTGAGTTTTGAACCCCATCATTTTGACCACAATACAGCAATTTTTCCAATGGCAATTCATAGAATCATAGAATGGTTACAGCATGGAAGTCGGCCATTTGGCCCATCGAGCCCGTGCCAGCATTTGTTTCTGTACTTTCATTTAGATCTAGGCCATTAACAAATTTTGCTTTGGTGGTCAAACCAGTTTTGTTTTTAGCTCAGATTCGTGATCAGCTGCCTATTGCCACTAAATTAACAGGCAGCTTTTTGAAATCCAAGAAATACTCATTCCTAGGACACACCAATTGCGCAAACAATAATTCTCATGAAGTCTGTCACTGCATACTGTTCTCTTGTTCTGATACTTACAGAGTGTTGAATATGTACGACGACCCTCTGATGAATGGCACATTATCCAGCTGATGCCATTTCCCAGCCCCGATGCAGGATAGCAACCAAGAGGTACACGTGCACAAAATGGGGCAGGAGGCATTTTGAGATTCTTTGTTCATTGTGGTGGCGGTGGTGGGGATGCTCTGCATTTGACCAACATAAAAATGCCCAAAAAGCAGCAGTGCCACCACAACATGGGCTATTGCCATTATTTTTACACGCTAAATCGCTGAACCCCACGCCTGGGCTAGTGGGCCGCTCGGTGCCCGATGCCCAGAGATCTGATGTCCAGAATGTAGAAGGAAGAACTGAACAAACAGGAATCTGATCTCAAAAAAATAACCTGCTGGGTCTGTCGCCCAGTGAATAAATCCCTTAAATCTCAAGAGGCCTGCTGCTGGTGGTGGTTCCTCTGCTGGTGCTGGTTCCTCTATCTCCAGCCAAAGGCCACCCTGTTGACTGAGGCTCGAAAGTTTGGGGGGGCCCCCCCAAAAAATGAGGGGGATGCAAAGCTGCAGGGCCACAAGAGGGAGGCCTCGAAGCCTAGGAGGCCGTAGGGCCTGAGTCTCGGTGAGCGAGCCCAGGCCTTCCCCCGTCCGTGTCTGGGATGCTCGGGGTCCCTGCTCGACACCCGTGTTGGTCGCTCACGCCGAGGCCGGGCAGGAGGATCTCAAGGCCGCTGGCCCCGTCGATACCATTGATGCCATGTTTCCCTTCCCCAAGCCGCTGTCAGGCGCTGGCCCGAGTGGTTGCTGCCCGGTCCATTGGTTGCCAAGGCAGCGCGTTCCTTCCCATTGTGTGACGTCGCCGGCCCCTGCACACGTGCGCCGCGCCCACGCGCGCTGGCCGAAGAGGTCACCAAAGAAAAACCCAAGGAGCATACAATCTCTCTCTTTCTTTCTCCATGGCACTGGCCCAGGCAGAGCACGAGGGATTGTGTGTGTGGGTGGGTGGTTGGGAGGGCATGACCACCTTGCTCTCCATCCTCAACTCATGGGGACAGGGGGGAAGCTTCCCTATACTAATAGGTTTGGTAGGTTCTTCTGTGTGTCCTAAGTGATGTGTCCTTCACATCCTAAGTGGAGGAAGAGCATCCTGGCTCCTTCACATCTTAAGTGGAGGAAGAGCATCTAGTGTCCTTCACATTCTAAATGGTGGAAGAGCATCATGTGCCCTTCACATCCTAACTGGAGGAAGAGCATCTGGGGAGGGCGCTGAGCACCTCGAGTCTCGTCGGCGAGAGCACGCAGAAAACAAGCGTAGGCAACGGAAGGACCATGCGGCAAACTAGGCTCCCCACCCACCCTTTCCTTCAACGACTGCCTGTCCTAGCTGTGACAGAGACTGTAATTCCGGTATTGAACTGTATAGTCACTTGAGAACTCACTTTTAGAGTGGGAACAAGTCGTCCTCGATTTTGAGGGACTGCCTATGATGATGGATGGGGGATGATCACCTTGCTCCCCATCCTCAACTCATACTAATAGCTTTGACAGGTTCTTCTGTGTGTCCTTCACATCCATGCAGCAAGAGATACCAACCCATGCAACCCTCTCTGAAGAGATACCAAACCTATCACTCAAGTGCTCGTCGTCGAACAGCTTATGCATGCCTATCTTTTCAAACAGATGACTGGAGAGCCGCAAGCCACCCCGATGTTGGAAATTCAGACAAATATATAAACTGTAGGTATATGGAGGGAACATTTTATCGTACATGGAGGTTTGATAGATTTTAGTCCATAAGAGTGATTCACAACATGGCTAACAACATTTTAAAAATGTATAATATACTGTATAGCGATCCCCTTAATTTATCAGCAAATTCCACTATTTGGGAAATTTATTTAACCAGTGTTCTTTTCCATATTGTGTGTTGATTTCTTATACATTGAAGTTCAATTTCCTTTCGTGGCAGGATATTTTCACAACCCAACAGCTCAAAAATCATAGAAAGTGTTGGATTTATATAGCGCCTTTCACGACCACTGGTCGCCTCAAAGCACTTTACAGCCAATTAAGTACTTGGAGTGTAGTCAACGTGGCAGCCAATTTGCACACAAGCAAGCTCCCACAAACAGCAATGTGATAATGACTAGATAATCTGTTTTTTTGTTATGTTGATTGAGGGATACAAATTGTCTTAAATAACATGCAATTATTTCTCTACTTGTCCCTATCCTTAAAACCATCAAGTTCCTTCCGAAGCAGATGTTCATTATCTCAGATATGGCTGAAACATGCGTCAAGAGAGCACCAAGGTTCTCGAATACTGCCTTGGAGGCCCTGGTACAGGCGGTGATCAGGAGAAACATACTTCCCCCACCCCATCAGGAGAAACATACTTCCCCCACCCCCAGCAAGAAGAAAGCCCTCCAGTCAGCAACTACGCTGGCAATGGGAAGATGTCACAGAGAAAGTAAATGCCAGGAGCCTAACACCCAGGAAATGGCTGCAATGCTGGAAGAAGTTCAATGACCTTACTATACTAGTCAAGGTAAGAATACTGTTCTCTAACTCTGCTCACACCTCCACCACTTACATTAATCATAAGACTCACCTTCGTTTCCCTTCATTCTCATTCAATTATTGCACCACACTTCAATAAATCTCTTACTCCTCACACTTACCACTATTATAATCCTCATTTACCGACAACTCACATTGACTACCAGGTATTCCACCATAACAGGCACATTCTCTAAACACCTTATAAGACTCTAACGCACTCTTTTTTGCAGGACAATGTCACACACACCTCAAGAGAGCAAGCCCGCTATCACGTCCTTTCACCCCCTCAAAGAAAACGTGTTGGCCATCGTACTCCAGGGCAGAGTCAAGGTTGTGGCAATTAGGAACACTGGGGATGTTGTGCAGGGTTTTTTAAAATATCTGATCCACCTTGGTCCTTCTGATTAACTCACCCCACTCATCCCCCATTTCTCTATGCTCCCTTTCCTCTCCGTATCCCTCTCTTTCACTGTGGAAGCCCCAGTGTCACTGGAGGAAGAGTAGGCCAGCCTTCCAGAAGATGCACCAGGCAGCAGAAGCATTGCTTGAGCATGCCAATTGCTTGCTCGTTGATGTTTGTTGTGACAGCATGGCTCGTGTTGTAGACTTGCTATGCAGCTCTGCGAGGCTTCAACAGAAGTCATGAGCAATGTCTGGAGGGAATAGCCCTTGTTGTCCCATAGCCAGCCTGGTTAATTAAGACAGCACAGAGGATTTGCACAGGATTCAAGAGTCATGAATACTGCCAAGTTAGCGGGCACATACCTGCATGACACGCTGCCTGTGGTCAAAAATCAGCTGTATGTTGAGGGAGTGGAATTCCTGACAATTGATCCGGTCCAGGGTATCCTTGGAGATGGAGCACGCGGTGTCCACCGGTACGCTCGTGGCCTTCCGCGAGAGGTGGGCACCGGAGGGACTGGAGTGCATCATCACGCCCGGCAACCAAATTTTAATTTGATTTTACGTTTTAAAGTTTAATTTGTTTTAATTGCCGGTGCTTTTAGTGTCCCCCTTCCCTTTTATAGGGGGCACTGGGGAAAAATTGTGATTTTAGTGCCCCAAAAAAAAAACCAAAAAAAGAAAAACACAAAAAAAAACTAAAAAAAAAAAAGGGGGAAAAAAAAAAGGGCCTTGTAAATGTCTGGTGTGTCACCCAGGTTGGGTGGCACGGTTTAATGTTTTTTGTTTTTGCAGGTAGACTCAAAGAGTTTCCTGACAATTGACAAAGATGGTAGGTTGGCGATAGGCGGCATGCAAGGTCATGTGTTTGCAATCTATACTGTTGTGGGCTCTGGGGAAGCATGCGGGCAAAACCAGAGTGCTCTCATACTACTTCACTCTGTCCATAGAGAGGATGTCGGTGTTCCTTGCCCCCGTAGAGCCTCAGTGACCTCCCCGATAGATCAGTGTACTACGAACGAGAATATGTCGCTAGTGTCACCTGCTGCAGCCTGGAAAGAACCAGTGGCATCAAAGTTAAAGGTGACAGCAACATTCCCGCTAAGTTGCACAGACACGCAGCTACGTGGAGGTCACGCGCAACCACTTCCAGGCATTGCTATGAGAGATTGTGGGCATGCGCAAAATTGTGAATGGGCCGCGCATCCCGTTAAAGGGGCCCTGCACCCAAACAAAAAAATCGGGGGGAATATTGGGCGACAGTAACCTTGACAGCCACAGGCAGTGATGTCCATACCCTAGTTTACGGCTGCAACAGATGATATAGCTCAGTGGCAGCTTCCTTGATGAAGCCAAGTACAGTAACAACCTCCTCTCTACTGGCAGCTGCTCCTGCTCTCCAGTGTCCTCTAGCCACGAAGGAATCCCTGCCAGACTGCAGCCAACGACCGTACAGCTGCAAAAATCTTCTCAGCAGACAAAATAAAGTTTCCACAGTAATAAAGCACAGCAAAAAAACCCAGATGTTACCAGCAGCCCGAAATGAAAAACCAGCAATGAACCTGCAAGTACTGCATGATCCCTTTAAATATCGCCTGCGTATCTTGCCTGTCATATTTGCACCTTAGGCCATTTAGCGCCTGAAAAGTGGGTGCTGTGCGGCCGAATTTCTAGGACCAAGTCTTGATTGAGGTTTTATTGTACATTTACAGTCCAAATTAAATAACCTTCTTGAATCTACATGATTTTGGTTCACTTCTCATCCAAGTTAAGTAACTCTCCTTTCACAACTCAAAATCCAAGATCCCAGAATCACCCTTATGACTCTTTGCACTCTTTCAAATACGATATCTTATTGAAGGTATAATACCAAAAACTGCACAATTTCCAAATGTGACTCTATAGATAATTTGTGATTGCGTAACTTATTTTGACTGTTCAGATGTATCCCAATAATTACCTATTATTAGCCACTTTAAATTATAAGTTTGTGTAAAAGCAATAAAGAAAATAAACACACCTAATTCAGTAGTGTTGGAAGTTCCCTACATTATTAGATATTTACACTTTATATCAGTCTTAACATTTAGCAGGCTATAGTTTGTCAAGAACCAAGAATGCACAGGTTAATAGCACTATGCTTTAATTTATCATGTACAGATAGAAATGTTTTGTAAAGGAGTGACGTCCCTCCAAAATGAAATCCAGCAGTTTGTAAATGGCCATTTTTAGCCAGGATTCCTAGAATTATAACCCAGACATATTTTGTGGCAACAAGAACATTAAATCAGAAATAATAATTTAGACGCATTGCTTAAATATCAAGGCACTAACCAATCCTGTGCAGAATAAAGTCTGCAACTGAAGCTTTAATGCTTTTGAATAACATCTACATAGAGTCCACTCAGTATTTTGGAGTCTTAATTTTTCTTGGTTTTGGGATGCTTGGTATGAACATAGCAAACATGAGTGAGTAGTTAATGAATTGTAAATAGAACACAGAATATAATTTAAGTGAGACTATCTAAAGATGTTAACAAATTGTTTACTTGGGCTTGGATGACTGACAGCTATAAAAAAATTCAGAACAATGTTAATTCAAAAGGTTTGATGCCTTTTTGTTTTTTTTAATATAAAAGTACCACACTGGAAATGGAAGTTCCACTGCCTGGTTACTGTAAACACCATGTAGAACAATAAACTTGAATCAGTTTAATCATAAAATTGTTTGTAAAGTTGATGACAGTTACCTTCCAGGAATTTCACAAGCTAATTTCCTATAACAGGTTGCTCTAAAAACTCTGTTTCAGAGCTACGAAACGGGTCATCAGGAAAGTCTAAGAGTTCCAGCAGAGCAGATACTTGCTGCTGTTAGAAGTTCTTTAATGTTTCTGTAACACCACAGTAAATTTTATTTATAATTCTCCAGAGATTAAAAAAATGGCATCTATACACAATCACCACTTGCAAACACATTGCTATGGCAAAAGCCTTTAAAACCACAAGCATATTCCAGTAACTCTACATCCATTTATTGCTGTATTCTTTGTAGAATGAATGTATCAGTACAACAATTCCAAAAGGTAAGTTGCCAGATCAAAAAGAAAATCAAGTTCCAATTTTTCAAAAGCAATTTTCTATTTTAGATCACTTTCTATTTACACATCAAAGTTAACACGACATTGATTCCAGAATGTCACGAGAATTCACACCTTCTCTCAGGAGTACATGGAGCATTTTGTTTCTTCATGTTTCAATTCCTTCTATAGTCTCTGTATTTAAACTGAGATCAGACAGAATTTCTTCCTGCCCCTCATGTTCAAACTGACTCCATGAAATGTCATTTACCTGAAGAAAAACAAATCCAAAATAGTTTTATCCAAGGTTACTGCTAAGCACAAGAATCAGATGTAAAGAGAGAAAATTACACACAGGAATTGAATTGTAATGGTTCTACCAGAGCATGAGTACAGACTCAATAATCATAAAGCAAAAGTGACTTTGCATCATATGACAGAGAGATACTTTATTACACTATACACATTTTGAATTCCCATAGAGGTGTTCCCCATATTGATCCCAGTGATTGTACCTGCAGTTGTGTTTGAAGTTCCTCCTCTGTGAAACAATCAGTTTCATCCTGTTCCAAGCTCCATTGCACAGACACCTTCCCATTCCCTACAAGAAACAGAGATGGAGGCGGGGGGGGGGGGGGGGGGGGGGGGAAATCAGTCCTCACCCCTACAGCTGCAGAAAAAATAACAGCATCTCAAACATAGGATTCATAGAACTTTTAAATTGTCAATAAAAAGCAGCATGTCTGATATGGATATATAAAGAGCAAAAACTTTCCAAGATGAATGCAAGCAAATAAAGGCCAGGTAAAGACCAGCTAGTCCATCAAGCCTATCCCATACAGACAGGGTGTGTGAAGGTTGCACTTTCACCCCCATTCCTCCCCACCAAAATCATGCAATCTCTTACAAGTGGCAAAAAGGAAAAAAACTCAAGCCAATTTAAAGAAAGACATGCATTTATTTAGCCCCTTTCATGAATGACCTCAGGACGTCCCAAAGTGCTTTACTACCAATGAAGTACTTTTGGAGTGTAGTCACTGTTGTAATGTAGGAAATGCAGCAGCCAATTGCGCACAGCAAGCTCCCACAAACAACAATGTGATAATGACCAGATAATCTGTTTTTAAGTGATGTGGATAAATGTTGGGAGAACTGCCCTTCTCTCCGAAATAGTGCTATGGGATCTTTTACCTGAGAGAGCAGACACGGTCTTGGTTTAATGTCTCATCTGCAAGACAGCACCTCAGACAATGCAGCACTGCCCCAGTATTGCACTGTAGGGTCAGCTTAGATTTTAGTGTTCAAGTCCCTGGAGTGGGACTTGAACCCACAACCTTCTGACTCAGAGGTGAGAGTGCTACCCACGGAGCCATAGCTGACACAATTTAGGAAAAAGAAGCTATAGGAAATTTCTCTCCAACCCCCAAAGGCAACTAACCTTGCTCTAGGAGACCACGGTAACTGATATTAGCCCCCAAATTCCCACAAACCTTCAAATAGCTCGAGATGCTTTCCACTTATAGGAATTTTTCTATCTCCCTTTTAAATGCTTGCATCGAATCTGCACTAACCACACATGGTGGTGACTTACGAGAGATTGAAGACACACTGCAAAAAGTACTTCCTAGTATCTAATGTAACACCATGCTTTCATAACTTGTACTGGATATGCCCTAGTCCTCCACCTATCTAGATCAAGTAATCCATCACTATTTTAAGGACTCCAACAAAGGGTCAGGTGGAGAAAAAGAGCCGGTGGGGGTGGGGAATAAAAAGCCGTAGGGTTACATTTCTGCACTCAAAATGCACCCAGTGACCGGATATCCATCCAAATGCTTTAAGAGCGTTTCACAGCCAATTAATTATTTTTCAAGTCACTTATTCAGGACTAATGCTGATAATTTATCGAAAGCTGCTCGAGCAGCTATGTCCGACTTTTGCCCTTAGAGAATAGCTGTTTCATAGTCATCCTTTCCGCAGAGTTGCTCGAATTTTCACCATTCAACATTTCTCCTGTTCCGAGGGGACCCAATCTGTCGGCCACCTTGACATTTTGAATCAAATCTGTTCTATATTTGGGCTACTTCCAAAAAGCTAAAAATGTGCAAATTACAACTTTACCCAGGACAACAAGGAGGATTTTCTGGAATGCATCCGATAATGCGTTCTGTGTTGCAGCCTTTTGAGCCCTTCTGAGTTTCAAGACAAAATTCAGTGGATCTACAACAGAATACGTTATTTTCATTGATAAAATACTTCTGATCAACCGAACAGTCAAGAGTAATATTTTGCTGCAGACACATTCGAAAGAAGAATTTGCATTTAAATAACACCTTTCATATCCTCAAGAATTCTCAGAGCATTTCACAGCTGATTAATTACTTTTGAAGTGTAGTCACTTATTGAGGAAAACAGCAACTATTTGCATACAGTGAAATCTCAGACATCAAATGAATCAAGTAACTTTTTAAAATTGGTTTACATGGTGTCAGCTGAGGAAGAACTCCACTCTTCAAATAGTACTATGCGATCTTTTACACCCAATAGAATAGACAGGTGGAGCCTCCGGCGATAGCCTCATCCGAAAAACGGCACCACTATCTAATGGTCAGGACTACAACCCTTTTGATATCATCACCCTCCCACTCCACCGTCTCCCCAAAAACCTGGGAGCACCAAGGCTAATTGTAACACTCCAAGCATGGTGCTGGAGGCCATTCGGCCCATCATGTCTATAACTGCTCTGGAAAGAGCTATCCAATTAGACCCACTGCCCTGCTCTTTCCCCATAGCTCTGCAAATTTTTCCTTTTCACGTGCAGGTTGAACCTCCCTTATCCAGAACCATTGAGACTTGGCCTGCTCTGGATATGGATTTTTCTGGACAAGGGGTGGTCACATTAAATTGGATGGTACAGGTACTGAGCAAGGGGATATCGAGGCAGGCTGGCTTGGGGCTGGGAATGCGGCAGAGAGATCATTGGGGGGGGGGGGGGGGGGGAGATCGCGGGGTCAGGACAGCGATTGCGGGGGTCGGCAGCGAGGAAGGACTTCAATTTGTTCATATCGGAGTTCTGCGCATGCGCCATCCGGTGGCCGGGAATGGATCTGGACGAGGGGTGGTTCCGGATAAGGGAGTTCTGGATAAGGGAGGATCAACCTGTATATATCCAGTTCCTTCTTGAAAGTTACTGTTGAATCTGCTACCACCATCTTTTCAGGAAGTGCATTCTAGATCACAATAACTTGCTGCATAAAATTATTTTTCCTCCTCTTCCCCTTTAGCTCCTTTGCCAATTATCTAAATCTGCATCCTCTGGTTATCAACACTCCTACCAGTGGAAACAGTTTCTCCCCATCTGCGCTATCAAAACCCTTCATAATTTGGAACACATTTATTAAATCTCCCCATCTGCTCCAAACAGAACAATGCCAGCTTCTCCAGTCTATTGAAGTTCCTCATCTCTGGTACCATATTAGTAAATCTCCTCTGCGATCTGGCCAAGGCCTTCGCAGCCTTCCTATTGCATGGTGCCCAGAATTGGAATACTCTTTGTTTCTCTGATTTCTTTAACGCCTCTTTCGATTGGCCGATGTAAATATCTCAGCCATCCAACACTCTCCTGTTTTTCCTTTAAACAGATGACAGGTCATTCCAGATACTTTTCTGTTTTTTTTCCCCTCCCATTTGTTCTGATTCTATTAAAATGCTTGTTCCTTTCTAGTTTTTTTTGTTCATTTGCGAATGACTATGTCTAAAACATTTAACTTGTCTGTTCTCTCAGCAGATACTGGCTGACCACTGTGTTGCTACATTTTCTGGTATCAAATGGAGTCCATATTGGTTATATACTTTATTTACATACTATGGGCCCAATTTTCTCCAACCCCTTTTTTCGGCGCACTTACCCTGAATGGGCCGAACATAGTACAGTGGGGGGGCGGAGCAACAGCCCAGCGCAGAAAACACTGCCGGTAGCTGTCCACTTGCGCAGTGCAGTCTGTGCGCATGCTCCTCGCCCTCCCAGCATGTCCTGCAGGCTGTGAGCAGAACCCGATGCTCGCAGCCCCTATCCCTGGCCGAAGGGACACCCGATGTTCGCCTGGTGAATGGGGAATATTCTGCAGTATTTATTCAGGGTCGCTCAGAGTTGTCAGAAACGGAGTGCAAAAGTTGGGAATGTGGCAAGTGGGAATTCGGTGCAGAGAGGGGAAGGAAGTTCTGTTTTTGGCTTCAATACTTGTAGTGGTTCATGTTACATATTTAAATATTTCATATAATCTACCTATAACTTAAAATAGATCAAGTAATGAGTTAATAAACTATAAGCTAAGTTGATTTAATAGATGTTGAAAGGTTGTTTCCCCGGGCTGAGATTATCCACCTTGGACCCAAGAAAGATAGATCAGAATAAATGGTGTGCAGCTCGGGACTATGCTGCTTTAAATGTACTAACCTGCGCCGAATTCTTAACTGCCCGCAATGTTTTTCAGAGCTGGCCACATACGCTGACCTAAGTCGATTTGGAGCAAGTTTTATCTGGCCAAAGTGACATAAATGGCTGGGAACGCCCCCTTTTTGAAAAAAAAACTCAACTAAAAAAAATCGTACCTAATTGAGTTACTCTGGAGCAAATTTATTGGGGAAAATGGCGTTTTTTTTAAACTTACGCCAGGAAAGCCAACTTACTCCAAAAAAATTGAAGCAAGTCATGGCCAAAATTGGGCCCTATAATAGTTACATTAAGTGCCCAAGTGTTATATAAAGGATTTGTATTCAATGACAAGTTGCAAACAATGTTTGTGTTTTTCTGAATATCAATTGTATCAATGGAGGTGCCAATTTGCCTCGGTTAGTAGCACTCATTTCCTATAGTTGTCCTATGAGGAGAGATTCAGTAGACTGGGCCTATACTCTCTCAAGTTTAGAAGGAGAGGTGACCTCATTGAAACGTAAGATTCTGAGGGGGATGGACAGGGTAGATGCTGAGAGGTTGTTTCATAGAATCATAGAACGGTTACAGCACAGAAGGAGGCCACTCGGCCCATCGAGCCCGTGCCGGCTCTCTGCAAGAGCACCTCAGCCAGTCCCACTCCTCCACCCTTTCCCCGTAGCCCCGCAAATTTTTTCCCTTCAGGTACTTATCCATCTCCCTTTTGAAAGATAAGATTAAGTCTGCCTCCACCACCCTTTCAGGCAGCGCATTCCAGATCCTAACCACTCGCTGCCTAAAAATGTTTTCCCTCGTGTCACCTTTGGTTCTTTTGCCGATCGCCTTAAATCCGTGTCTTCTGGTTCTCGACCCTTCCACCAATAGGAACAGTTTCTCTCTATCTACTCTGTCCAGATCCCTCATGATTTTGAATACCTTGATCAAATCTCCTCTCAACCTTCTCTGCTCCACGGAGAACAACCCCAGTTTCTCCAGTCTATTCACGTAACTGAAGACTCTCATCCCTGGAACCATTCTCGTAAATCTTTTCTGCACCCTCTCTCGGGCCTTCACATCCTTCCTAAAGTGCGGTGCCCAGAATTGGACACAATACTCCAGTTGAGGCCGAACCAGTGTTCTATAAAGGTTCATCATAACTTCCTTGTTTTTGTACTCTGTGCCTCCATTTATGAAACCCAGGATCCCGTAAGCTTTTTTAACCGCTTTCTCAACCTGCCCTGCCACCTTCAGCGATTTGTGCCCATATATCCCCAGGTCTCTCTGTTCATGCTCCCCCTTTAGAATTGTATCTTTTAGTTTATATTGCCTCAACTCGTTCTTCCGACTAAAATGTATCACTTCACATTTTCCTGCGTTAAATTTCATCTGCCACGTGCCCACCCATTCCACCAGCCTGTCTATGTCCTCTTAAAGTCTATCCCTCTCCTCCTCACCGTTCACTATACTTCTAAGTTTTGTGTCATCTGCAAATTTTGAAATTCTACCCTGTACACCCAAGTCATTAATATACATCAAGAAAAGCAGTGGTCCTAGTACCCATGGGGAACACCTCAGTAAACCTTCCTCCAGCCCGAAAAACAACCGGTCACAACGATCTGTTTCCTGTCACTTGGCCAACTTCGTATCCATGCTGCCACTGTCCCTTTTATTCCATGGGCTTCAACTTTGCTGGCAAGCCGATTTCCCCTGGCTGGAGAGTCTCGAACTATGGGGCATCATCTCAGGATAAGGGGTCTGCCATTTAAAACTGAAATGAGGAGGAATTTCTTCACTTGTGAATCTGTGGAATTCTCTGCCCCAGAGGGCTGTGGATCCGGAGTCGCTGAGTATATTTAAGGCTGAGAGCGATCAATTTTTGGAGTCTCCGGGAATCAAGAAATATGGAGATCGAGCAGGAAAGTGGAGCTGCCATGATCTTATTGAATGGCGGAGCAGGCTCGACGGGCAGTATGGCCTACTCCAGCTCCTATTCCTTATATTCTTGGCTCCAAGTCAGGATATTACGAGTTCAGACTTTAGTCCGGAGTCTGAATTTAAGGCAGACACTCCTGTAGGGCACTGAGGCAGTGCTGCATTGCTGAAGTTGTTGATGGAGCAGGAAGTTCTCTTGCTGTACTGACCAATATTCCTCCCTCAACCAACACCATCAAAAAACAGATTAATTGCAGTTTGTAATATCTTGGCTGCAGCATTTGCCTACATTAAAAGCAATTAATCTGAAGCATTTAGAGGATTATAAGGAACAAGATAACAAATATTTCTCATTCAAAGCTCCAGTTTACTTCTTACCTGTTGCATCTTGGTCAAATTCCTCAGAAACCCCAATACCTCTGCTACACATGCCGCAATTTATGAATTTAACTTCCATAATGCAAAGGTATTTTATGTTCTTTTTCTCTGGCTGAATCATTTCCCGTGGATTTTCTTCACATCCATCTGAATCAAAAATATTCTGGAGCTGTATATTAAAAACAGTGAATGAAGACAGTGAATTGAAAACTAGAACACAAACATGTCCCTCAGCACATACAACAATTTAGACAGGAATTGGTGCGCGATAACTTTTATAAATAAATACAGCACCAGATGCTTACCTTGTATTCCTCAAACATGGAGTGAAAGCACATGCTGTACACATTTTGGGACAGTTTGAGCAATCTCCATATCAAAACTATAATGGGTTTTTACTATAATGCTATTTACAGCATTTTTACTCTTTAAAAAAAAAAATAATTAAAAAAACATTTTGAAAAGCCTTTCCCGAAGGCACTAACTGGGACCATTTTCTTCCATCGATGTTTCATCGATGCAAATGGAATGTTGTCCTTTATTACAAGAGGATTTGAGTATAAGAGTAAAGACGTCTTACTGCAATTATATAGGGCCTTGATGAGATCACACCTGGAGTATTGTGTACAGTTTTGATCTCCTTACCCAAGGAAGGACAGATATACTTGCCATAAAGGGAGTGCAACAAAGGTTCACCAGACTGATTTCTGGGATGGGAGGGATTGTCCTATGAGGAGAGATTGAGACTCGGCCTATATTCTCTAGAGTTTAGAAGAATGAGAGGTGATCTCATTGAAACATACAAAATTCTTACAGGGCTTGACAAGGTAGATGCGGAGATGATGTTTCCTCTGGCTGGGGAGTCTAGAACCAGGGGTCACAGTCTCAGAATAAGGGGTCGACCATTTAGGACTGAGATGAGGAGAAACTTCTTCACTCAGAGGGTGGTGAATCTTTGGCATTCTCTAACCCAGAGGGCTGTGGAGGCTCAGTCTTTGAGTATATTCAAGACAGAGAGATATTAAGGGAATCAAGGGATATGGGAATAGTGCAGGCAAGTGGAGTTGAGATAGATGATCAGCCATGATCTCATTGAATGGTGGAGCAGGCTCGAGGGGCCGAATGGCCTATTCCCGCTCCTAATTCTTATGTTGCAACTTTTGTACTTCATGTTACGCTGGTGGTTGAGGAAAAATAGCTGCTGATTGCTCTCATGAGGGATGCAAGGGTGAAAGCCCCTTTTTCTATCTCTTACTCAAAATCCTTAATTCGGACCTTGTTTACTTCAACTGATTGCAGCTGTACAAGTAGTTCCTCATTCGGCGACATCAGCTGATGCGCACAGTTTCTGTCTAATCTAGTGACAGGTTACCATTCATGCGAATAGTAGCTACATTATAAGCAAACTAAGGTACTGCAAGATGACAGCTTACATTTGTGAAAAGCACCTCACATATAAGAGAACTGTTCAAGTATTTTACGCTAATGAATAATGATTTGGTACTGAGCAGGAGAAAGTGAGGGGTGTTGGGGCAGGGTGGAAGAGGGTCTTTAAGAGGTTTAAGGCAGGGGGGGGGGCGCGGCGGGGAGAGCAGTAGAAAAGCAAATACACCAAAGGAGGAAATTCCAGATGGTAAGGCATAGTGACCGAAGGAGTAGCTGACGATGGTGGAGGGAGTAGGGCAATAACCTGGTGTCGGAGGAGCAGAACGAACACATGGAATAATGGTTGGAGGAGATTGTGAAAATAGGGAGGGGCAAGACCTCGGGGAGATTTAAAGTGAGGTTGAGATCTTGAAGTTGATGCTGTGGGTCACAGAGAGCCAGTGGAGTCGAGCAAGGATCGGATAATGCTATACAGCACAGTCCGGGTCCGGGTGAGGACATAAGCTACAGCATTCTGGATGGCTTGTAGTTTATTGAGAATGGAGACAGGAAGAACAGCAAGAGAAATCTAGCCTTGAGGAGATAACGGTTTTCAGGAGCAGAAACAGACATTCCAAACATGAAAGAAAGTAATCCCAGTGACTGATTGTAAAGGGGGAGGGGTAGCAGAGAAACGGAGCTGAGGGATGAGCACTATGCAAAGGTTCCGTACCTCTGGGCTGAACCAGAGGTAGTAACTGGTGAGTGTAGGTGGTCGTTGCAGCTGAAAAGGATGGCTCTGGTCTTTTCCAATTTTAAACCGGAGGAAACGACAAATCATTCAGATCTTACTGCTGACGAGGCAGATGAACTCTGTTGGAACAGCCATGGGGTCCACTGGAGGAAATTTGGTGTAGAATTGAATGCTGTCAACATGTGGAAACGGACCTCATTCTTCTGAATGTGAGCAAAAGGTAGCATGTAAACAATGAAGCAGAGGGACCACCAAGACAGAGCTCCTGTGGCACATCACAGGTGACCATACCATCACGACAGGAAATGCCAATCCAGGCAATGTAATGTCAATGATGCAATGGGAAAGAATGGAAGCAGGAGTGATCACTGAATCATAGAATGCTGACAGCACGGAAGGAGGCCGTACGACCCGTCGAGCCCGAGCCAGCTCTCTGCAAAAGCACTTCAACTAGTCCCACTGCCTCGCCCTTTCACCGTAGCAATTTTTTTTCCTTCAAGTACTTATCCAATTCCCCCTTTTGAAAGACTTAATTGAGTCTGCCTCCATCACCCATTCAAGCAATGCATTCCAGATCCTAACCACTCGCTACATAAAAAAGCTTTTCCTCATGTCGCCTTTGGTTCTGTCAAATTGAAATTCTATTCCCACTAAACTGCTGGCCAGCCAACTTCCTTTTTTGGCTCCCATGTTAGCCGACATTGTTAACAGTTCTCTCTCCTCAGGTAATGTTCCCCTCTCCTTCAAGTCTGTGGTCATCACCCACCTACCCAAAAAAACAACCCTTGATCCCACTCTGCTTGCTAGCTACCGCCCCATCTCTAACCTCCCTTTCCTGTCCAAAGTTCTTGTGTGTGTTGTCGCCTCCCAAATCCGTGACCATTTTTCCCTGAATTCAAAGTTTAAATCCCTTCAATTTGATTTTCGCCCCTGCCACAGTACCGGGACAGCTCTCATCAGACACAAATGACATCCTTTGTGACTGTGACAAAGGTAAACTACTCCTCCTCGTCCTCCTGGACCTGCCTTCAGCCTTTAACACAGTTGACCACTCCATCCATCTCTCCACCATCGTCCAGCTGGGTGGGACTGCACTCGCTTGGTTCTATTATCTATCTAATCGTAGCCAGAAAATCTCCTGCAGTGACCTCTCTTCCCACTCCCGCATTGTTGCCTCTAGTGTCCCCCAAGGATCTATCCTTGGCCTCCTCCTATTTCTCATCTACATGCTGCCCCTTAATGATATCATCCAAAAACACGGAGTCCGTTTCCATATGTACGCTGATGACACCCAGCTCTACCTCACCACCACTTCTCTCGACCCCTCCAGGGTCTCTAAATTGTCAGACTGCTTGTCCGACATCCAGTACTGGATGAGCAGAAATTTTCTCCAATTAAATATTGGGAAGACCGAAGCCATTGTCTTTGGTCCCCGCCACAAACCGCGTTCCCTAACCACCGACTCCATCCCTCTCCCGAGCATCTATCAGAGGCTAAACCAGATTGTTCGCAACCTAGGCGTCATATTTGACCCCAAAATGAGTTTCCAGCCACATATCTGTGACATAACTAAAACTGCCTTTTTCCACCTCTAACATTGCCTGCCTCCACCCCTGCCTCAGCTCTTCTGCTGCTGAAACCCTCATCCATGTCTTTGTTACCTCTAGACTGGACTACTCCAACTCACTCCTGGCTGGCCTCCCACATTCTACTTACGTAAACTAGAGCTGATCCAAAACTTGGCTGCCTGTGTCTTAACTCGCACCAAGTCCTGCTCACCCATCACCCTATGCTCGCTGGCCTACATTGGCTCCCAGTTAAGCAACGCCTCAATTTCAAAATTCTCATTCTTCTTTACAAATCCCTTCATGGCCTTGCCCCTCCCTATCTCTGTAATCTCCTTCCACCTCATTGCCACGGAATGGAATGTGGAGGAGAATTTTGAAAAAAAAGTGTGGTTAGTACTATCAAGTACAGTGGAGAGTTATTGGAGGATAAAAAGAAAGTAAGCCACAACCAGTCAAACTGGATGCCATGGTGACTTCAATCAGCACGGAATTGCTGCGCTGGGTAGGATGGAAGCCTGATTGGAGGGCGTTGAATAATAGAAGTGCAATTGGAAACAACAGTGCATTCCAGGACTTTAGAAAGGAAGTTGTAGATGGGGTGATAGTTGGGAAGAAGGGTAGAGGAGAGCAGAGAGGGAGATGGGAGCGGCTGGAAGGATGATGCGGAACAGGCAACCAAGCAAATGCCCCCAACTCTGGACATAAAGGTGCTCTTCAGAGTTGTCTAGATGGCGGATGCTATGTGACAGATTACCCAAGGAGACAGTTTATTGTGGAAGAGAGAAATTTAAAGTTGGTTCGTTCCCCAGGATGACTTTACATTGTAAGAGGACTTGAACATGGAAAGGAGGGGACAGTCGAGCATAAATTGTAGTTGGAATATTCACCAGGTATGCTCGATCTCACTCGGCATTCGGATTCGAGATCAGGGAGATTACTTTTACAAGGAGAAGCAATGGGTATGGGAGACTGTCCAGGATTGGGTAGGGAGGACATGGGCATCAAACAGGAGGTGAGGCAGTTATGAAAATCAGCAAAAGGTGTCAATGTCATCCCAAGTAGTGGGCCAGGGACGGATGAAGTTGACATGCAAGGAAATCAAAAGGTAGCTTTTTTTTTTTCCAGGTGCAAGATGAAAGTGCAAGGATTTGAAACATGCAGGAGGATAAGGTAGTAGGGAGATGGAGAGATTAGGAAGTGATCAGAGACTTCTGCTCAAAGATCGCAAGACCATGTGTGACAATCAATGGGGTGTGTGGACAGTAATTGATGTGATGAATGGAGGGAGGTGAGGAGGGCAAGGTGCCATGGGGAACAATGTGATTTGTAAAGTATTGCAGTAGAAGTTTACCATATAACATATCAAAAATGGACTGCCTAGTTAGTTTCAATATACTTATATTCTATCCCAGCTAGCCACTTACTAACTCATCTAACAGACTGAACTTTTCCCACTTGGTTGGAATTCCGCAGTGTGCAAAGAAATGTAGTGCATTTTTTTCTAAATACATACGGAGTTATGAATTGTTCTAAATGCAATCTGACGTGTTATGTGGCATTGTTCAGAATTCTTATTTTTTTCTTACTGCAATTATGCGACTGGACCATCCGCTGAAACCAAGGTAGTAATTCGCCAATTCCTGGCATTTGATGCTGCTTAGAGAAAGTTGGTGCTCATGGAATACTTTCATAGACCGCTGCTTTGTGCACATTTGAACCTGTACAAGAATTAAACACACTGTAAATTACAAATCATCTTTACAAGTACGTAAATAATTTGCTAAGTAGCATAACATTTGGCTAAGAAATTCTAGAAGTAACAAAATGTTATTGTAGCAAGAACGGTGCCTAAAGCGGGCCAGGGGATTTAGAAGGGAAAACAGGGTCTAAGGTCGGAGTGTCTATTGACACATTGTGTCAGCCAATGGGTTGGAGGTGGGGCGGGTCTGGACTTTCAGCAAACAATGCCTATCTACTCAGCAAACAGTCTATTGCAGAGTGTACAGGTTGAACCTCTCTGGTCCGGGACTCTCTGATCCAGAAACATGTGTGGTTCGGCATCGGTGGTGGAACAGCCACTTTCCTGGGCCTGGGCTTGGAGCTCACTGGTAAGCGCTCCCGTAACGCTCAGCATCTCTCTCTGCTTCCTCATTGTGGAACTTGATGGCACAGTAAAGGGGCGTCAGACCTGAGAAATGACCAATCACCAACATGCCCCGCCTCTCCTCCCTCCCTCAGCGATTACCAGCACTGACCTCCCGTGGTTCGGAAAATTCTCTGTTTCGGCACCGGTCAGGTCCCGAGGGTGCCGAACCAGAGAGGTTCAACCTGTATTTAAAAAGGGTCTGCGGCAGAGAACTTTGGACTGAAACTGCAGCAACTTCTCCTGCATGATTTCTCCAGTAAAATGCAGTGAGTGGAGGATAGTCACATACAAATGTTGTGCATAAAATCAATCCCAGTCACATACAGCAGTGTGGTCTCCAGGCGAGATTGACCAGGGAATTCTGGCCGGGAAAAGTACAGCCATCTAAAGTTGCTCCAGACGATCGAGCCAAGAGTGTGGTGCTTCAGAATATACTTATAATCAGTGTTCCAGAAGTAGAGGAGATGGGAAACATGGATGGGTAGGCAGAAAAGCACCATGTCTGTATGCCTATAAGGACAGCTATTAATGGAAGCATGACAACAAAATGTTGACATCAGGTTTTACCAATAAATGTTCACGTATAAAGTGTTGCTAAAAAATCATGACACAGGAAGTAAGAGTAATGTGTACAGGAAGTGCTTGCTATACACAAGACATTAGTTAATCACCCGTGGCATTGCACTTAGGGAATCAAGACCACATGTAGTCCTTTAAGTGGAAGGCGAATAATTGGACCAGGGTGTGAAATGCAATTACGTCTCAACTTTAAAGTCACACATCCTATCTTTATCTTTATATTTCCATTATTTAAATTCATACGTCCAAATAACCATGTAAATGTTCACCCCATAACAACACCCTCCTGTCACAGGTGGTACTGCAGTACCTCTATTGGAGGAAGGGGGTGGGGTAATTAATGTTCACGTTGGAAGTTATAATGGAAAAAGTTGACAGATTTGTGCAAAAGGTTTTTAAAATGATAAGTAGGAACTAAGGAGGAACAGAGAGCTTTAGGGCTCCATGAACATAAAAAAAGACATGCATTTATATAGCGCCTTTCACGACCACCGGACGTCTCAAAGCGCTTTACAGCCAATGAAGTACTTTTTGAAGTGCAGTCACTGTTGTAATGTGGGAAATGCAACAGCCAATTTGCACACGGCAAACTCCCACAAACAGCAATGTGATAATGACCTGATAAACTGTTTCTTTGTTATGTTGATTGAGGGATGAATATTGGCCGGGACACTGGGAATAACTCCCTCTTCGAAATAGCGCCATGGGATCTTTTACGTCCACCCGAGAGAGTAGATGGGGCCTCAGTTTAACATCTCGTCCGAAAGGCAGCACCTCCGACAGTGCAGCGCTCCCTCAGCACTGCACTGGAGATGTCAGCCTAGATTTTTTTTGTGCTCAAGTCCCTGGAGTAGGACCTGAACCCACAACCTTCCGACTCAAGAGGCGAGTGTGCGACCAACTGAGCCACAGCTGACACGATCACATAAATCACAAAGCTATTGGATACGTACAAAAACATTTAAAAGGGGAATAGAATTTTGGCCCCCATCTCAAGAGGGGTGGAATATAAAAGGAGCAGAAATTATGCTACAGTTGTAAAAAGCTGGACCCCATCTGGAGTAACTGCATTCAGTTCTGAGCAATGAACATCAGGAACGATATATTAGCCTTGGTGCAGTGCAGAGTAAATTCAGCAGAATGATACCGTAGCTAAAAAGGTTACATTATGATAGATTAATTGGACTAGGCTTCTATACTTAAGGGAATACAAAATTAAGAAGTAATCTAATGGAGCTGACAGGGTATAGAGAGAGAAACTATTTCCTCTGGTGGGAGAGCCCAGAACAAGGGGCCATAACCTTAAAATCAGAGTTAGGCCGTTCAAGGGCGATGTCAGAAAGATCTCCTTCCCAAAGGTTAGTGTAAATGAAAAAAAATTATTAAGGCTGGATCAATTGAAAATTTCAAAAATGAACTAGATTTTAAGGTTAAGGTTATTGAGGGATATTGGAGCAAAGACAGGTAATAAACTTGAAGTACAGATCAGCTATGATCTAACTGAATGGCGGAACAGGTTCGAGGGGCTGAATGGCCTACTCCTGTTCCTGTATTCCATTTATTCCCTGGGAGGACAGACGCACCAACATTAGCGTCCTCGACCAGGCCAACATCCCCAGCATTGAAACACTGACCACATTTGATCAGCTCCGCTGGGCAAACCACATCGTTCGCATGCCAGACACGAGACTCCCAAAGCAAACGCTCTACTCGGAACTCCTTCATGGCAAACGAGTCAAAGGCGGGCAGAGGAAACGTTACAGGGACACCCTCAAAGCCTCCCTGAAAAAGTGCAACTTCCCCACTGACACCTGGGAGTCCCTGGCCAAAGACGGCCCCAAGTGGAGGAAGTGCATCCGGAAGGGCGCTGAGCACCTCGAGTCTCATCGCCGAGAGCATGCAGAAATCAAGTGCAGGCAGCGGAAAGAGTGTACAGCAAACCTGTCCCACCCACTCCTTCCCTCAACGACTATCTGTCCCACCTGTGACAGGGACTGTGATTCTCATATTGGACTGTTCAGCCACCTAAGGATTCATTTTAAGAGTGGAAGCAAGTCTTCCTCGATTCCGAGGGACTGCCTAAGATGATGATTCCATTAACCGCTAGTTAGTCAGAGTGTGCAGCACTGCAACACACTGGCCCATAATTTGTGGTCAGCGGTGAAATGACGGCGATCGCCACTGATCTTGAACAAAGCTGCCTACAGAGATCTCGCAATTTCTATGGCGAAACCCTAAGCTTCCTCGACGTGAAATTGACTGTAGCGCTGTCAATAGGGGATTCCTAGCGTAGAACAGCAGTGATGTCATCAAGCTATCTAAGCAATCACATTGAAGAATTCTCAAGCAAGCAAACCAGAAAATAAAAGCATGGATTATCTGCAGTTTAAAAAAAATGTTTCAGTTCGAAATAAAGATTGGGACATACACATGGGGACAAGGTGGAAGCTGAAATATCATGAACAAACTTTAACAAAAAGGTTTTTTTTTTTTAAATCAGAGAAGTTTGACATTCCACAAATATAAAATTAGTTTTTCAGGGCCAGAATGGTTGTTTAGCAGTTAATAAGCTGTTCATAGAATCATAGAAATTTATAGCACAGAAGGAGTCGATTCGGCCTGTCGTGTCCATGCCGGCCGACAAAGTGTTATCCAGCCCAATCCCACTTTCCAGCTCTTTGTCTGTAGCCATGGAGGTTACAACACTTCAAGTGCACATCCAAGTACTTTTTAAATGTTATGAGGGTTTCTGCCTCTACTACCCTTTCAACCCGAGTTCCAGACCCCCACCACCCTCGGTGAAAAAAATTCTTCTCAAATCCCCTCTAAATCTCCTACCAATTACTTTAAATCTATACCCCCTGGTATTGATTTCTCTGCTAAGGGAAATAGGTCCTTCCTATCCACTCTATCTAGGCCCCTCAATTTATACATCTCAATTAAATCTCCCCTGAGCCTCTCCTCTGTTCCAAAGAAAACAATCCCAGCCTATCCAATTTTCCTCATAGCTAAAATTATCCAGTCCAGGCAACATCCTATTAAATCTCCTCTGTACCCTCTCCAGTGCCCCAGTTACACCTATTCCAACGAGACAACATTTAATGCGGTATTTACCGGCGATATTAGCGAGGAAAAGCTCAAGTTTGTGTCAGTTCCACTGACTGCCAGCTGTAAGGGAATAACTGACAACGCCAGGATTTCCCCATTTAGCTGCACACGCACTAAATCCTGAAGTTACGGTCAGATTCAGAGGGGTAATGATGGCGCACATGCTGACAGGTTGCTGTCATTACCCACCGCAAATTCTGGACCAATAGATTTGATTCCACAGAAATAATAAAACTAGTAAAAACATTCAGGACAAACTGGAATTTTACAATTGATTACACACATTACTGCACGATTGAATTGCCATGTATTTATGGTCCTGAGATTTGATATGAATTGAGGAAAATGTCTTGCTTTAATTCATGTCAGCTGTGGCTCAGTGGGTAGCACACTTGCCTCTGAGTCAGAAGGTTGTAGGTTCAAGTCCCACTCCAGACACTTGAGCACAAACATCTAGGCTGACACTCCAGTGCAGTGCTGAGGGAGTGCTGCACTGTCTGAGATGCTGTCTTTCGGATGAGACATTAAATCGAGGCCCCCCTCTGCTCTCTAAGGTGGACGTAAAAGATCTCATGGCACTATTTCGAAAAGGAACAAGGAGTTATCCCTGGTGTCCTGGCCAATATTTATCTCTCAACCAACATCAGTAAAACAGATTATCTGGTCAATATACACTTCAAAAGTATTTCATTGACTGCAAAGCATTTGGGACATCCAGTGGTCGTGAAAGGCACTATACAAGTGCAGGTTTTTCCTTTTTTCTTTTTCCAGGTGCATTTCAGACTTGCCATTGAAAACTGGGTTGCAAGTAGATAATGCAGAACGGTATTAAACTAAAAAAGGAAAAAACTAAGTGAAATAAAGGCTACAAAGTAAGGGAATCGGGCTTAATGGAAGTCTGTAGGAGTCACAAAACACTATTGGAACAATGCTTTATTCTGGAGGATATGGACAATGGAAACCCTGTTGAATGAGACCTGTGGTACTCAAAGTGAACGAGGATTTGATTCCTATAAAATCCAGGTAATTTTCAATTTATGCTCACCTTCAAAGGAACCTCTTGAAACAAACACTGCTTATTTGTACCATTCAGGGCGCTGCTAGCATCCACCGCTGAATAGAATTTGACAACGGCGTAATAACCTGGTTCGGCGACGGCAGCATTCCTGCACAGCCGCACAAAGTAAAGGAGTCCAAATTCAGAAAATACTTTGAAAATGCAGTCCTATGGACACAGAAAAGAACATTGGTAATTCAGGGACAATTCTCCCTCTCTCCTCCTCCCCACCCCCCAATCAGTGCCTGTTCACTCTCCAATCCCTTCACCCCACCACCCCCTCCAGCAGCGTCTGTTCCCTCCCTCAATCCTCCACCCCAGCAATGGTTTCTCTCTCTCTCTCTCTAACAGTGCCTGTTCTCTCTCTCTCTCTCTCTCTCCCCCAGCAGCGTCTGTTCCCTCCCTCAATCTTCCACCCCAGCAATGGTTTCTCTCTCTCTCCCCCCTCCAGCAGTGTCCGTTCTCTCTCACTCCCTCCCTCCAACAGTGCCTGTTCTCTCTCTCTCTCTCCCCCTCCCCACTTGTTCCCTCCCCAATTCCTTCTCTTTTCCTCTCCCCGGGACTCACATAAATTGCTGCCTCGGATTCTCTGGGGAGAATATTACAGACAAACAGGGTTTTGTTATTCCCGATGGGGAATTTAAAATCCACAACTTCTGCCTGAAACGGACTCAGGACACTGAGAGCCATGAATCTATCCCAGGCCTACACTACCAGATCTGCTGCTCGACCGCCTCAAGCGCCAATCCAGGCCGCCTGCCAGTCACGCCGGTTTCCATGGTGAACGCTTCTCCGGGATTGGACAGGGGCTTAGCCCCGCCCTCTGCTGGCTCAACCTCCTGATTGGCTGATCACACTGCAGTGGCAGCAATGAAATTTCATTCATTCTTTGGGCTGCGAGCGTAAAAAAAGACTTGCATCTATATAGCGCCTTTCACGTCCCAAAGTGCTTTACAGCCAATGAAGTACTAACATAGAAAATAGGTGCAGTGGTAGGCCATTCGGCTCTTCGAGCCTGCACCACCATTCAATAAGATCATGGCTGATAATTCACCTCAGTACCCCTTTCCTGCTTTCTCTCCATACCCCTTGATCCCTTTAGCTGTAAGGGCCATATCTAACTCCCTCTTGAATATATCCAATAAACTGGCATCAACAACTCTCTGCAGTAGAGAATTCCACAGGTTAACAACTCTCTGAGTTAAGAAGTTTCTCCTCATCTCAGTCCTAAATGGCTTACCCCTTATCCTTACACTGTGACCCCTGGTTCTGGACTTCCCCAACATCTGGAACATTCTACCTGCATCTAACCTGTCCCGTCCCGTCAGAATTTTATATGTTTCTATGAGATCCCCTCTCATTCTTCTAAACTCCAATGTATAAAGGCCCAGTCAATCCAGTCTCTCCTCATATGTCAGTCCTGCCATCCCGGGAATCAGTCTGGTGAACCTTTGCTGCACTCGCTCAATAGCAAGAACGTCCTCCCTCAGGTTAGGAGACCAAAACTGAACACAATGTTCCAGGTGAGGCCTCACCAAAACCCTGTACAACTGCAGTAAGACCTCCCTGCTCCTATACTCAAATCCCCTAGCTATGAAGGCCAACATGTCATTTGCCTTCTTCACCGCCTGCTGTACCTGCATGCCAACTTTCAATGACTGATGTACCATGACACCCAGGTCTTATTGTACCTCCCCTTTTCCTAATCTGGCCATTCAGATAATATTCTGTCTTCCTGTTTTTGCCACCAAAGTGGATAACCTCACATTTATCCACATTAAACTGCATTTGCCATGCATTTGCCCACTCACCTAACTGTCCAAGTCACCCTGCAGCCTCTTAGCATCCTCCTCACAGCTCACACCGCCACTCTGCTTAGTGTCATCTGCAAACTTGGAGATATTACACTCAGTTCCTTCATCTAAATCATTGATGTATATTGTAAATAGCTGGGGTCCCAGCACTGAGCCCTGTGGCACCCCACTAGTCACTGCCTGCCATTCTGAAAAGGACCTGTTTATCCCGACTCTCTGCTTCCTGTCTGCCAACCAGTTCTCTATTCACGTCAATACATTACCCCCAATAACATGTGCTTTAATTTTGCACAACAATCTCTTGTGTGGGACCTTGTCAAAAGCCTTTTAAAAGTCCAAGTACACCACATCCACTGGTTCTCCCTTGTCCACTCTACTAGTTACATCCTTAAAAAATTCTAGAACATTTATCAAACATGATTTCCCTTTCATAAATCTATGCTGACTTGTACCGATCCTGTCACTGCTTTCCAAATGCGCTGCTATTTCATCTTTAATAATTGATTCCAACATTTTCCCCACTACTGATGTCAGGCTAACCGGTCTATAATTCCCCGTTTTCTCTCTCCCTCCTTTTTTTAAAAGTGGTGTTACATTAGCTACCCTCCAGTCCATAGGAACTGATCCATAGTTGATAGACTGTTGTAAAATGACCACCAATGCATCCACTATTTCTAGGGCCACTTCCTTAAGTACTCTGGGATGCAGACTATCAGGCCCTGGGGATTTATCGGCCTTCAATCCCATCAATTTCCTGAATACAATTTCCTGGCTAATAAGGATTTCCTTCAGTTCCTCCTTCTTGCTAGACCCTCGGTCCCCTAGTATTTCCGGAAGTTTATTTGTGTCTTCCTTCATGAAGACAGAACCAAAGTATTTGTTCAATTGCTCTGCCATTTCTTTGTTACCCATTATAAATTCACCTGATTCTGACTGCAAGGGATCTATGTCTGTCTTGACTAATCTTTTTCTCTTTACATATCTATAGAAGATTTTGCGGTCAGTTTTTTTGTTTCCAGCAAGCTTCCTCTGATACTCTATTTTCCCCCTCCTAATTAAACCCTTTGTCCTCCTCTGCTGAATTCAAAATTTCTCCCAGTCCTCAGATTTGCTGCTTTTTCTGGCCAATTTATATGCCTCTTCCTTGGATTTAACATGATCCCTAATTTCCCTTGTTAGCCACGGTTGAACCATCTTCCCGTTTAATTTTCACTGCAGACAGGGATGTACAATTGTTAAAGTTCATCCATGTGATCTTTAAATGTCTGCCATTGCCTATCCACTGTCAACCCTTTAAGTTTCACTCGCCAGTGTATTCTAGCCAATTCACGTCTCAGACCATCGAAGTTACCGTTCCTTAATTTCAGGACCCTAGTCTCTGAATTAACTGTGTCACTCTCCATCTTAATAAGGAATTCTACCATATTATGGTCACTCTTCCCCAATGGGACTCGCACAACAAGATTGCTAATTAGTCCTTTCTCATTACACATCACCCAGTCTAGGATGGCCAGCCCTCTAGTTGGTTCCTCGACATATTGGTCCAGAAAACCGTCCCAAATACACTCCAGGAAATCCTCCTCCATCGTATTGCTACAAGTTTGGTTAGCCCAATCTATATGTAGATTAAAGTCGCCCATGATAATTGCTGTACTTTTATTGCACGCATCCCTAATTTCTTGTTTGATGCTGTCCCCAACCTCACTACTACTGTTTGGTGGTCTGTACACAACTCCCACTAGCATTTTCTGCCCTTTGGTATTCCGCAGCTCTACCCATACAGATTCCACATCAGCCAAGCTAATATCCTTCCTTACTCTTGCGTTAATTTCCTCTTTAACCAGCAACGCTACCCCACCTCCTTTTCCTTTCTGTCTATCCTTCCTGAATGTTGAATACCCCTGGATGTTGAGTTCCCAGCCTTGGTCACCCTGGAGCCATGTCTCCATGATGCCAATTATATCATATTCATTAATTGCTGCCTGCACAGTTAATTCGTCCACCTTATTACGAATATTCCTCGCATTGAGGCACAGGGCCTTCAGGCTTGTCTTTTTAACACACTTCGTCCCTTTAGAATTTTGCTGTAATTTAGCCCTTTTTGATTTTTGCCTTGGGTTTCTCTGCCCTCCACTTTTACTTTTCATCCTTCTGTCTTTTGCTTCTGCCTCTATTTTACTTCCCTCAGTCTCCCTGCATAGGTTCCCATTCCTCTGCCATATTAGTTTAACCCCTCCCCAACAGCACTAGCAAACACTCCCCCGAGAACATTGGTTCCGGTTCTGCCCAGGTGCAGACCGTCTGGTTTGTACTGGTCCCACTTCCCCCAGAACCGGTTCCAATGTCCCAGGAATTTGAATCCCTCCCTCCTGCACCACAACTCAAGCCACATATTCATCTTAGCTATCCTGCTATTTCTACTCTGACTAGCAAATGGCACTGCTAGCAATCCTGAGATTACTACCTTTGAAGTCCTGCTTTTTAATTTAATGCCTATTTCCCTAAATTCAGCTTGTAGAATCACATCCCGTTTTTTACCTATATTGTTGGTACCTATATGCACCACGACAACTGGCTGTTCACCCTCCCCCTTCAAAATGTCCTGCAGCCGCTCTGAGACATCCTTGACCCTTGCACCAGGGAGGCAACATACCATCCTGGAGTCTCGATTGTGGCCGCAGAAATGCCTATCTATTCCCCTTACAATAGAATCCCCTACCACTATAGCTCTCCCACTTTTTTTCCTGCCTCCTGTGCAGCAGAGCCACCCAGGCTGCCATGAACCTGGCTGTTGCTGCCCTCCCCTGATGAGTCATCCCCCCCAACAGCACCCAAGGTGGTGTATCTGTTTTGGAGGGGTATGACCGCAGGGGACCCCTGCACTACCTTCCTTCCTTTGCTCTGTCTGATGGTCACCCAGTCCCTATCAGCCTGAGTAACCTTTACCTGCGGTGTGACCAACTCACTAAATGTGCTATTCACGACATCCTCAGCATCACGGATGCTCCAGAGTGGATCCATGCGCAGCTCCAGTGCCGCAATGTGGTCTGTCAGGAGCTGCAGCTGGATACACTTCCTGCACATGTAATTGTCAGGGACACTGGAAGCGTCCGTGAGTTCCCACATAGCATAGGAGGTGCATGACATGTGTCCGAGCTCTCCTGCCATGACTTAACCCTTAGATTAACTTAATTTAGCAACAATGTCAAAGGTTACCTACTGATAAGGAAATAAAAACAAGAAAAAAAAGATTAAATACTCATCAATCCACCAGCCAATCACTTACCTGCTTGGCTGTGACATCACACTTCAATTTCTTTTTACTTCTTTGTTTTACCTTCGGCCTCGATCTCCCACTCTCGCTGTGATCTCAGGCCTCAGATCCCCGCTTCTTTTATCCCCGCTGCTCAGGTCCCACTCTCGCTGTGATCTCAGGCCTCGGGTCCCCACTCCTTTTATCCCCGCTACTCAGGTCCCACTCTCGCTTTTTGAAGCCTAGTCATTGTTATAAGGTGGGAAACGCGGCAGCCAATTTGCACACAGCAAGCTCGCACACACAGCAATGTGATAATGACCAGATTGGCCCAGGGCACCAGGGATAACTCTGCTGCCCTTCTTCAAAATAGTGCCATGGGATCTTTTACGTCCACCTGAGAGGGCAGACGGGGCCTCGACTTTACATCTCATCCAAAAGATGACACCTCCGACAATGCGGCACTCCCTCAGCACTGCACTGGAGTGTCAGCCTAGATTTACTGCTCAAATTCCTTGAATGGGACTTGAACCCACAACCTTCTGACTCAGAGGCAAGGATGCTACCCACTGTCACTGAGCTGACTTTGCTGTGGAATTGAAGATCAGTGTTTGAAAATATCATAGGGTGACCAACGCATCAATTTTCTGATCCCTTTTCTGTGTATAGCCCATCTCTAACTGCCCTTGAGAAGGTGGCGATGAGCCACCCTCTTGAACCACTGCAGTCCTTGTGGTGAAGGTGCTCCCACAGTGATATTACGGAGGGAATTCCAGGATGTTGACCCAGCGACAATGAAGGTACGGCAATATACTTCCAAGTCAGGATGGTGTGTAACTTGGGGGTGAACTTTACTCTATCAGAACATTTCATGGTTTTGAACACCTGTACTAAATCTCCCCTTAACCTCAATATAAATGGCTAAATACAGTGGATACTGGAAATCTGAAACAACAACAGTAAATCCTGAAAACACACAACAGGTCAGGCAGCATCTGTGAAGAAAGCAGATAAGATGCTGCCTGACCTGCTCAGCATTTCCAGCATTTGCAGTTTTGTTTCAAAGATTGTTGTGATTGACATCGACATCAACCAATCAAGAGGCCCAATAACTCAAATTAGTCTTCTAGCTAGATTGGCAAAATAGACTTAAAGGGGGGGAAATACCGTTTGGAGGCGGTAACCTCTGGGAGGCGGGACATTCTGCGGCAAGCGCAAAATTCTTGCCCCACTCAACATATTTGGGTTACCATCCCGAAAAGAAAGTAGAGTGCAAAATAACGCGCTGCACTCCTTTCTGGGATGGTAGTGCAGCGGACGGGTCAGGAGCAGGATGCAGCGGTTGGCACTGGGCTGCATAGCGCTGCCGCATAGGAAGGGCTCTTCCTTTTATTAAATAGAAAGGCCCAAGCTGCGAACTCTACAGGTACGATACGAGCCCCCATGGACCACTGGGGAGCGCGGGTTGCCATGCCAACAGCCTGGACTCAAGCAGACTCAAGCAGAGGAGAGATTGGATCGACTGGGCCTTTATACACTGGAGTTTAGAAGGATGACAGGGGATCTCATAGAAACATATAAGATTTTGATGGGACTGGACAGGTTGGATGCGGGAAGAATGTTCCCGATGTTGGGGAAGTCCAGAACCAGGGGACACAGTCTAAGGATAAGGGGTAGGCCATTTATGACTTAGCTGAGGAGAAACTTCTTCACTCATAGAGTTGTAACCTGTGGAATTCCCTGCCACAGAGAGTATGTTGATGCCAGTTCATTGGCAGAAGATAAAGGTACGTGGAGTCAGAGGAAATGTATTAGCATGGATAGAGAATTGGCTGGCTAACAGAAAGCAGAGAGTCGGAATAAATGGGTCCTTTTCGGGTTAGAAATCGGTGGTTAGTGGTGTGCCACAGGGATCGGTGCTAGGACCACAACTGTGTACAATATACATAGATGACCTGGAAGAGGGGACAGAGTGTAGTGTAACAAAATTTGCAGATGACACAAAGATTAGTGGGAAAGCGGGTTGTGTAGAGGACACAGAAAGGCTGCAAAGAGATTTATTTAGGTTAAGCGAATGGGCTAAGGTTGCAGATGGAATACAATGTCGGAAAGTGTGAGATCATCCACCTTGGGGAAAAAAAACAGTAAAAGGGAATATTATTTGAATGGGGAGAAATTACAACATGCTGTGGTGCAGAGGGACCTGGGGGTCCTTGTGCATGAATCCCAAAAAGTTAGTTTGCAGGTGCAGCAGGTAATCAGGAAGGTGAATGGAATGTTGGCCTTCATTGCGAGAGGGATGGAGTACAAAAGAAGGGAAGTCCTTCTACAACTGTATAGGGTATTGATGAGGCCGCACCTGGAGTACTGCGTGCAGTTTTGGTCACCTTACTTAAGGAAGGATATACTAGCTTTGGAGGGGGTACAGAGACGATTCACTAGGCTGATTCCGGAGATGAGGGGGTTACGTTATGATGATAGATTGAGCAGACTGGGTCTTTACTCCTTGGAGTTCAGAAGGATGAGGGGTGATCTTATAGAAACATTTAAAATCATGAAAGGGATAGACAAGATAGAGGCAGAGAGGTTATTTCCACTGGTCGGGGAGACTAGAACTCGGGGGCACAGCCTCAAAATACGGGGAGCCAATTTAAAACCGAGTTGAGAAGGAATTTCTTCTCCCAGAGGGTTGTGAATCTGTGGAATTCTCTGCCCAAGGAAGCAGTTGAGGCTAGCTCATTGAGTGTATTCAAGTCACAGATAGATAGATTTTTAACCAATAAGGGAATTAAGGGTTACGGGGAGCGGGCGGGTAAGTGGAGCTGAGTCCACGGCCAGATCAGCCATGATCTTGTTGAATGGCGGAGCAGGCTCGAGGGGCTAGATGGCCTACTCCTGTTCCTAATTCTTATGTTCTTATATATTCAAGAGGGAGTTAGATATGACCCTTACGGCTAAAGGGATCAAGGGGTATGGAGAGAAAGCAGGAAATGGGTACTGAGGTGAATGATCAGCCATGATCTTATTGAATGGTGGTGCAGGCTCAAAGGACCGAATGGCCTACTCCTGCACCTATTTTCTATGTTTCTATGTTTCTATGAACGATCACGGCACGGACCCTGCAATCACAGCATCAATGGGGTGCGTTGAAAAATGCCACATTTTTGTTTAACATGGCTGCCACCTCCCCTTTAAGCAGTGCCCCACGAGTGGCCGGCAGTCGAGTTCACGTCCCCTGAAGCTGTCAGGGACATTGGCCGGCTCAGCATCAGGGGGCGCTTCTCAATTTTTGTTCCGGGACGAAAACGGAGCACTGCGCACGGTGATGACGTCATCATCCCCTGTGGAATTTAGCGGGAGTCGTTAGAGGCACCGAGCCTGGGTGAAAAGTTGTTTGCACCCCATTAGCGCCCCCGGGGGATCCTAATGGGAGGCGCAAATAACCTGAATTTCCAAGCCTAATATTAGTCAACAGTTCCACTGGGAAAACAAAATTAATTTGTGCTAAATAATTATTGTTTTAAAATCAAAATCTCAGCGGTAGCATTGTTGCCTCTTAATCAGAGATTTTGGATTCAATCCCCACTTCAGAGATTTAAGCACATAATCTACACTGACAGCAGTCCAGTACTGAGGGAATGCTGCATTGTTGTAAGTGTCATTTTTCAGATGATGTGTGAAAATGATTCCCTCTCAGATGGATGAAAGGACCTCATGGCACTATTTGAAGAGTAAGGGGGTTGTCCTGTCAATATTTATCCCTCAACCAACATCATTAAGACAGATTATCTGATCATTTATACCAATGCCGTTTGTGACAGCTTGCTGAGTGCACATTGGCTGTGGCATTTCCTTACATTACAGCAGTGGCTACACTTCAAAAGTACTTCATTGACTGTTAAGCCCTTTGGGATGTTGTGAGGTTATGCAAGGTGCTCTAGAAATGCAAGTCTTTCTTTCTAACCGTCAACACAAATTTACAGTCAAAGCCGAGGTTTTTGTGACAGGCTGAGGCATAGGAATATAGAAACGGGAGGAGGCCATTTCGCCTCTCGAGCCTGTTCCGCCATTGAATGAGATCATGGCTGATCTGCAACCTAACTTCATATACCCGTCTTTGACCCACATTCCTTAATACCTTTGGTTAACAAAAATCTGTCTTGCTCCAATTTAAAATTAACAATTGATCCAGCATCAATTGCCATTTGCAGAAGAGAGCTCAAAACTTCTGTCACCCTTTGTGTGTAGAATTTCACTCCTTAAGAGTCTGGCTCTCATTTTTAGACTAATACCCCTAGTCCTAGAATCCCCAACCAGCGGAAATATTTTCTCTCTGTCTACCCTATCTGTTCCCCTTAATATCTTGAAAACTTCGATCAAATCACTCCTTAACCTTCTAAATTCTAATGAATACAACCCTAATTTATGTTATCTCGCCACATAATTTAACCCTTGGAGTCTGGGTATCTGTAATCTCCTTCAGCCTCATAACCCCCTGAGATGTCTGCACTCCTCAAATTCTGTCCTCTTGTGCATCCCTGATTATAACTGCTGAACTATTGGTGGCTGTACCTTCAGCTGCCTGGGTCCTAACTCTGGAACTCCCCGCCTAAACCTCACCACCTCTCTACCTCTCTTTCCTTCTTTAAGATGCTCCTTAAAACCTACCTCTTTTAGTCATCTGCTGTAATTTCTTCTTATGTGGCTCAGTGTCAAATTTATTTGTTTTGTCTTATAACACTTCTGTGAAGCGCCTTGGGATGTTTTACTACATTAAAGGCGCTATACAAATACAAGTTGTTGTTGTTGTATCATTCTGGTAAACCTACGCTGCACTCCTCCAAGGACAATATTTCCTTCCTAAGGTGTGGTGCCCACAACTGCTCACAGGCCTTGAAGTATTGAAGACATTAAATAATACAAAAGACAATTCAGGGGTTAAATGTAATGTCACTACAATGATATAAGTGTTATTTCACGTTTAAAACTTTATTTCCAAATTCTCATCCTTGTTTTCAAATCCCTCCACAGCCTTGCCCCTATCTCTGTAATCTCCTCCAGCCCCATGACCCCCCCCTCCTCCCCCACCCCCGAAATGTCTGCGCTCCTCTAATTCTGCCCTCTTGAGCATCCCAGATTATAATCGCTCAACCATTGGTGGCCGTGCCTTCAGCTGCCTGGGCCCCAAGCTCTGGAACTCCCTACCTAAACCTCTCCGCCTCTCTACATCTCTTTCCTCCTTCAAGACGCTCCTTAAAACGTACCTCTTTGACCACTTCACCTGCCCTAATTTCTCCTTATGTGGCTTGGTGTCAAAAATGTTTTTGTCTCATAATACTCCTGTGAAGCACCTTGGTACGTTTCAGTACATTAAAGGCGCTATATAAATACAAGTTATGGTTATTATTTTGAACATGGGAATTTCAATTATTGAAAATAAATTGCAGTTGAAAATCTTTTCAAAAAGCAATTTAAGTGATTCCTTTGGTTCACTATCTACTTTCTTTTAGTAGTTTGGTCGGTTTCATAAATCCTCAGTACTTTCTCATTGCCGCTTTCTTCGCTGTCTGATTTGTGTGGTTTCTCCTCTTCAGTTCTGATTTACAGATGCTTTATGTTGAGACAATGAGCAAAGTGTGATGTGAAGATGTGATAACTGCAGTGTGACATTACAGGAAAGACGTATGACAAACTGGAAGTCACCCTGCTGTGTGAACAATAAGTTTGCTATCACAGAGTCATAAAATACCCGATGCATTCAGTACACTGACTGAAAAAATAGGGAAGACTTGCATTTATATAGTGCCTTTCATGACCAGCGGACATCCCAAAGCGCTTTACAGCCAATGAAGTACTTTTTGGAGTGTAGTCACTGTTGTAATGTAGGAAACGCAGTAGCCAATTTGCGCACAGCAAGCTCCCACAAACAGCAATGTGATAATGACCAGATAATCTCTTTTTTAATGATGTTGATTCAGAGGTAAATATTGGCCAGAACACTGGGGATAACGCCCCTGCTCTTCTTCGAAATAGTGCCTTAGGACCTTTTATATCCACCTGGCAGTGTAGATGGGCCTCAGTTTAACGTCTGATCTGAAGAGCAGCCCTCTCACAGTGCAGCACTCCCTCAGCACTGCACTGGAGTGTCAGCCTAGATTTTTGTGCACAAGTCTCTGCAGTGGGACTTGAGCCCACAACCTTCTAACTCAGAGGCAAGAGTGCTACCCACTGAGTCATGGCCGACACAGTGGAAGGAGTAATTATTTTTTAAAGTCACACTTTGATGTGATGCTGTTCTCAGGTTAATGGTCAGAGAAATTTGTTTATACAATGTAGAGGAGCTTTATTTTGCATCTAGCCATGCTATAACTGACCTGCAAGTGCTTGAGGCTGATACTGAGTGCCCAGAATGGTAAATGTTCCACTCCTGAGCATGATCACATCTATGAAAGGAAAATTCTCAACAAAGTTTAAAACAAAAAGCTTGTTGGCAATGCAATAAAATACTTTAATGAAAAATGCAAGATAATAAATATTCTGCTATGATTTACTGATGAGTTTCTGATATCAATCACAATTGCAGACAAATATACGCTCTACAGAAAAATATTTTCCACAATTCTTGTACTTCTACAACTAAGCACCATTAAAGTTCAGAGATCTAACAGTGTTCTCACTTATATAACTATATAGGCATATAGAATTTCTTATTGAAAATAATCAATTTTAAGACAGATTCTGTGTAACATTTTGAGTGTCTTTATCGAGTTTTCCTCACTCCTTTTGTCTATAACCTTACACTACACAGTACAGTTACTCTCTGCAAAACGTTTGCAATTCATAACTTTCAGGTAGGTTTCAACTTTGTGCATATCCTTCTTAAAACAAGCCAGGAGACCATAGTTTTTCATCAAAGCTTCCTCACTTAAGTTTCCATCAAACCTGTCATAGGAAAATCTCAGCCAGGCAAAACCTTGCGAAGAACCCCCATCTTCCAGAGCCTGGGAAGTGATAGAACAATTAAAGTTTATTATTAATAATAACTTTTATTGATATAGCACCTTTAACATAGTAAAATATCCCAGTGTCACAAGACAAATCAGATAAATTTGACACTGGGCCACAAAAGAAGAAATTAAGGCAGATAACCAAAAGCTTGGTTAAAGAGGTAGGTTTTAAGGAGTTTGAATAGCAGTTCACTGGGAGCATTTGTCAGAGCCTCATTGCACATATATAATAGACTCTTTGTAGCTATGTTTTGACTGTGCTGTTTTAACATGTAGTACAGTACAACAAAAGCTTGCTGTTTACATCACAAGGTACAATATTACTTCAATTCATATTATGCCGTAGCATTCAAATCAAATCATAGGATTCATTCATGGAAACTTCCATTTTTTCCACCATGCTACCCATTTCTGGGAAATAATCCTAAAAATAGACCAAAACCATCAGCTGAACTCCACTTGTATATATTATGACAATCACACATGGAGTATTGGTCAAAAATATTATGGACCCTGAAGGTTCAGATGAAAGCTTAAGTTTTGCCATTATGGTTGATGACATTACCTGAACTTTTTGACATGTAATACCTTCTAGCCTATCTGTTAAGATCTACATGCAAAGAACTTGGAGCTGGATCTTCCGGTCCTTTGTGCTCTGGGTTTCGCCCCAGAGCAGCGTGAACAGCGGCGAAGTCTCCGGTGCCTTGTCGCGATCCTCTGGTCGGGTTTTGCGGCGACGCTGAGCAGCACCGCCGGGAAGAGCTGCGCCGGGTGTGCAATGGCCCTGGTTGCGACACCGGCAGAAGTTTTGACTCTTGCCTGACCTGTCCGCCCGGAAGTGCGCCCACAATGACCGCCTGGGAAATCAGAGCTGTCCAACATAGCCGGCGGTGGTGAGGAAGGTAAAGTATTACAAAAGTAAGTGCAAGTGTTTGTTCTTTTAATTCTTTTAGTGATTTGTGTTGTGGTGATGTGGGCAATGTTTTGGGAATGTTTTTGTGTTTTGTTTTAAGTTTCCCCCTCCCCCTCCCCCCACCAGGCCTCTCTTGGAGCGCTCCTGGCCCGGTTCTTTAGCTCGGGAGTTTCCCATCCTTGCACCACGAGAGCTGTACAATGCCTCCCTTAGCGCTGTGCCCCCTGACGCAGGGCCCAGATGCCCAAACTTACCTGCTGAGGCGCAAACTATTCCCAGCGGGTAACTTTCCCACCCCACCTCAGTTTTCGCCCCGAAAACGGAAAAGCCTAAAATCCAGCCCCTGCTGTGTTAATCAATAAGAAAATGGCTCGATGGAGCAGATAAATTCACATATTTGTATTTGAGCTTGGTTATCCTTGGAAACTAGCACTAGACCCAACCCATGTTTAAATAACAGCGTACAAAATCATAGAAAGGGGAGGGGGAATTGTTCCAGTTCACTAAGTTCATTACTTGCACAGTTTTGATTGTAGATTCTGTCCATCCCATTTACTCTCCTGGCACAAGATTCTTCAAAATATCATCTACTGTCTGGTTTGATTTATTTTCAGTCTCGCTCTATTTCAACTTTAAGTTACGTTATTTTGAACCAAGATTCTAAATTTTTTGGTACATTAGTTCTTACTTTTTATGTTTAAACGTTGTACTTATCTTTGTTCCACACCCTCGTGACTCACATGGACAAATTTTGGTCACTGTTTGCAAAATGAATCTAAAGGCTGGTTTGCCAGCCACTGAGACTCGTTGAACATTACTTCGTTAAAGCAATTCAGCAAACATATGAGCGTTTTCCTGACACAATACTGAACGCTCCGACCACTTAATCGTCTTGTTGGTGGCCCTGATGAAGCAAGCATTCTTATTGATAATATTTGCCATTCCTTATCCCATCCAAGTAATTTATCTAGAACCCTTTGAATGTTATTAATCTTTTGTGCATTCATCATCTGGCCAAAGAAAGTAACAATTTCTATGTATAGAATAGCTTATAACATTTTTAGGACATGTCACCTACATCGAATTATCTCTGGAGTGCAGTCACTGTTGTCATGTAGATATAGTTTAGAGTCAAGATCAACGTTTATATTAGTAAAGTGACCTCCTCCATATCAGTTATTTAGTGTGAAGAGCAGGGGACTGAAGAGAATGTTTCAGAACGCCACTCATCACTGACCCAGTCAAACTATCGCCTGTTGTCGGACCAGTGTTTAGTCCAGTGAGCTGTTTTTGAATAATGCCATGGGCGTCACATGTACAACTCCATCAAATAACCTCTTAAAATCTACATCGATTATAGACGTCGGATTACCCCGTTCAACTAATGTAGTTGCATCCTGAAAAACGCATCCCAGTCGTGAAGTACTGCATGTTGCTTCTAAATTCATATGGAATCATCCCGTAAATCTCTAGAGCATTCCCCCCACTATCGATATAAAATGTCTCTTTCACCAAATGAATTACACGCAAAAATTGTGCCCTTTCGAAGTTCTAAAACTGTTACTGTCAAAATTGCATCAAACGAACAGAAGAAAACTGAACGCTTTTAACAAGGTCTGTACAACACGCGTCTACATTTCGCAATAACATTGCAAAGTTTTGCAAAAATTTTAACGCACGGTATCACCACAGTGGAGCTACTTGTATTGTGCGCGCCTACCTTCATCAGAGCATAGATGCCTTCTTCCAGGTCCCGCAGTTTGTCATAGACTCTGTCCGAGGTCCTGAAAGCCCTACTGTTCTGAATGGGATTGAGCCAGGACTGAATGAGAAGCAGCGAGTATAGGAGCAGCTCCTTATCCTGTGACAGGAGAGAACGACAGGAATATCACTTGTTCTCATGACTTACAATGCGGGTGTCTGTTTTCACTTTTGAAATGTAATTTGAACATGCAGCGTTTCAGGTCCATGACCTTTCGTCAGAACTGGAAAAAGTTAAGAGATGTAACAGATTCTAAGCGAGTGCTGGGGCAGGGGGAGGGCCGAGGAAAGAACAAAGGGATCGGGCGAAGCCGGGAGAGATTGAAAGACAAAAGGGATGATGGTGCAAGGCAAAAGGAGATGGTAATGGGACAAGTAAAGAAACAATAGGTAAGTCTAGATAGGGTGTAAATGGAGATGGCAGAATCATCAACAGCAGCCATCTGAGAAAATAGGGGCAGGGGTTACGGTCTGAAATTGTGGAACTCGATGTTGAGTCCAGAAGGCTGTAAAGTGCCTAAACAAAAGATGAGGTGCTGTTCCTCGAGCTTCATTGGGACAGTGTAAGAGGCGAGGACTGAGAGAGGGCAGAGTGGGAGTGGAGCGGAGAATTAAAGGCGACTGGAAGCTTGAGGTCACGCTTACGGACTGAACGAAGGCATTCTGCAAATATTCATTCCTGACTACGCTATAATCACCTGGATCTTTGGCTGTGTGTGTGTGGTTAAATAATGGCTTTAACTGTGAGCATTTATGGAGTCACAATTTGTGGGTTTCAGTGGACTCAGTCCCCTGTTTCTGCTGAGTCATAACTATAGCTGAGGTCAGACTTACTAACTTTTGTTACTGGGCCAGGAGTTAATGTGAGACAAAGCAAGATCCTAACAAAGCTAATCTAGCCAGAAGGGACACCGCTTTGGTCAGAGATATTTTAGTTAGGTGACATGTTTTATATCGGGAACATTTACAATCGGTCATAGAATCACAGAACGGTTACAGCACAAGGAGGCAATTCGGCCCGTCGAGCCCGTGCAGGCTCTCTGCAAGAGCACTTCAGCGTGTCCCACTCCCACGTCCCATCCCCGTAGCCCGGCAATTGTTTTTCCTTCAGGTACTTACCCAATTCCCTTTTGAAAGCAGTGATTGAGTCTGCCTCCACCATCCTCTCAGGCAGTACATTCCAGATCCTAACCACTCAAAAGTTTATCCTCGTGTGGTCTATGGTTCTGCCAATCACCTTAAATCTGTGTCCTCTGGTTTTCGACCCTTCCGCCAATGGGAACAGTTTCTCGCTTATCTACTCTGGCCAGACCCCTCATGATTTTGAATACCTCTATCAAATCTCCTCTCTGCTCTAAGGAGAATAGCCCTAGCTTCTCCAGTCTCTCTGTGTAACTGACTGTCCCCTAAGGACAACAACCCCTGCTTCTCCAGTTTATCTGTGTAACTGAAGTCCCTCATCCCTGGAATCATTATTGCAAATCTTTTATGCACCCTCTCGAAGGCCTTCAAATCCTTCCTAAGATCTGTGTATTCGTGACAGAAGCCACGAGGAAAGAAACCAATGTGTAGTGTTAAAAGTAAAACTGAATTTAGGCTTGGAAAAAAATTGTTGTGTGTTTTTATTGTAATTACCGATCGTTGCTGGGCATCCTCCTTGCCAGTCGGTGCTGGGATGGTTTCAGACTGGCAGAAAGCAGAAGGTGAACTCTTGTGGGAATGGCGCTGCTCTTCGGGGACATATTTTCGTTCCTGTTGGAGTTTTTTTTAAAAAAAAGAACACACACACACAGAGATACACAAACATTAGACGCATGTCATTGCTGGGTTCTATCACAAATCAAGTGCTCAAAGCTTAATTTTGTTTCCTAATAACTTGCGTTCCACAGGCTTGGCTACGTACGAAATCCTTGCAGGTTTCTGCTGCAACCAGGTGTAGGTGCTGTGCGCGGTGCACGGCCTTGGCGAAAAGTTCAGACAGAGGCAGCAAAGGGAATGCTTCCAGATCCCTGGGGCACTGCGTGGAAACCAAGACCAGGGCCAGGACAATGGAACACAGTGACAGACCTAGCGGGGGGAAAAAAAACACAGCTCTATTAAAAAAAAATAACCTTGGGGAAGGAGGACAAAACAGTTAGACAAAGTCCAAAAAACAAATGGGAAGAGGCAAGGCAAGTAACACGTTACACCGTGAAATAATCGCCCCGGCTAGCTTAACTCAAAGAGGGAGAGTTTAGACTCTGGTTCTCGGGGGCGAGAGAGAACGATTGCAATTCACTGCCAATGTCAGAAGGGGTTAGGGTTGTCCAGTTGTTTGGCACAAAGTGAGTTAGCGAACAAACTACAACCCCAGTCCTGTAAACCTAGAATGGACAAGTTGGGAAAGCATTTCCAGCAACTTTCTAGATTAAGGAGTCCGCACATCTACCGCAGAAGGCCTTGATCCCTGTTCGAATGAAGATAAGAAATTGAAGGCAGAATCATTGGAGAACTAAACAGGAGAACCTGGAGTGGGAACATGATACACAACACACACACACACACAAGTGGAGCTTGTCAAGGTCAATGAAAAAGAAACAAGTGATAGATTAGCGAAATTCAACAGAAAATTCCATATAAAAAGGTTTAACTACCAGTCAAGCAGGCATCCCAACAAACCACAAATCAGGAGATATTACCTGAAGCCATCCTGTTATCACTGTAACTAATGCTCAAGGTGCCCCAAACTATAGGAAAGGCAAATAGTTCACAGGTTTCTAACATTGACTTCAACTCCACGATTATATATATATCCGTTAGAAACCCATGCATAAATGTAAGCCTGCTTGCTAATGGTGTAATATTAATGACATTTAAAAGGCAGAAAACAAAATGTCTTGAATTTAGTGCACGCTGTGTTTTTTTTAAATTATTATGGAGAACGGGGTTATTCGCCTCCCAAACACATTCATAGAAACGCGACCCTTAATTTGTTTGTGTGTTCATTCAGGACAGTGTCCTCTCCCACCCAGTAAACAAGCGCTTCAGTTCTCGTAACCTGAACCAGCGAGAGGAAAAAAACAAAGCACCAAATGGCATATTTTTATTAAGTGTTTTGACAAACTGTATGACCAGTGTTTCAACTGTGTTTCATCTTGACCTGGGGGGGGGGGGGGAGGGGGGAAATCCTCACACACAGATCGGTAAACATGTTGGTGGTATACATTTCACAGGGTGAACAATGAATAACTCAGAGGTGTCGCCACTGAGCTAAGCTGGACATGTGTTTATGTAGTTTCAGCAACATATTGCGACCTTGACATTTATAATCGTCGCCACATATACTTAACGGTCAGAAATCAGTGTACAAGAGCTGCCCTTTACCAACTCCGCACGCTTCTCCCCCCATAAAGATTTTAAAGTGCAAACATTTAGTGGGACTTTTGGGCAAGTAATATTCCTCTAGCTCTGACAGCCATGGTTGACACATGCTCTGTGTCAAATCCATTAACTTGTCTTTCTTTAACTCTGGAAAAAGTCTTGCATTGATATAGCGCCTTTCACGACCACCCGACGTCCCAAAGTGCTTTACCGCCAGTGAAGTACATTTGAAGTACAGCCACTGGTGTAATGTAGGAAATGCAGCAGACAATTTGCGCACAGCAAGCTCCCACAATCAGCAATGTGATAATGGCCAGATAATCTGTTTTTTTGACTGAGGGATAAATATTGGCCCCAGGACACCTGGGATAACTCCCCTGCTCTGCTTCGAAATAGTGTCATGGGATGTTTTACGTCCACCTGAGAGAGCATATGGGACCTCGATTTAATGTCTCTCTGAAAGCTGTGTCTCCACCAGCTCCTGTAAGAGAAAGTCAGCTTCTGGTACCAAATTCCTCTCTGTCCTCTTTCAGCCCAGGCATGAACCAGCATTGCAATAGGATTGAAAGGAGTTTAATAAAACGCGTTAGCATTGTAGGACTAATCTAACACATCTAACTTCCACTCACAAGATGTTGTCTTGCTCCTGTATATCAGCCACAAAACAGGTTTTAAAGTTCAATTTTTTGTATTGCATTTGGAAATGATAAAACAATGTTTGAGATCAGAAACAAAAACAGGAACTGCCGGAAATGAAAGCTGGCTTGTATGAATTTGAAAAGATAAAAGACAGGTTAACATTTAGGGTGGAACTGAAGTTCTAAAGAGGGACCCCACATCACATTCCAAAGTATGTGTTGCTTCCAGATCTGTTGTGCATCTCCAGCATTTATTTTACATTTAGAAATATTACATTTCAGTCATTATGGTGTGCTTTTATCAGTCAGGGCTTTTGCACCTTCATGCTGAGGTGTATAAAATTATGAGGGGGCTATAGAGTGGATAGGAAGGACTTAGAAACATAGAAACATAGAAAATAGGTGCAGGAGTAGGCCATTCGGCTCTTCGAGCCTGCACCGCCATTCAATAAGATCATGGCTGATCATTCCATCAGTACCCCTTTCCTGCTTTCTCTCCATACCCCTTGATCCCCTTAGCTGTAAGGGCCATATCTAACCCCCCTCTTGAATATATCCAATGAACCGGCATCAACAACTCTCTGCAGCAGGGAATTCCATAGGTTAACAACTCTCTGAGTGAAGAAGTTTCTCCTCATCTCAGTCCTAAATGGCCTACCCCTTATCCTAAGACTATGTCCCCTGGTTCTGGACTTCCCCAACATCGGGAACATTCTTCCCGCATCTAACCTGTCCAGTCCCGTCAGAATCTTATACGTATTTCCCTTAGCAGAGAGATCAGTAACCAGGGGTCATAGCTTTAAAGTAGTTGGTAGAAGGATTAGAGAGAAGTTGAGGAGAACTTTCTTCACCCAGAGGGTGGCAAGGGTCTGGAATCACTGCCTGAAAGGGTGGTAGAGGCAGAAACCCTCATCACATTTAAAAAGTACTTGGCTCTGCACTTGAAGTGCCGTAACTTACAGGGCTACGGACCGAGAGCTGGAAAGTGGGATTAGGCTGGGTAGCTCTCTTTCGGCCGGCACATACACAATGGGTTGAATGGCCTCCTTCTGTGCAGTAAATGCCTTTAATTCCATGATTCAAACAGGTATAGATGTGCTTGGCATCATGCAATATAGCCATAATTTAGGTGAAGATGATCCAGGGATTGAGAAAATGATAATTCCACAATGGTAAGAACGAGACAGAGTTTATTCAATTAGCCATAACATAACAGCTGGAAAAATGGAAGATAATTGATTGTTGGACTTGAGGTGAAACAGAATAGATATAGGAACAATAATACTCCAATAACATTTGCATTTCTATATTGAACACCTTAACTTTCCATGTATGAGAACACCCACCCACTGTAATTCTTCAGTTATCTCTCAAAGCAATGAAACTGCAGCATTTCACCTACTGTACAAAGTATAGGAAGGCAGATATTCAACAATGGGGAATGAGTTAACATAAGAACATAAGAAATAGGAGCAGGAGTAGGCCAGTTGGCTCCTCGAGCCTGCTCCGCCATTTATTAAGATCATGGCTGATCTGATCTTGGGCTCAGCTCCACTTCCCTGCCCGCTCCCCATAACCCTTCACTCCCTATTGTTCAAAAATCTGTCTTTCTCCACCTTAAATATATTAAACACCCAGCCTCCACAGCTCTCTGGGGCAGAAAATTCCAAAGATTTACGACCCTCTAAGGGAAAAAAATTCTCTTCATCTTAGTTCTAAATGGCGACCCCTTATTCTGAAACTATGGCCCCTAGTTCTAAATTCTCCCACAAGTGGAAACATCCTCTCTGCATCCACCTTGTCGAGCCCCCTCATTATCTTATATATTTCAATAAGATCACCTCTCATTCTTCTAAACTCCAGTGAGTATAGGCCCAACCTACTCAACCTTTCTTCATAAGTCAACCCCTTTATCTCAAGAATCAACCTAGTGAATCTTCTCTGAACTACCTCCAATGCAAGTATATCCCTCCTTAAATAAGGAGACCAAAACTGTACGCAGTACTCTAGGGGTGGTCTCACCAACCCTGTACAGTTGTAGCAAGACTTCTCTGCTTTTATACTCCATCCCCCTTGCAATAAAAGCCAACATTCCATTTGCCTTCCTGATTACTTGCTGTACCTGCATACTAACTTTTTGTGTTTCATGCACAAAGACCCCCAGGTCCTTCTCTACTGCAGCATTTTGTAATTTCTCTCCATATAACTAATAATTTGCTTTTTTATTTTTTCTGCCAAAGTGGTAACCTCACATTTTCCCACATTATACTCCATCTGCCAAATGTTTGCCCACTCACTTAGTCTGTCTATATCCCTTTGCAGATTCTTTGTGTCCTCCTCACAACTTGCTTTCCCACCCATCTTTGTATCATCAGCAAACTTGGCTACATTACACTCGATCCCTTCATTCAAGTCATTAGTATAGATTGTAAATTGTTGAGGCCCTAGCACCGATCTCTATGGCACCCCACTAATTACCATTTGCCAACCGGAAAATGACCCATTTATCCCGAGATTTCCTCTCTACATTAAGTGTTCTTCACTAACACATTCGGGATTATATTACACTTTGGACTCAGAGGTGATTTCCCCTCCAGGGTTTTGAAATGAGGTAAATACAATATTTGGGTATGGAAAGGTATTGAAAAATGCACATTTGTCGTTAAAATAGTTTTACTGTGTAGTTCTGAAATTTACTATGTAGTTCCTGAAACCATGTCAGAATGAAAAACTTGCATTTATATTGTTCCTTTCATGATCACTGGATGTCCCCACAAAGCACTTTACAGTCAATGAAGTACTTTTTTTAGTGTAATCACAATTGTAATATAGGAAACGCGGCAGCCAATTTGCGCACAGCAAGCTTCCACAAACAGTAGTGATACAATGACCAGATAATCTGATTTTGTGATGTTGATTGAGGGATAAATATTTGCTAGGACACTGGGGATAACTCCTCTGCTCTTCTTCGAAATAGTGCCATGGTATCATTTATGTCCACCTGAAAGACAGCACCTCTGACAGTGCAGCACTCCCTCAGTACTGCACTGGAGTGTCAACCTAGATTTTTGTGCTTGGCTATCTGGAGTGGGATTTGAACCTACCCCTTCTGACTCAGAGGCAAGAGTGCTACCCGCTGAGCCACTGGGATCAAATCATGGTATATAGCACGGTCTGGGAGAGGACATAAGCTCCTAGAATGTGATAGTGACCAAATTAATCTGTTTTTGTGATGTTGATTGAGGGATAAATATTGGCCCAGGACACAAGAATTCTCAAGGTGTATTTGTACTGGCACTTATGTCACCACCAGAAGTAACGATACAACTGAGTGTTGGATTCCAATCTGACCCATAAGAGCACTACAAACAAAAAGGTTTTCACAAACTGCTCTGAGTTTCTTTATAACTATCACCTAGTACAAACTGCATTTTAAAAGTACCTATTTTGTGACAACTCTGGGATTTTTAAAACTTCATATGAAATCTTTTTAATGTTAAGACAAAATAGATGCTTCCAATCACTCTCCTAAAATATATTAGTAGTGGAAAGAATGGGATCTGTGTATTTATCATCAAAGTTTGCAAGCACAGGGTTCTGTTGGTACTGCACCTCCACGCAGGTCAGTAACATATAGCAAGCGTCTCCTGACTGCAAATCACAGCGAGCAGATCCTGGTCTCACATAGATAGCTATAGTTTTAACGTAGTTTAATGAATGGACTCTAGTCAGCAAGCCCAGCTACAGCTAATATTTAGGCTGTAGTTACACAACCTTAGCGTGTGTGCAAAATGGTCTCTGCTTTGAACCAACAACAACAACTTGTATTTATATAGTGCCTTTAATGCAGTAAAACATTCCAAGATGCTTCACAGGAGCGTTATAAAACAAAATTTGACACCGAGCCACATAAGAAGAAATTCCGGCAGATGACCAAAAGCTTGCTCAAAGGGGTAGGTTTTAAGGAGCATCTTAAAGGAGGAAAGAGAGGCACAGAGGCGGAGAGATTTAAGGAGGGAGCCTTGGCAGCCCACCAATGGTTGAGCGATTAAATCAGGGATTCTCCAGGCCAGAATTGGAGGAGAGCAGATATCTCGGAGGGTTGTGGGGCTGGAGGAGATTACAGAGATAGGGATGGCCGAGGCCAAGGAGGGATTGAAAAAGGATGAGAATGTTAAAACCAACACTAAAATTGGATACATTTGGGGTCAGTGCCCAAACGGAGATTGGAGTGTAAATGCATCTTTAACCTACAATTGGACAGATCTCTTTAAAAGGTTCACACCAGCATAGGTTTTTATTGCATCTTATTTTAAGTTAAATAGCTTTAAAAAAAACACTTTCAGTCAGTTAGTAAATCAAAGTCTGACTAGTTATTTAAGTGAACAATTATATGTAGGAGGGAGAACTTCTCTGATTAAAAATATCGCACTGATGTATTTTTTATTATTTGTTACTTTTAATCCGGCATAACTATCTATTCATCTTTTCCTGTGCAATTGGAAACAGATGTTACTAGCGAGTAAAAGAAAAATGACAATTTTTTAATAAAATGTAAAAAGTGACTGCTTTGCCACATTATCCAGGAGGTGCGATGTAGAGGGAGATTAAACCAATCATTGCCCAATAAAGCCATGTTTCTGGCTGCATTACAATTAGTAGTTTAAATGTCAAAGATGAACATGACCTGTAAATTGTGCAGATGTAACGCACGGATTGACGGTGAGTAATATTGTCACCGATTAATTCATTAGTTCAGGAGAATGACAGATGTGCTTGAAAGTTGAGCACTTGACTAGCAGAATGTGAAAGAAAGAGGGGGGAGAGAACGAGAGAGAGAGAGAGCGCAAGCAAGAAAAGTAATTAAATAAATAATTAGGGCTGGATTTTCCGGTCTTCTGCGCTCTGGGTTTCGGCCCGGAGCGGTGGCAATGGCGACAGTGTGGGCTTCAGCACCCCGCTGCGATCCTCCGGCCCAGTTTTGCGGTGGCGCGGAGCAGCACCGCCCAGAAGAGCAGTGCCCGGCATGCAATGTCCCTGGTTGCAACACCGGTGCGGGTTTGCGCTCCTGCCCGACCCGTCCATCCGGAAGCGTGCCTCGCAATGACCGCCTGCGAAATCAGGTCCAACCATCCCATCGGCAAAGAGGTCGGTAGTGGACTCCTAAGGTAAGTGTGATTTGTTTTGTCTTTTCATTTATTCAGAGATTTGTGTTGTGGTGGCGTGGGCAATGTTTTGGGAATGTTTTTGTGGGGGTTTTCTGGGGGCTTTTTCCGTTCCCCCCCCCCCCCCCCAAGCGTCTCTCGGAGCACTCCCGGCCCGGCTCTTTAGCTCGGGAGTTTCCCATCCTCGCGCCATGAGAGGTGTACAACACCTGCCTTAGTGCTGCGCCCCCTGACGCAGGGCCCAGATACCTAAACTTACTTACTGAGGCGCAAACTATTCCCGGCCGCTAACTTTCCCGCCCCGCCTCCGTTTCCCCCCGAAAATAGAAAAGCCTAAAATCCAGCCCAAAATGTGAAGGAGTACAGAGAAATAGAAAGAGCAGACACTGGAATTGATCCACAGGGAGATTTAAACATGGGAGGGTGGTGAGCGTGCAAATAGACAAAAAGATGAATTGATTCAGGGAAGGAATGAAGGAAGAAGAAATACGCTTCCATTTATGTGGTGTCACATGACGTCCTGTCCCATAGCACACCTCCCAAACCCACAACCTCTACCACCTAGAAGGACAAGGGCAGCAGGCGCATGGGAACACCATCACCTCCAAGTTCCCTTTCAAGTCACACACCATCCTGACTTGGAAATATATTGGCTGTTCCTTCATTGACGCTGGGTCAAAATCCTGGCACTTCCTCCCTAACAGCACTGTGGAAGCACCTTCACCACTCGGACTGCAGCGGTTTAAGAAGGCGGCTCACCATCACCTTTTCAAGGACAATTAGGGAGGGGCAATAAATGCTGGCCTTGCCAGCGATGCCCACATCCCATGAACAAATAAAGAAAATAATACAGCAAGGTCCCATAAACAGCTGATGAGAAAGGCAAAGATCAACATTGGAAGCCAGAATGAGGCAGAGGAAATGATGGGACAGGATTGATGAAGGTAAGGTAGGACAGATGAACAAATAAGGAAGGAGAGAAAAACAATAGTAAACTGCAGAGATAAAGAGATGAAGATGGACCTATCCTTGAGGCCTTATTATAAAGAAAGAAAGACTTGCATTAATATAGCACCTCTCAAAGTGCTTTACAGCCAATGGAGTATTTTGGGAGTGTAGTCACTGTTATAATGTAGGAAACACGGCAGCCAATTTGCGCACAAGTAAGCTTCTACAAACAGCAATGTGATAATGACTCTATTGTGAACAGTCAAGGCCCATAGTGAAGAATATCAGCAAGATTGAAAAGAGTAAAAGAGATAAAAGCAAATTAAGTTGTGACAGCTGCAGACTTGGGCAAAACAAAACTGCAGCTCAGAGTATTTGCCTCTGCTTGCTGCCCATCTACCCGATTCCCACTGCTTTGCTAGCCCCTTTTGCCTGCCTAATTCCTGATATTCTGTCTGCTTTTCTCTACTTGTCTGCCTGATTCCTGATAGTGACAACAATCCTGCACCAATCTGCAGGGCTATGGAGAAAAGGCAGGTGAGTTGGACTAATAGGATAGTTCTTTCAAAGAGCCAGTACACAGGCACGATGGGCCGAATGAGCTCTTTCCGTGCTGTATTATTCGATGATTTTATGAATTGCTTTTGACTTAGTCTGGACCGACTCATTGCTGTGACTTGCCAATCAACAGCCCAACTGTCCTGTGCAGCCAGTGAAATCAGCTGATTCAAAGTTGCCATGCTGTTGTGGCTGATGAGTCATCTTGGTTAATCCTTGCCACTGGACCAAGACCTAGCTCTGACAAGCCTCTATGGTGGCTGGTGTGCAACGGCCACCACATGTTAAAAAAATCCATGCACGGGCATCTTCCACCCTTCAACATGTAGTTTGGGACCTGGAATATTAGGTCCTTCATTGAAACACCTGTGAACTCATCCCTTTTTGGCGTGGAAGTAAGTCATCCTCGATACGAGGGACCACCTATGATGATGATGATGATGCCTTGAACATTAACAAGTTGAATTGACTGCAAAGGACAAGCAGGCTGGCAGCCAGCATGTTATATCAATAAACTGACAAGACGCTCCAAATATTAAACGCTGGGGGATCAGTTGCTCCAACTATGTTGGTGTCAGACATGGCGCAGTGGGTAGCACTCTCGCCTCAGAGTCAGAACATTGTGGGTTCAAGTCCCGTTCCAGAGACTTGAGCACAGAAGTCTAGGCTGACACTCCAGGACAATACTGAGGGAGTGCTGCACTGTTGGAGGTGCCATCTTTCGGATGAGATGTTAAACTGAGGCCCCGTCTCTGCTCTCTCAGGTGGACCCAACTTTCTGACTCAGAAGCTAGAGTGCTACCCTAGTGAAAGGCGCTAAATAAATGCAAATCTTTCTTTTGTTAGTTCCTGTTTTATATGCTTTTTTTAGGCACGAAAAAGGCGGCGTTTAGAGGAGATTTGATAGAGGTGTTTAAAATCATGAAGGATTTAGAGTAAATAAAGATAATGAGAGAGTACAGATCTATGGTGATTGACAAATGAACAAGAGCAAATGACATGAACAAAAACCTTTAAACACAATTGCCTGATAGGGCGGTGGATACAGATTCAATAGTAGTCTTCAAAAAGGAATTGGGTAAATACTTGAAGGAGAAAAGAATATAGGGATATGGGGAAAGAGCCGGGGAGGGACTGACTGGATTGCTGTTCGAAAGATACAGTGCAGACTCGATGGGCCGAATGGCCTCCTTCTGTGCTGTACTGTTCTATGATTCTCTAAGTACTTTTAAGTCATCCTCGACTCCAATTGGTGTTGCTGGTGTGCCTGGTGATGTCGGTGTTGGGGCTGATCGGGGTGGGATTCTGTGGAGCAAGGTGAGATTTTTTCAAGGGCACCGTGCTGCTGGAATAGATGGCAGGTGAGGTTGAGATGACAGAACAGGTTTATCAATGGTGAGAGAGGTTGCTCCAAGGAGATCACAGCGAATAGAGAGTTCACTGCAAACACTTCCAAACTTCATACAGCTCAAAAGTTTCTTCCAAATCCTGAAGGCTTGAGCTTCTGATATTGGAAAGTGAACAACTGTGAAATGGTAGCTTTTTTACCACTTCTGCAGCTGACAACTAGCCAAAGTGATGAAGAGTCATTGAAAACCCGACTCCACTTGCCTGGCGTGTTCTCTGAGGCATGGCAAGCCCGTCAAAAGGTTAGTAAAATTGTAAGTGCCTGCTTTTAATCCTCTTAAGTAGCATTCAACTACCGGTTAACAGCCTTAATTAACTGCCCCGCCGCTTGCTGTCGGGCCTGCGTGTTTTTAATTTTATTTACGTTTCTTTATAATAAAATTATTTCCAGCAAGGGAAAAAACCCGCTAGAGTTGGCATTCACCCAAACCGTCTGTTGTGAATGTTATTTTTAAAATTTGGGACCTGACAGAATGCTTCTGCGCAGCTTCCGGTAACTTCCGGTTGGTTGGCTAAAGTCATTCCGTTATCAATTATAGCTGGAATATGGCTGTTCATTTTCATTGCATCACACACATGAGAATTTTTTTCTAAATGGACTACATTCTGCTGCTAAAATGACAGACTGAAATCTACTGAAATCAGTTAAGAAGTGATTGTGGAAATTACTCTCTCACACTTATTCAGCCAATTCCATTTACCTTTTCAGTATGAGTTTACAACATAGAAAATAGGAGCAGTAGTAGATCAATTATTAAAGATGTAATAGTAGCGCATTTGGAAAGCAGTGACAGGATCGGTCCAAGTCAGCATGGATTTATGAAAGGGAAATCAGGCTTGACAAATCTTCTAGAATTTTTTGAGGATGTAACTAGTAGAATGGACAAGGGAGAACCAGTGGATGTGGGGTCATATGTAGGGTTTTAGGAGACCAGGAGCCAATGTACATCAGCAAGATGGCAGAGTGAGAGTTGGTGCGGGATAGGATACGAACCATAGAGTTTTGAACAAGCTGAAGTTTAACGACAGGTGAATAATGGGAGGCCAGCCAAGAAATCATTGGAACAGTTGAGTCTGGAAGTGACTAAGGCATGAATGAAGGTTGCAATGGCAGATGAACTGAGGCGGTGGCGAGTGATGTGACAAGAGGTGGAAGTAGGTAGTTGTAATGTACGCACCTGTGAGTTTGCTCACAGGCTGGCAGAGCTGTTGAGTTGGGAGTGGCTTAGCCAGTCACGTGATGTTCACAAGACTCAATAAAACCCCAGCCAGTTGGGGTTCAGGGTGTCCATGATGAGGCAGGTGGTTGTGAGCCTGGTGGGTGAACTGGTAATGTGTAGTGTGATTGTTGAACCTTTGCTAATAAATCAACTAGTTCTTAATAGCAATGTGTTGCTATGAATTCTTAAGCAAAGAACCCATGAAGCAGATACATTACAGCGGTCTTTATGATGGAGGGGATTTAGGGTCAGAAGCAACGTTCCCTATAATGTGCAGGGCTGCGCACCCAAAAAAAGGTAAGTGGGAACAGCGGTCAGAAGCTTAACTTTGTGTTAAGGATGCTGAGATTACAAGCTATCCAGTTCAGCCTGAGATAATTTATGGGTGGCGGGTGGTGTGCTGGAATCAGTGGTGAGGGTACGGAGTTTGTGGCTGGGGCTGAAGGCGGTGCCTCCAGCCCTTCCAATGTTTAATTGGAGGAAATTTCAGCCCATCCAAGACTACACATCAGATGACACTCTGACAACACAGATGCAGTGGACTGGTTGAGGGAAGTGGTAGAGAGATAGAGCTGGTTGTTATCAGTGGCAGCTGATTCCATGCCCGCAGATGATGTCACCAAGAGGCAGCATGTAGATGAGGAAGAGGAGGAGGCCAAGAACAGGTCGCTTGGGAACTCTGGAGGTAACAGTGGGGGATGACAAGAAAAGCCACTCTGGAAATGGCCTGTCTACAATCGGATGAGTAAGAATGAAACCAAGCAAGAACAGTCCAACAGAGGATAGGCGATGGACCAGCCATCTCAAAGTCTGCAGAGAAGTTGAGGAGGATGAGGAGAAATCATGCACATGGTCACAGTCACAGAGAATGTGACTTTTGTTAGGGCCGTTTCAGTGTGGAAATGTGATTAGAGATATTTATTGATGGAGTTGCAGGATAGATGGGCAATATGCATTATATAGTATTATGCACACATTATTTTAATACATTTAATTTTTGTTTGCATTGGATCATATATAAGCTTCAGTAAATAGAACTGTATGTTTGTTCCCTAAAATATCAAAAGGATGCATTTCTGCCCATATGTTTTAAAGAGCAAGAAAATAAATGTATAAAGTGCTCAAATCACATCTCTCAAACATCATTCAGAGTATTTCATACTCAATGAATTATACTGAAGTATAGTGGTTGTTGTTACATATCACACCACCGTTGGAGATTGGTTTTGCAATTTACAGCTCATAAACTCAAATTAATTTTGCTTTCAGGTGTCAGTTGTGGCTCAGTGGTCAGCAAACTCATCTCTGAGTCAGAAGGTTGTGGGTTCAAGTCCCACTCCAGGGACTTGAGCACATAAATCTAAGCTGACACTCCCAGTGCAGTGCTGAAGGAGTGCTGCATTGTTGGATGAGACTTCTGCTCTCTCAGGTCGATGTAAAAGATCCCGTGGCACTATTTCGAAGAAGAGCTGGGAAGTTATCCCCGATGTCCTGGTCAATATTTATCTCTCAATCAACATAACAAAAGCAGATTATCTGGTCATTATCACATTGCTGTTTGTGGGAGCTTGCTGTGTGCAAATTGGCTGCCACGTTTCCCACATTACAACAGTGCTTACACATTTGGCTGTAAAGCATTTTGAGATGTCCGGTGCTTGTGAAAGGTGATATATAAATGCAAAACTTTCTTTTTCTTTTTATTTGTAAGAATTTCTCATTTAATCCCAAACAAAATTGAAAAACAGCACTCATGACTATTTTCATCGCAATTCTGACCATTGCATATGAATTTGGAAAAAAACACCCCAATTACACAGCAAGATTTACAAATGACATGAAAGCAAACAGAATAATTCAGATAAAGCTGCATAGCAACAGCAAACAATTGTGGAGCATTAAACACATTCAAAGGAAACTCTAAATGTAAATTATTGTCTTGCATACAATTAATTTTGTAATATTCCTTGATGTTAAAATACAACATTAAATATTGCAAAACACAGATGAGCCTTGCTAGTGAAAACTTTAGCAATGAGAACTACCTGATATTAAGGGCTTCATCAGATGGTCCCGAACTATTTCCTATACAAGGCAATAGAGATCAAACCTTGTTAATACAATGAAACCCTCAACAAGGAGAAAGAACTTTTGGTTTTGTTCGCACCAAGATTTGTCTATTTGACCTCAACCCTTTTAAGTGTATTTCCTTCTAGACAATGTCAAGTATACTGCGCATTGTATTATGGGATGGGTAGTAAGGCTGCTGGTAAATTGCACTTGGAATATTGGATTACATTCTACTCTTGCTGATGTTTATTTTTTGCTTTTAAAGAAAGAAAAAACTTGTATTTACGTAGCACCTTTCATGTTGTAGTGTATTTGCTTCATGGGCTGTTTGCTTAAGAATTCACAGTTACACATTTGCTGTAAAGAACTAGCTGTGTTTATTAGCAAAGGTTTAACAATCAAACTGAATCCTTCCAGTTCATTCACCAGGCTCACAACTGCATACCTCATCGTGGAGACCCTGGATGTAATTAACTGGGGTTTTATTGAGTCTTGTGAAGATCACGTGACTGGCTAAGCCACTCACAGTGTAACAGCTCCACAAGCCTGTGAGCATGATCGCGGGTACATTCATTACCCATGTGTTCAGACCATCCCAAAGCACTTTACAGACAATTTATTGTTTTGTGGGCAAATGGAGCGGCCAAATATTGCATAGCAAGGTCCTACAAACAGCAAATGACCAGTTAATCTGTTTTGGTGGTGGTGTCGCTGACTGAGGAATTAATACTGGCCAGCACGACACCCCTGCTCTTCAAACAGTGCCATGGGATCTTTTATGTTCACTTAAATAAGCAGGGCAGGACCTCAGTTTAACACCTCTTTAGAAAGTCAGCACCTCCTACAGTATTGCACTGAAGTGTCAGGCCAGATTTATGTGGTCAATCCTGGGAATAGGGCTTGAACCCACAAACTTCTGTGTCAGAGGCAAGAGTGCTACCGCCAAGCCAGACTGACAGGTAGTGATTTTTCTACATTACTGGCCCCATCTCATCTTCGATTAACTGCTTGCTTCCAATTATCCAAGGGAAGCCAGTAGCAAATAGCAAATATAAATATAGCAGCATCCCTGCCTTCAGAAGGAGGAAAAGACACCAAAGAAATCTGCATTTTATTATTCGTTCCTGGGATGTGGGCATCGCTGGCAAGGCTAGCATTTATTGCCCATCCCTAATTGCTCTTGAGAAGCTGATGGTGAGCCAACTTCTTGAACCACTGCAGTCCGTGTGGTGAAGGTGCTCCCACAGTGCTATTAGGGAGGGAGTTCTAGGATTTTTGACCCAGCGATAATGAAGGAACGGCCGATATATTTCCAAGTCAGGATGGTGTGTGAATTGGAGGGGAACTTGGAGGTAGTGCTGTTCCCATGCGCTTGCTGCCCTTGTCCTTCGAGATGGTAGAGGTCGCGGGTTTGGGAGGTGCTGTCGAAGAAGCCTTGGCGAATTGCTGCAGTGCATCTTGTAGATGGTGCACACTGCAGCCACGGTGCACTGGTGGTGGAGGGAGTGAATGTTTAAGGTGGTGGATGGGGTGCCGATCAAGCAGGCTGCTTTGTTCTGGATGGCGTCGCTATATGAACAATAGTCATAGAAGGATCAAAGCAGCTGCCAGTAGGCCAACTTACAAAGCACAAGTATTTCAGTGGGCTAGGTCATGTGCTCATCCTGCAAGACTTGAGAATACCACACCAAACATAGAAATGGAAAAAAGAACCATGGACTCCCAATTTCTTGTCTCAGTGGAGGCTGGGTCATTGAATATATTTAAGGTGGAGTTAGACAGATTTTTGAATGATAAGAGATTCAAGGGTTATGGGGAGCAGACAGGGAAGTGGAGTTGAGGCCAAGATCACATCAGCCATGATCTTATTGAATGGCGGAGCAGGCTCGAGGGGCAGAAATGGCCTACTCCTGCTCCTATTTCTTACGTTCTTATGTTCTCAATAGCTTAGAAAAGCACTAGAAGCTGCAATCACCTGGGAAGAGATTAAGCAGTCAAAAGCAAGCATCTCACCCTTAGCAAGCTCCCGCCAGAGTGGAGCTAAATTATAAAACAGTTGAGAATCTGTTCAACCTCAGCCGCCTCCAGGCTAGATCCAAAGTTGTCCCATCCTCTGTCATTGAACTACAGTACGCAGATGATGTTTGCATCTGCGTGCACTCGGAAGCCGAACTCCAAGCCATCGTCAACACCTTCACCGAGGCATACGAGAGCAGGGGCCTTATGCTAAACATCCGCAAGTCAAAGGTCCTCTACCAACCTGATCCCGCCACACACCACTGCCCCCCGACTATGAAAATCCACAATGAGGCATTGGACAACGTGGACCATTTTCCATACCTCAGGAGCCTACTCTCAGCAAGAGCAGACATTGACGACGAGGCCTTCAGTGTGCCAGCGCGGCCTTCGGTCACCTGAGGAAGAGAGTGTTTGAGAACTAGGACCTCAAATCCGGCACCAAGCTCATGGTCTACAGGGCAGTAGTGATACCCGCCCTCCAATATGGCTCAGAGATGTGGATTATATACAGCAGACACCTCAAAACGCTGGAGAAGTGTTACCAGCTCTGCTTCCGCAAGATCCTGCAAATCCATTGGCAGGACAGACGCACGAACGTCAGTATTCTCGCTCAGGCCAACATCCCCAGCATCGAAGCATTGACCACGCTCATCAGCTTCGCTGGGCAGGCCACATCGTCCACATGCCCGATACAAGGCTCCTTAAGCAAGCACTCTCCGTGGAGCTTCTACACGCCAAGCGAGCCCCAGGTGGGCAGAGAAAACGCTTCAAGGACACCCTCAAAGCCTCCTTGACAAAGTGTAACATCCCCACTGACTCCTGGGAATCCCCGGCCCATGACCACCCAAAGTGGAGGAAGAGCATCCGAGAGGGCGCTGAGCACCTCGAGTCTCGTCGCCAAGAGCATGCAGAAACCAAGCGTAGACTGCAGAAGGAGCGTGCATCAACCCAGGCTCCCCGACCACCCTTTCCTTCAACCACTGTATGCCCCACCTGTGACAGAGACTGTAATTCCCGCATTGGACTCCTCAGTCACCTGAGAACTCACTTTTAGAGTGGAAGCAAGTCATCTTCAACTCCGAGGGACTGCCTATGATGATGATGATGGAATGGAAGAGCCCTTGCTGTTCTAGGTGACTGGGGCATTATAGGAGCAATTGCCAGACAATATAGAAATATTTTCACATTAGCCCTTTGATATTTGAGAACTGTTGTCACAAGCATGGGAAATGCGCCAACAGTTTGCAACTATCACAATCCATTCTGATGAAGGGGGCGATACTCCAAACGTTAACTCGCCTCTTCTCTCCACAGATGCTGCCTGGCCTGCTGTATGTTTCCATCATTCTCTGCTGTTGTTTCTGATTTTAGTATTTTGACCATTAATTTAATTGTGCAATTATATAATGGAAAAATTTTAAAAAACAGATTTGCAAAAAAACGGAACTTGAAAGTATGTCTACATCTGGGTTTTTAGACATATCAGTAACTGTTTTCATGATTAGCTTCACCAAAGGATCAGTGGTGTGGAAAAGATCCAAAAGTCACATACTTTTTCCGATAGCTAAATAGGTCACAGAAAACTGCTATACTAAAGGTTTAATCTGTTAACATCTTTTTGGTTAAATTAAGATACATTTATGGTAACTTATCATTTCATGCTAACAGGTTTCTAAAAGTGTTAGCTTACACTATGGCCAGTCAAGATGATAAGAAATGTTAAGAGTTTGGAATGGACCTGATAAGTTCTCACTAACAAGATCCATCTGTGTGCTCAACCTATGCAATTGTTCTACCAAGCAAATGTCACTTCAGTTACTTTAGAAATGCAATTGGAGATATCTGCTGCTGTTTTAATTGTGTATTTTTAAGATTTTCTGTGTTATAGAACAAAGATACATCATGTGAAAAGTTCCTTAGTTTGGGAAACATGGTTAAAAGATGACTATCAGAATACAGATCCAACTGGACTTCTGCAGCCCACTAATCTACCCATGGGAGGCAAATTAATCCAAATTTTTATAAAACTACGACTATGAACAGAGCATTGATACAACATCTTGGGAGTCAGATAAACCAGGCATTATAGCGAGAGGGCATATTTAACAAGGTTACTCGCTACTGGGTGAGGATGGAAACTTTGTAAGCAAGTGGAATGGACTTGGGCAATTTAGTATTAAAATCAGCTGCAGTGCGGTCCTACAAAGGCACATAGCTGCAGTTGTGCTGCTTGTCCTACTGTGATGTGTAGGTGGCCCTGGGACTGGGATGTTTGCTTTAATAAACAAGGTGAAGCCAGGGTGAGATTGAGTGTCTTCGCACAGTGATATCTGAGCCCGGATAGCACATTTTCAGAAGCTGCATACACGTGTAAAATAAGATTGAAAATATTTTAAGTCACTATGCTTAAACTGAATGTTTCGGATTTCAGGCAGTGCTGTATACTATAAGCAGAACTTTTATTCCTGTCACTAGAACAGAAGTCCTGCTTATAAACATACAGCACCAGTATCGACTACTGGATTCAATGATTGTTGTTAACCAACCTGTAACCTATTGACTCTGGAGAAGTTTCACCTCCCTCACTGGATTGTTCCAGCTGATAGTCTCTGACAGTAGTGTCAACCGTGGCTCAGTGGGTAGCACACTTGCCTCTGAGTCAGAAGATTGTGGGTTCATGTCCCACTCCAGGGACTTGAGCATGGGAAATCTAGACTGACACTCCAGTGCAATGCTGAGGGAGTGCTGCCCTGTCAGAGGTGCTGTCTTTCAGATGAGACGTTAAAAGGGACATGATGGGCTGAAATGCCCTCCTTCCGTGCTGTAAATTTCTATGGTTCTATGAAAACCGAGGCCCTCAAGTGGATGTAAAAGATCCCCTGGCACTATTTAGAAGGGGAGTTATCCCTGGTGTCCTGTCCAATATTTATCCCTCAATCAACATAACAAAAAAACAGATTATCTGGTCATTATCACGTTGCTGTTTCTGGGAGCTTGCTGTGCGTAAATTGACTGTTGCGTTTCTTACATTACAACAGTGACTACACTCCAAAAAATACTTCATTGGCTGTCAAGTGCTTTGAGGTAGTCGTGAAAGGCGCTATATAAATCCAAGTCTTTCTTTCTTTTTAGAATATACTGATGGCAGGATAGTGATATCGACACCTACAGTGTGCTGAAAGGTTGCAATGCGGATTATTACTCGAGGTGAGAGCACAGGTTTTGCAGCGTGAGGTAAATCAGCTGCTGGTACAAGCTTGGGAGTCTTGTGTGTCGTTTAAGTTTTTCTCAGCAGTACTGCTTAATGTTGGGGTATCCCAATTAAATTAGGACAACTGAGAGGCATGGTGACAACTAACAATGATTTTATATTAATTAAAAAGCTCAAGTCAAAAACATGAACGTGTCTGATCTCTCCACAGATGCTGACTGACCTACTGTGTGTTTCCAACATTTTCTGTTTGTGTCAATGGTTTTATATTATCTACACAATATTAAAGGCCAATCCACACTAGCTATGAGTGATCGAGTTAGCAAAGTGCAAGGCAATCCATAAAACAGAATTCTCTCTTCATGGCACTTCCAGTATTTTGATAAGGAAACACTTTGATTACTAAGTGCATTCTTTTTACCCTGCAGGAACTTTTGAAAAGAATAGAGATGTTGAAGAAACTTTTCAGTTCTTTTTGCAATTTAAATTTTTTTTTAGGATTAAACAATTTAAACACTGACGTCAAAAGAAATAGATTACAGCATTAGAATTCTTTGTGTTTTTTTTAAGATAAGAAACTTAATAAATGTAACTTTTTTTTTACCTTTGAATAGCTTGACTGGCTGCTTGGTCTACTTGTTGCTTTCTCTTGTTTCTCAATGATTATTATTTTCTTCATCTGTTAATTGGGCAATTTTCCTGTTGGTTTCTGCTTCCATGTTTTGATGCTGTGATGAGTATATACTGGAGGGTTATTATGGCAATTGTAACTTTAACCAATCAGAATGTGCAGTTTTCTGATTGGTTACTTTCCCTGCCTGAGACATACAGGGCATTAAATACCAGTCAGGTGGTACGTGTTATGGGTTATGAATGGCCAGGACTGTCTTTCTTTATAATATATCGTTCTAAACATTTAGCAATATAAATTCCTTGTTATGTAATCATTCTAGTTTTTGTTAAATCCATCATAATGTTTCATCAATTTTATTTTTTTAGGAAGTTAATTAAAGAAAAACTTTTTGTAAAATCAAAATATCTTTGACTTTTTAATCTCCCAAGAGAGACAGCATTACTAGCAGATAAGTGGACAATGTGCAAGTTTGCACCATTGCTTGGATGGGGCCAATTTGGTGGGCCTGATGATCTTTTCTTGCTCTTGTTCTTGTATGTATTTATTTGAATGATGGTTGCTAACTAACATCCCATGAACGTGGCTATGAATGGACATGATGTTAAACTTGGCCAGGCAAGCTGGTTGTGTGTGGGACAGAGATATGATCCTCTCTGACTTAGCTAACACAAAGCAATAACATACTAATTTTCCACAAACTGGAAGGATTGCCTGACACAAAACATTGGACATTTTAAAGTTTCATCTGCATTTCATTTTTACCAAATATTTGCTGATAGGAACGAGAGGTGCCAATGCTGGAAAGTGCAATTTTTCCCCCTCACTTTTAGCATCCAGTGTCAGTGTCAGATGTAGAGTGAAGTTCACTCCACTCTGCTTCATCAATGTGCCTAAACTTGAACTTCAGACAAGCACTCCCTGAAGCAACGACGTGAATTTTCCACTTTCTGAGTGACATGGTCAGCACAGAACTATGAGCAGTTCTGTGCTGCAGTCCAATAAGAAATGGATTGAGAGTTTCCTCAACTTATTTCCAACAAACCCTTTAACAGTCAGCGGAAAAACGAGACCTTCATCCCACCATTCTAGGCTGAATTTGATCTCAGGTTGCAGAGGTACCGATTACCCAATCCTGCTAACATGTTTGCACTGTTATTTAAACCTAGGATGGCAGGGAGTTGTAAATACTTAAACGTTTAAATATTCTCATGCAATTTAGTAAACTAAATATGTCAATCAGACTTTTCTTGCACAGAAAACAAGTTCATTAATAATTTGGCCTGATTACACATATGGATAAATTGCAACGTTATTTAATATTAGAGACAGTTTTGGTTCCCCAGCTATGTTGAAAGTTCCCAATGAGAGCACTTTTGCACTTTAAAGGAATACTCCAGGTTCTAACGAACTTCTACTTAATGGACAGAATAATCCCACCAATAATTAATTTCTAATTGATTTGGTCTCACTTCATCTCTACACACAGATAACTCATGGCGCGACGGAGGCCGAATGTTTTCCACTTACTGAGAGAAGCCATTGGCAGTGTTTGCTACCAGAGCATGATGAAACAGTGCCTCCTATTGGCTGAAATTACATGGAGGTCAATGAAGTTAGGCACATTTTTGTACTATTTTCTCTTTCACCAGTTTACAGGATGACCATTAACACAGAGAAAGCTCCTGTTTCTGTTTCGTTGCTTGTGAAAACCTGTTTCTATAAAATCTCCGAATTAAAAAGTCCAGCATTGCCGCTTATTTTGTCCCTGTACATTTTAGCCGGCAGTTGCAAGCAGTGTGACATCATCATGTGGTGACAAAAGTCCACCACTTACCTCACAGGAAGTGAAAAACATTCACATTAACTTGTTTTTTTTGCCTGGTTGGACAAATGATATAGATAAACTTAGACTTGGAAATCCATACTGAAGGAGGGTTCTACATGTTAAGTAGAAGCGGTTAATCTTTCTAGTCATGCAACTCTTTTTCATCTGTTCTTGAACAAACAAGATATGGACAACACTATTCAAAGAGAAATTATGAAGAGGATTGACAAAATTAATCCAAGCAACTTGTTTGCTGTGGTGAAGGGTGTAATGTATACACCTATGAGTATGCTCAAAGGTTTGTGGAGCTGTTGCATTGTGAGTGGCTTAGCCAGTCACGTGATGTTTACAAGACTCAATAAAACCCCAGCCAGTTGGGTTTGGGGGATCCATGATGAGGTATGCAGTTCTGAGCCTGGTGGATGAACTGGTAATGTGCAGTGTGATTGTTAAACCTTTGTTAATAAACCAACTAGTTCTTAATAGCAATGTGTTGCTATGCATTCTTAAGCAAAAAACCCATGAAGCAAATACATTACAAAGGGTTGAAATTCCAGAGGATGAAAATTAAAATTAGGAATTTAGGAATAAGAAGTGGAGTCAGTTAAAACATTTTTTCTCATCCAGAACTAACAGAGTTCTACAATAAATGATCAGAAAGGACTATTCAGGCAGATGGTGTAAGTCGTTTTAAGAGAAAATTATACGTGTTTTTGGAGAGTGAAGGGTTTGGGGAATATATGGTGAACAGGCATATTGATCTCTGAGAAAGGGACGGGCTTGTTGGATGCAATGATTTTCTTCCTGTTCATAAGAATTATCATTATTTTGACATCTACAGAGCAAAAAAGAAAATTATGTGCTGGGCTTGTCTCCATAGCGCTGTGCGAGATGGGTAAATGGTGTGTGAAGTGGACTGGATCAAGTGGGCTTGATGGGACTGATGATCTGGTCTTAGCCTTTTTGTGTACTCGTAGAATTTGTGTAAGTTCTGTCACAAAGAAACACCAATGCAGCAAATGATCTTTAATCACTTATAATTAGGGTAGAGCTACCCTTTGATGAAGAAATCTTGAAAGAAGCTAAATTATCAGGAATACCAAGCATGGAATAGTCCAACAAACTCCTTAAATTTACACTTTTACTAGCAATTCTACAGCAGAGAGATGACTAAAAATAGAAGTTACTGCAAGTCTAAACAAATATATTTTCACACATTATTGGTAATAATAGCGATGCTCTCCCTCAGATATCTGTACAATATATACATAGAATCATAGAAATTTACGGCAAAAAAGAAGCCATTCAGCCCATCGTGTCTATGCCAGCTGGAAATGGTGCAAGGTTTCATTGCAATGTCTGTTGATATAAATCTCAATATCATTGTGGTTTAAAATCAACAAGTGCAGTATCACTTTTGGTTCAATTGTTTAATGCGGTCAGTAAAACCTGATATATGTCCCTCATGGTACCCCAGCTGATGGCAAAATAAGAGGAAACTGTTCCAGTTACCATAAAAGAAACAGCTCCCTCCAGCCCAAAGCTTCACCTGTGTGTACTGTGGAGAATAACACAGGTTGCAGTGTGTTTGGAGTGTGGCTTGTCGACATCGTCTCACCTTGGAGATGGGATGACATTGACGAACTGCTCAAGTGTCACTTACAGTTTGTGGTGTCGGCTCCACCCTTGAGGACCTTATAACACCCCCCTGCCCGTGCGCGATTGTGTGTGCACTGTACCTGGATAAGCAACTGAACTTTCCCCAATTTTGCATCTCCGAAGCAAGATGACGATTGTTCCTTATTAATAGTAGTCTCCTTCACTGTGCACATCAGCTCACCTCGATGTATGAAGGACCTTGCATTTAGCCAATAGGTTAAGAATAATCAGGGGATGGATTTTCAGCTGCTGTAATATCCTTCCTTATTTTGGGTTGTCTATGCATGAATTACAAACAGACTCTGCATATATCTATAATTTTCCTGACTATCCATTATTCTATATGTAACACAGGCAGTTAGTTTATACCTCTGCACTGATGAAACGTATCAATTCTTATATCCCTCCATTAAATTGTGCAGATTATTTTCCTATAAATTGGCAATGTTCACCTCCAGCATATGATAACCACTCTCCTTACAAAATGGCCTGTTTCCCTGTGCAGTCAATTAAGCCTCATACGAAGCCTCCCATTGCTAAATAATGAAGGTAAGCTAAACAATTCACTTGTGTGCATGTTTCATTAAACAATAGATGGGCAGGAGATGATCTACAGAAGTGCCCGATATCCTTTTGCTGCTTTAGGGCTTATATATGAATTTGTGGTTGCCTTATACATTTACATCCTGGCTCAGAGTCAGCTGGGAACCACATACACTTCTGTAATCCATCCCTTTGATCATTCTCTACATGTGTTTTTTTTTCCTGTGTCAATAATATCATTTTTAATATGTTGTTATTTCTACTATAATATTATTTAGGGGTACATCATTGTGGGTTCATGATGCAGGTGAACACTGATGTGATGGTGGAATTTACTCGTTTGGCTGCTCGCCAACTGTCCATTTCGCATCAGCTGGTCTCATATTGCCGATATCTTCATACATGGCGGACTGCATAACTTCCAAACCCTAAATTGAAACGAAAATATTTTTTTTTTAAGTGGTTGCATTCTGCTAAAATAACTTGCTGTAATCTCACATAAACTGTGTTGATAAAACTCTCAACAGCACTATATTTGTAGGCACGGTAGCACCGTGGTTATGCTACTGGACTAATAATCTGGAGACTGAATTTAAATTCAGTTAAATAAATAAATAGATAAAGCTAGTGTCAGTAATGGTGACCATGAAACTACTGGAATGTCCTTTAGGGAAGGAAATCTGCCACCTTTACCCGGTCTGGCCTATATGTGACTCCAGACCCACAGCAATGTGGTTGACTCTTAACTGCCCTCTGAAATGGCCCAGTGAGCCATTCTGTCATATCAAAAAAACCAAACTGCTACGATGGACTGCAGCCGTTCAAGAAGGCGGCTCACCACCACCTTCTCAAGGGCATTTAGGGATGGGCAATAAATGCTGGCCTTGCCAGCGATGCCCGTGAATGAATAATCAAAAATAATAATTCATGCAACTTACATTATGGGCAGTTCAAAATGTTTCTTGTTCTGCTGATAGTGGAGAGTTTTAACTATGTTAAATAGGTTTGCACAGTCTCAATGTCAGGCCCAATAGGAATCGCTATGCTGCCCATAATTCAACACTAAAGGCGTTACTGCCAATTCCTTTTAAGGGGTGCTAGATTGTTCCGCCAAAGCACTGAAATAAACTAAACAGTTCAGAAATCATTTCCAGTGCTGGATATTAAGTATATACATATACTGTATATGTATAGGATTGATTACAATCCCATAATATTATCAAACAAAAACTTGTATTTAGATAGCACCTTTAACATAGTGAAACATCCCAAGGCGCTTCACAGGAGTATAACGAGATAAAACATTTGGTTAAAGAGGTAGGTTTTAAGGAGCATCTTGAAGGAGGAAAGAGAAGTGGAGAAGCGGAGAGGTTTAGGCAGCGAGTTCCAGAGCTTGGGGCCTGGGCAACAGGAGGCACGGGCACCAATGGTTGAGTGATTCTAATCAGGGATGCTCAAGAGGGCAGAATTAGAGGAGCGCAGACATCTCGGGGGGGGGGGGGTTTCTGGGGCTGGAGGAGATTACAGAGATAGGGGTTATCAACAGGTTTGGATGATCCAGTCAAAACTGTGATCAGCTCTGTTCTGAAATGAGAGCTTAGAGTGCTTGTACTAAATTGTACTCTGTACTATTTTTGTGCTGGTGTTAACACACATTAAAATAGAAGAAAGGAATTTGGTACGAATACATTAAACACAATTAAGAACTGTGCCGAACATAATGTGCACCCCAATGTCATATGCAGTGGTAGCCGGGCTTGAATGTGTTTTGAACCACCATTTTTGATACCGATTATCGTGCTGATTGAGAGGGTCTCAGAGGGTCATAAATTTGTGGAATTCTCTGCCACAGAGAGCTGTGGAGGCTGGGTCATTGAATATATTTAAGGTGGAGATAGACTGATTTTTGAATGATAAGGGAGTGAAGGGTTATAGGGAGTGGGCGGGGAAGTGGAGCTGAGCCCAAGATCAGATCAGCCATGATCTTATTGAATGGCGAATCATGCTCGAGGGGCCAAATAGCTGACTCCTGCTCCTAATTATTATGTTCTTATGATTCCCCAGTTGGATGTTCTCACTGAGGAGTGGAGCTCGCAAAGAGCACTGGTCGCATTAGTTGGCCTACAGCCACTAATTTTTTTGTCAATTTATTTGAATGGACAGAAACTCAGATGTCCAGACCTTCCAATCCCTGGTCAGTGCACCCTTCGAGTGCTGGTCCTTACTGCGAAATCAGCCCTTATATTTGCAAAGTTCATGCCTGCTACAACTCAATGGTCCCCTTAATTATTGTCTAATTATGTTAGTGCTTGAAATTAAATCTTGAGCATCCCTGATTATAATTGTTCAACCATTGGTGGCTGTGCCTTCAGCTGCCTTCCTAAGCTCTGGAACTCCCTCCCTACATTTCTCCGCCTCCCTACTTCTCTTTTCCCCTTTAAGACGCTCCTTAAAATCTACTTCTTTGACCAAGCTTTTGGTCACCTGCCTTAATTTCTCCTTATGTGGCTTGGTGTCAATTTTTCTGTCTTATAATGCTCCTGCAAAGCTCCTTGGGATGTTTTACTACGTTAAAGGTGCTATATAAGTATATGTTGTTGGTGTAATGCAGCATAAAATAGAGCAAAGGTGATTGGACCCATTGTAGAATGTGAGACTTGAAGGTCTATTCAGCTGGATCTTCCTCCGATTTCCCACCTAAAATTTGAAAAGGGATTTTGAAGGGCCCACATAGCGCTCAAAATAATTACGGGAAACATTGCTGTCAATGCTGTCCATGCTCTTATGTGATAAAATTCACACTGTAGGATTAACAATTGTGACATAACGTCTGCAAGTTTATTGAGAAATCTGAAAACAGTTGATGTGCAGGAAATTCAAGGGACTGTAACAAATTATAGCAGCATGTTTGCTGACGTTTGTGATAAGTTGGAGGATATGCTGTTTTATAAAGGCAGGTGTACCATGTAATACATAATGGATTATTCTGTTGCTGCGGTAAATTTGAGTGTGATGTGAACTGTCTCTTTAAGACCATAAAGGCTTCCTCTACATAGGCACAACCCTTTTAAATAACAGCGATTTGCCAATTCAACCACGTGCCCCCTTCTTAAACAGGCACAACCTCTAGTACCTGTGAATTAAAAAAACATTTAAGGAAACCTTAATAAATCAAAGTAAAATTTTGATTCCAGTTGTGATGATGCACTCCAGTCCCTTCGGTGCGCACCGGTCACGGAAGGCCGCGAGCGTACCGGTGGACACTGCGTGCTCCATCCCCAGGGACGTCCAGGCACGAACGTAGCCACGAAAGAGAGGCAGGCAGTCGGGCGGAATGACCACTTGACCGCCCGCTGCCTGGACCAGTTAATGACAACCTTGGCCAGGCCCAGTCCCATGAGGAGACCACCCGACCTGCCCGCACCCCTCCTCCTCGCACTGGGTGCCCAAAGATCAGGAGGGTGTGACTGAAGTGCAGCCAGAAATTGAGCAGCCGCCCCTTCAGGAAAGAGGGGCTGCAACCTCTCACACCCTACATAAACATGGAACACGGACTCCCTCTACAAACTGGATAGAAACTGATGTCAATTAGATGTTAATTGTTGTTGCTGAGTGAAGTTTGTCTGTTAACAGGCAGCTGCTCCAACATCCCCAGCTCTTCCACTTGGGAAGGGACCACGTTATCAAGGTCAACAACAACAAAAACAACAACTTTCATTTTTGTAGCACCTTTAACGTAGTAAAACATCCCAAGGCGCTTCACAGGAGCGTTATCGAACAAAATTGGACACCGAGCCACAGAAGGAGATATTAGGACTGGTGACCAAAATTAGTGCATGTGTCTACAACCATGTCTCAATAACGTGTGGCGAGTTAGCAATTTGTGGATGATACTGATCTAGCCTATCTCCACATCACCTCCACATTGGGGAGTCTAGGACTAGGAGGCATAGTCTAAAAATTAGTGACAGACCTTTCAGGAGTGAAATTAGGAAACACTTCTACACACAAAGGACGGTAGAAGTTTGGAACTCTTTTCCACAAACGGCAATTGATGCAAGATCAATTGTTAATATTAAATCTGAGATTGATAGATTTTTGTTAACCAAAGGTAGCAAGGGATATGGGCCAAAGGCGGGTATATGGAGTTAGGTTGCAGATCAGCCATAATCTCATTGAATGGCCGAACAGGCTCGAGGGACTCAATGGCCTCCTCCTGTTCCTACGTTCCTATCACCCATGCTTAGTGAACCTGGCATGGCAGGTTAAAATACCTTCAACAGCGCAAATATCTTTCACATCATTTGGTTCAAGAGAACATACATTTCTGCCGGTGCAACATTAGTTTTAAAATTGCCCCCTTCTGCTTCATACCTCGTACATGTGGTACGTCTCTGCTTCTTCAGTCTTTTTGCTCTCATTATGCTGTGAAAAATAAAAATGATTATGTTCACAACTCCTCTTTATCATTTGCTGATTTTGTTGAACCTCGTCCTTAACAAATATTCTCACTTGTACCGAAATGAAGAGCCCATGGGTTGAATTTGAGCACCAAAAACGTTCTGTGTCAACTTTTTGGAGCACTTAAAATAGATTGACATTTAAATGCTAAAATCGTTAGTTATTTGAATATTTTGTTTCATACTGGGAGTGAAAGATCAGCTGCAAGTGCGATGCTATACAACAATAAACATGTGAAATTGTGGCTTAAAACCTTTTCCTGCTACTCTGTAATGATGAGAGGATTTGAGTATAGGAACAGGGAGGTCTTACTGCAGTTGTTCAGGGCCTTGGTGAGGCCACACCTTGAGTATTGTGTGCAGTTTTGGTCTCCTAATCTGAGGAAGGACGTTCTTGCTATTGAGGGAGTGCAGCGAAGGTTCACCAGACTGATTCCCGAGATGGCAGGACTGACATATGAAGAAAGACTGGATCGACTGGGCTTATATTCACGGAATTTAGAAGAATGAGAGGGGATCTCATAGAAGCACATAAAATTTTGACGGGATTGGACAGGTTAGATGCAGGAAGAATGTTCCCGATGTTGGGGAAGTCCAGAACCAGGGGTCACAGTCTAAGGATAAGGGGTAAGCCATATAGGACCGAGATGAGGAGAAACTTTTTCACCCAGAGAATTTTGAACCTGTGGAATTCTCTACCATAGAAACTTGTTGAGTCCAGTTCGTTAGATATATTCAAAAGGGAGTTAGTTGTGGCCCTTACAACTAAAGGGATCAGGGGTATGGAGAGAAGGTAGGAGTGGGGTACTGAGGTTGCATGATCAGCCATGATTATATTGACTGGTGGTGCAGGCTTGAAGGGCCGAATGGCCTGTTCCTGCACCTATATGTTTCTATGGTAATCACAAGATATATGTCCTCCAGTATATTCAAACATAGTTGCACATACTTACATCATTAGCAATAGGCTTCGAGGGAGCAGTCCAAGTACTATTGACTTAAAATAAATCATCTCTGTGATTTCCATATGTTAAAAAAAAATTGACAGATGGTCCTTTCAATTGATATCTGGGGTTAAATCACTCCAGTGTAATGGGATGAAAGGCTTTTCTCTCTGCTGGTTGTAAGAGCTCCAAGTTTGGATGATGATGTCAGTCAAGTCCCCAATGAACAGTAACCTTGGCTGTTTTTTCTCCTCACTACTCCCAAGGTACTGAGGCCAATTATAATGGCCCTGCTACCAGGATCAGTGAACGCAGTAAGGATTCCTAGTGTCTATGCTTGGCACTATGGCAGACCATATATTTACTCATTAGGGCACTGAAATAAGACATGTCTGAAACACACTCTTGAAGGTTAGGAAAGTAAATAGTTGATCTCATCCAGGATGGCAGTAGGGGCACAACAACTGGCCTGAGAACTGACGGATTAAGGAGGGGAAAATAATGCCGAGTTATCACTCCTGATTGCTCTCCAATAATGTTTAGCTGGAAGTGCACTTGTGTGGATCAGATTAGGCTATTACAATTAGAATTGGGGCATTCAGGTTTGATGCCAGGAAGCACTTCTTCACACAAAGGGTATTGGAAATTTGGAACTCACTCCCCCCAAAAAGTTGGGGATCAATTGAAAATGTCAAAACTGAGATTGCTGAATTTAGGCAAGGGTACTAAGGGTTACAGAAAAGAGGTGGGTAGATGGAGTTAAGATACTAATCAGCCATGATCTAATTGGATGGCAGAACAGGCTCGAGGGGCTGAATGGCCTCCTCCCATTCCTATGGAAATCCAGTGGGTTCTGTAAGGGGGATGTGATCCTCCATACAAGATGTTCCTTTCGACGTTCTGCCCAGACAAAGTTTAACACCGAGGTAGTAAAGACAAAAATCTACCTCAGTGGCCCAAGCAGTGCACAATATTAGCAGAAGGAGAAATGTTACACGGTTGTGAGGATGAATTGCTGCATACTTACTTTGTTAAAAAACAGCATTCCTGGCAAAGTGAGACACAGGATCAGCAGAATACCCTGAACTAAAATCAACATGTCCTTCATTGTGTGCTTGGATTTTAGCTTTTCTATATCTCTGGGCTCTGAAGGGGAAAAACATCAAAAAAGCATTTTACAGCAGAGAACAGCATTGCAGTCTAACTCTGACATGTTGCAAATAGGGTTAACAATTCTGGTTGGACGGTCTTCATCGCATGACTTTCCATCTCCAACCACACCGCCCCCATTCTCCTGCCATTGGTCGCCTGATACATCAGTCAATGATGGTGGCTATAATACCCACAATGCCCTGTGCTCCAGAAATAGGTCAATCCATTGCATAGTTTTGCCGGATTGCACATGCGCCAGAGCCGCGCATTGCCTCCTGGGTATTTTGTGGCCCTGTTCTTTCTTGTGAGTCTGACATGAGAAGAAACTATTCATGTGATTTTTCTCCTGGATTGTTCGCAAGAATGTTCATGAGATTAATCTTTAATTCTGGGACAATCCGGGAAGGTTGCAACTCTTGTAGCGAGTGTTTCTTACTACAGCTTACTCACTTTCAAGCTACATTGAGTACAAGAGTAAGGAAATCTTGCTACTATTGTACAGGGCTTTGGTGAGACCACACCTGGAGTACTGTGCACTATTTTGGTCTCCTTTATCTAAGGAAGGATATACTTGCCTTAGAGGCGGTGCAACGAATGTTCATTAGACTGACCCCTGGGATGAGAGGGTTGTCCTATGAGGAGAGATTAAATAGATTGGGCCTATACTCTCTGGATGCTGAGTCGCTGAGTATATTCAAGGCTGAGATCAATAGATTTTTGGACTCTAGGGGAATCAAGGGATATGGAGATCGGGCGGGAAAGTGGAGTTGAGGTTGAAGGTCAGCTATGATCTTATTGAATGGTGGAGTAGGCTCGAGGAGCCGTAAGGCCTACTCCTGCTCCTATTTCTTATGTTCTTATGTTGACATCGGGTACATAGCAGGATAAATGGTGACATTGTAATTACATACATTAAAAGACATGAGAAATACCTATCAGATGTTGTTGTGGTAGAATTTCCGTGTTTTTTTCTCGATCCCCGCCGTAACTTCAGTGGATGATCTGTGCAAATCAGCCACTTACACCATTTTCCCAGAGTTTTCGCCAAAGTTACAGTGGGACATCAGGAGAGTCCTCGCAAAAATTGCAGGAGCTCACGTCTGATTCCAGCCTCATTCCACCCAAAAAATGCATTTTGCAATCAATTAGTACACTAAAACATTAAAAAAAAAATTCAATAAATGCGTTCCAGTATGCGTTTACCCAAACAGGAAATTGATGCTAAGTTTTGCCCTATCTCCTTCACAGAGTTTTAGCGTCTATAAATTCTTAAATGTATCAAACCTGTTACAACTACACGATTCTAAAAATGTTTGAGTTTCACCCAGGAGCACAGGACTAGGAAACGCCGACTAAATCTATTTTCAACAAATGTGGGGTCTTCTTGGTATGTATGGGAAGTATAGTTACAAACTGCGCAATGAAGTGAGCTTTATTTTTGCTGTTTGTGGAATGTCTATGTCACAAAGTATTTTTGATAACTACTATCAAATATCAGCTTAGCTCAGAGCTTGGACTCTCACCAAAGGTCATGTGTTCGATGCAATATTAAGGGAATACTACATCGGAGATGATGACTTTTGGATGAGAGATTAAATTGAGACCCCATCTACCTACTCAGGACCATATCTAACTCCCTCTTGAATATATCTAACGAACTGGCATCAACAACTCTCTGTGGTAGAGAATTCCAGAGGTTAACAACTCTCTGAGTGAAGAAGTTTCTCCTCATCTCGGTCCTAAATGGCTTACCCCTTATCCTTAGACTGTGGCCCCTGGTTCTGGACTTCCCCAACATCGGGAACATTCTTCCTGCATCTAACCTGTCCAATCCCGTCAGAATTTTATATGTTTCTATGAGATCCCCTCTCATTCTTCTAAACTCCAGTGAATACAGGCCCAGTCGATCCAGTCTCTCCTCATATGTCAGTCCCGCCATCCCGGGAATCAGTCTGGTGAATCTTCGCTGCACTCCCTTAATAGCAAGAACATCCTTCCTCAGATTAGGAGACCAAAACTGAACACAATATTCCAGGTGAGGCCTCACCAAGGCCCTGTAAAACTGCATTAAGACCTCCTTAGAACAGGGGAGGTGTCCTGGCCAATATTTGTCCCTCAAAAACTACCACCAAAGCAGATTCACCTGTCATAGCCCTCATGTGTGGGACCTTGCTGTGCACAAGTTAACCACCGCATTTGCCAAAAGTAATTCATTGGCTGTAAAGCACTTTGGGACATTTTAGATATGTGACAGGCGCTATATAAATGCAAGTTTTTTCTTTCCTAATGTTAGCAGACACAATGGACTTGCCTGATTATTATGCAGTTATTATCTGTAATATAGGGAGGTACATTATAATTTTACACCATGTTGCATTTAGACTTTTTGTGTATCATGCTTATATTTTCCCAGTTTAATCCTTGTATTTCTACCTGTGTGTGTGGAAAATGCAGCCCATAACTGTAGCTTCACTGCCTGCTGTACATGCTGTTGTTGTCAGCTCTGTTTAATCCTTTTGCTCACTCACCAAATGTTCTGTTTCCATATTCATTAACATGTTACTAAACCTTACCCGTATTTCTCTTTATAATGACCTCTGCAGTTCAGATGTGATTACTGCCTTATTACACTCGCCGGTCCTGTCTATTCCAATCCTACCAAGCCCTCAATTATTAGATTTCTTTCCATAGAGGTCGAGGATCAAAACTACGTTAGATTTCAGTTCCATTAGCATTGTCTTCCTAGCACAGTTGTTTTCCTAGTCTCTTGTAAATGGATGAAGCAGTCAAAAACGAGTGGGTTTCCTGCTCTACATCAGGGAGTACTGTCAGGCTTCATCTGCAGCTAAGGAAAGACAGACTTGCATTTATATAGCGTCTTTCAGGACCACCGGACGACTCAAAGTGCTTTACAGCCAATGAAGTACTTTTGGAGTGTAGTGACTGTGGTAATGTAGAATTTGCACACAGGAACTCCCTCAAACAGCAATGTGATAATGACCAGATAATCTGTTATTAGTGATGGTGATTGAGGGATAAATATTGGCCAGGACACCGGGGATAACTCCCCTGCTCTTCTTCGAAATAGATCTTTTATGTCCACCTGAGAGAGCAGACGGGGCCTCGGTTTAACATTTCATCCGAAAGACGGCACCTCCGACAGTGCGGCACTCCCTCAGCACTGCACTGGAGTGTCAGCCTAGATTTTCATGCTCAAATTCCTGGAGTGGGACTTGAACCTACACTTCTGACTCAGAGGCGAGGGTGCTATCCACTGAGCCATGGCTGACACTAAGGAAAGAAATGGGCCAGGAATCTGTGCTCCGCCCCGCACACATTTGGATTTGCAGCAGTGGTGCTGGCAGGGGGTAGTGAGAGGGAAATTACGTGGAATTTACAGCATAGAAACAAGCCATTCTGCTCAACCGGTCTATGCCGAAGTTTATGCTCCACTCGAGCCTCCTCCCACCCCTCTTCATCTAACCCTATTAGCATATCTTTCTTTTCCTTCTCCCTCATGTACTTATCTATCTTCCTTTTAAATGCATCTGTGCTATTCGCCTCAACTACCCCTTGTGGCAGCGAGTTCCACATTGTTACCACTCTTTGGGTAAAAAGTTTCCACTGAATTCCCTATTGGATTTATTAGAGACTATCTTATATTTATGGCTCCTGGTTTTGGTCTCCCCCAGAAGTGGAAACATCTTAGTGGAGGTCTTACTGCAGTTATACAGAATCTTGGTGAGGCCACACGTTGAATATTGTGCACAGTTTTGGTCTCTTAATCTGAGGAAGGACACTCTTGCTATTGAGGGAGTGCAGCGAAGGTTCACCAGACTGATTCCCGGGATGGCAGGACTGACATATGAAGAAACGCCGCGAGAGGCAGCGGGAGTTCGTGGTCGCTGAGGCGTGAGTCCGGGGTCGGCGAGAGGCCTACAAAAGGCCGCGAGAGACAGCGGGAGTTCGTAGTTGCTGAGGCGTGAGTCCGGGGTCAGCGAGAGGCCTACAAAAGGCCGCGAGAGACAGCGGGAGTTCGTAGTCGCTGAGGCGTACTTGTGCAGCTACAGGGAGAAGGCAAAAAAGAAGTAGAAAGAAACAGAAAGGTGACGTCACAGCCTAGGGGGTAAGTGATTGGCTGGTGATTGGTGAGTAGTTTTTCTTTTTCTTTTTTATATTAGTCAGTAACTTTTAACATTGTTGTTGCCATTTTAAGTGTATCTAAGGGTTAAGTCATGGCAGGAGAGCTTGATCGGGTGTTATGCTCGTCCTGTACCATGTGGGAACTCAGGGATACGTCCGGTGTCCCTGACGACTACGTGTGTGAGAAGTGTGTCCGCCTCGAGCTCCTGACGGTCCGCGTTGTGGAATTGGAGCTGAGGGTGGATTCACTCTGGAGCATCAACGATGCTGAGAATGACGTATCACGTGTAGTGAGTTGGTCTTACCGCAGGAGAAGGGTCCACAGCCAGCTAGGGAATGGAAGACCAGCAGGAAGAGCAGTGCAAGGAAGGTAGTGCAGGGGTCCCCTGTGGTCATCCCCCTGCAAAACAGATACAACGCTTTGAGTACTGTTGGGGGGGATGACTCATCAGGGGAGGGCAGCAGCAGCCAAGTTCATGGCACCGTGGCTGGCTCTGCTGCACAGGAGGGCAGGAAAAAGAGTGGGAGCGCAATAGTGATAGGGGATTCAATGGTGAGGGGAATAGATAGGCGTTTCTGCGGCCGCAACCGAGACTCCAGGATGGTATGTTGCCTCCCTGGTGCAAGGGTCAAGGATGTCTCGGAGCGGGTGCAGGACATTCTGAAATGGGAGGGAGAACAGCCAGTTGTCGTGGTGCACATTGGTACCAACGACATAGGTAAAAAAAAGGGATGAGGTCCTACGAAATGAATTTAAGGAGAGAGGAGCTAAATTAAAAAGTAGGACCTCAAAAGTAGTAATCTTGGGATTGCTACCAGTGCCACGTGCTAGTCAGAGAAGGAATCGCAGGATAGCGCAGATGAATACGTGGCTTGAGCAGTGGTGCAGCAGGGAGGGATTCAAATTCCTGGGGCATTGGAACCGGTTCTGAGGAAGGTGGGACCAGTACAAACCGGACGGTCTGCACCTGTGCAGGACCGGAACCAATGTCCTCGGGGGAGTGTTTGCTAGTGCTGTTGGGGAGGAGTTAAACTAATATGGCAGGGGGATGGGAACCAATGCAGGGAGACAGAGGGAGACAAAAAGGAGGCAAAAGCAAAAGACAGAAAGGAGATGAGGAAAAGTGGAGGGCAGAGAAACCCAAGGCAAAGAACAAAAAGGGCCACTGTACAGCAAAATTCTAAAAGGACAAAGGGTGTTAAAAAAACAAGCCTGAAGACTTTGTGTCTTAATGCAAGGAGTATCCGCAATAAGATTGATGAATTAACTGTGCAAATAGATGTTAACAAATATGATGTGATTGGGATTACGGAGACGTGGCTCCAGGATGATCAGGGCTGGGAACTCAACATCCAGGGGTATTCAACAGTCAGGAAGGATAGAATAAAAGGAAAAGGAGGTGGGGTAGCATTGCCGGTTAAAGAGGAGATTAATGCAATAGTTAGGAAAGACATTAGCTTGGATGATGTGGAATCTATATGGGTAGAGCTGCAGAACACCAAAGGGCAAAAAACGTTAGTGGGAGTTGTGTACAGACCTCCAAACAGTAGTAGTGATGTTGGGGAGGGCATCAAACAGGAAATTAGGGGTGCATGCAATAAAGGTGCAGCAGTTATAATGGGTGACTTTAATATGCACATAGATTGGGCTAGCCAAACTTGAAGCAATATGGTGGAGGAGGATTTCCTGGAGTGCATAAGGGATGGTTTTCTAGACCAATATGTCGAGGAACCAACTAGGGGGGAGGCCATCTTAGACTGGGTGTTGTGTAATGAGAGAGGATTAATTAGCAATCTCATTGTGCGAGGCCCCTTGGGGAAGAGTGACCATAATATGGTGGAATTCTGCATTAGGATGGAGAATGAAACAGTTAATTCAGAGACCATGGTCCAGAACTTAAAGAAGGGTAACTTTGAAGGTATGAGACGTGAATTGGCTAGGATAGATTGGCGAATGATACTTAAGGGGTTCACAATGGATGGGCAATGGCAGACATTTAGAGACCGCATGGATGAATTACAACAATTGTACATTCCTGTCTGGAGTAAAAATAAAAAAGGGAAGGTGGCTCAACCGTGGCTATCTAGGGAAATCAGGGATAGTATTAAAGCCAAGGAAGTGGCATACAAATTGGCCAGAAATAGCAGCGAACCCGGGGACTGGGAGAAATTTAGAACTCAGCAGAGGAGGACAAAGGATTTGATTAGGGCAGGGAAAATGGAGTACGAGAAGAAGCTTGCAGGGAACATTAAGGCGGATTGCAAAAGTTTCTATAGGTATGTAAAAAGAAAAAGGTTAGTAAAGACAAACGTAGGTCCCCTGCAGTCAAAATCAGAGGAAGTCATAACGGGGAACAAAGAAATGGCAGACCAATTGAACAAGTACTTTGGTTCAGTATTCACTAAGGAGGACACAAACAACCTTCCGGATATAAAAGGGGTCAGAGGGTCTAGTAAGGAGGAGGAACTGAGGGAAATCTTTATTAGTCGGGAAATTGTGTTGGGGAAATTGATGGGATTGAAGGCCGATAAATCCCCAGGGCCTGATGGACTGCATCCCAGAGTACTTAAGGAGGTGGCCTTGGAAATAGCGGATGCATTGACAGTCATTTTCCAACATTCCATTGACTCTGGATCAGTTCCTATCGAGTGGAGGGTAGCCAATGTAACCCCACTTTTTAAAAAAGGAGGGAGAGAGAAAACAGGGAATTATAGACCGGTCAGCCTGATCTCAGTAATGGGTAAAATGATGGAATCAATTATTAAGGATGTCATTAGCAGCGCATTTGGAAAATAGCGACATGATAGGTCCAAGTCAGCATGGATTTGTGAAAGGGAAATCATGCTTGACAAATCTTCTGGAACTTTTTGAGAATGTTTCCAGTAAAGTGGACAAAGGAGAACCAGTTGATGTGGTATATTTGGACTTTCAGAAGGCTTTCGACAAGGTCCCACACAAGAGATTAATGTGCAAAGTTAAAGCACATGGGATTGGGGGTAGTGTGCTGACGTGGATTGAGAACTGGTTGTCAGACAGGAAGCAAAGAGTAGGAGTAAATGGGTACTTTTCAGAATGGCAGGCAGTGACTAGTGGGGTACCGCAAGGTTCTGTGCTGGGGCCCCAGCTGTTTACATTGTACATTAATGATTTAGACGAGGGGATTAAATGTAGTATCTCCAAATTTGCGGATGACACTAAGTTGGGTGGCAGTGTGAGCTGCGAGGAGGATGCTATGAGGCTGCAGAGTGACTTGGATAGGTTAGGTGAGTGGGCAAATGAATGGCAGATGAAGTATAATGTGGATAAATGTGAGGTTATCCACTTTGGTGGTAAAAACAGAGAGACAGACTATTATCTGAATGGTGACAGATTAGGAAAATAGGAAAAGGGGAGGTGCAACGAGACCTGGGTGTCATGGTACATCAGTCATTGAAGGTTGGCATGCAGGTACAGCAGGCGGTTAAGAAAGCAAATGGCATGTTGGCCTTCATAGCGAGGGGATTTGAGTACAGGGGCAGGGAGGTGTTGCTACAGTTGTACAGGGCCTTGGTGAGGCCACACCTGGAGTATTGTGTACAGTTTTGGTCTCCTAACCTGAGGAAGGACATTCTTGCTATTGAGGGAGTGCAGCGAAGATTCACCAGACTGATTCCCGGGATGGTGGGACTGACCTATCAAGAAAGACTGGATCAACCGGGCTTGTATTCACTGGAGTTCAGATGAATGAGAGAGGACCTCATAGAAACGTTTAAAATTCTGATGGGTTCAGACAGGTTAGATGCAGGAAGAATGTTCCCAATGTTGGGGAAGTCCAGAACCAGGGGTCACAGTCTAAGGATAAGGGATAAGCCATTTCGGACCAAGATGAGAAGAAACTTCTTCACTCAGATAATTGTGAACCTGTGCAATTCTTTACCACAGAAAGTTGTTGAGGCCAGTTCGTTAGATATATTCAAAAGGGAGTTAGATGTGGCCCTTACGGCTAAGGGGATTAAGGCGTACGGAGAGAAAGCAGGAATGAAGTTGTATGATCAGCCATGATCATATTGAATGGTGGTGCAGGCTCGAAGGGCTGAATGGCCTACTCCTGCACCTATTTTCTATGTTTCTATGTTTCTATCTTCTCTACGTTTAACGTATCAAACACCTTCATAATTTTAATGACCTCTATCAGGTCACCCCTCAGCCTTCCCTTGTTTAGAGAAAAGATGCCCAGCCTGATCATCCTTTCCTGGTAAGTATATCCTCTCAGTTCTGGTATCATCCTTGTAAACCTTTTTTGCACCTTTTCCAGTGCCTCTATATCATTTCTATAATATGGAGACCAGAACTCTACAGAATACTCTAAGTGTGGTCTAGCCAATGTTCTATACAAGTTTAACTTGACTTCTCTGCTTTTAAATGTTGTCCCTGTAGAAATGAACTCCAGTGCTTTGTTTGCTTTTTATAGCCTTGTTAAGCGGTGTCGCTGCTTTTAGTGGTGAGTGTATCCGTTCCCCTAAATCCAGTTGCTCCTCTACCCCATTTAGACTCTTAATTGAGGTCAGATGATGAGTAGTGATAGACCTCGCTGCCCAAATTTTGCTCCCTTTCCAGATTTTAGGTGGGAAAGTGGAGGATAATCCAGCCCAATATTTCTTCAAGTCTTAGATTATAAAGTTGGTAATCACCTTTGCTCTATTTTATGCTGCCTTAACTTCAAACACTAACATAATTGGACAACACCTACATGAAACAAACACGACTAGTACTCCAGGACAAAGAACCTACTAAAACCGTGTGCTTATTTATTTGTCTATCACCAAAACCACCTACTTCGACCTCCGAAACATCATCCATCTCCGCCCCTTGCCTCAGCTCATCTCTGAAACCCTTATCCATGCCTCTGTTACCTCTTAACTTGACTATTCCAATGCTTTCCTGGCTGGCCTCCCAACTTCCACTGGTATAAATGTAATCTCATTCAAAACTCTGTTGCCCGTATCCTAACTCACACCGAGTCCCGCTCACCCATCACCCCTGTGCTCACTGACCTACATTGGCTCCCGGTCCGGCAATGTCTCGATTTTAAAATTGTCATCCTTGTTTTCAAATTTCTCCATGGCCTCGCCCCCTCCCTATCTCTGTAATCTTCTCCAGCCCCACAACCTTTGAGATCTCTGCCCTCCGCCAATTCTGGCCTCTTGAGCATCCCTGATTTTAATCGCTCCACTAATGGTGGCCGTGGCTTCCCTAAACCTCTTCATCTTGCTACCTCTTTCTCCTCCTTTAAGATGCTCCTTAAAATCTAACTCTGTGACCAATTCCTGTCCCAATATCTCCTTATGTGGTTCAGTGTAAAATTTTGTTTGATAATGCTCCTGTCAAGCACCTTGGGAATTTCTCAACGTTAAAGGTGCTATATGAATGCGAGTTGTTTTTGATATCTAAGGATATCTTTTTGTTAATTCTCGGGATGTGGGCATCACTGGTAGGCTAGCATTTATTGCCTATCCCTAATTGCCTGAGAAGGTTTTGGAGGGCCTTCTTCTTGAACCACTGATAATGGTTTGATACATCTGACTGGCTCGCTAGACCACTTCAGAGGGCAGTTAAGAGTCAACCACAGTGTGGGACTGGACCCATGCATAGGCCAGACCAGGTAAGAACAACAGTTTTCCTTCCCTAAGGGACGTTAGTGAACCAGTTGGATTTTGAAAAATCCAATAGTTTCATGGTCGCTTTTACTAATACCAGCTTCATAATTCCAGTTTCTTAAAAACTGAATTCAAATTCTCAAACTGTCACTGAGGAGTTGAACTCACATCGGATATACAGCACAGAAACCGGCCATTCGGCCCAACTAGTCCTGCTCCACTCGAGCCTCCTCCCGTCTTTCCTCATCTAAATCTATCAGCATAACCCTCTCTTCCCTTCTCCCTCATATGCTTATCTAACCATCCCTTAAATGCATCTATACTATTTGCTTCAACCACTCCCTGTGGTAGCGAGTTCCACATTCTCACCACTCTCTGGGTAAAGAAGTTTCTTCTGAATTCCCTGTTTTATTTCTTTGAATTCTTACCTTTAGAATCGAGTCAAACTGGCTGTTTCTCGGACTAGTCTGATTTCTGATGGTAGCTATGGTGGTGAATGTTGGGAGAGATGCAACACTAGTGTTGATTTTGATGGCAAACTCCATCTATGCTATATATAGAAGGAAACGTCAGGACAACCAGAGACTTAGTTGGATCTTTAAATGATTTCTCTTCTACATCTTGTCACCTCATTTCTCGTCTCTCTGCTTCTGTGCTGATACCTTATATTAAGAAAATGTGATAATATAAGGGTGGTGGAGGCAGACTCAATCTTATCTTTCAAAAAGAAGTTGGATAAGGATTTGAAGGAAAAAAATTGCAGGGCTACGGGGAAAAAGCAGGGAAGTGGGACTAGCTGAGAGTCGGCACGGGCTCGAAAGGCTGAATGGCCTTCTTCCGTGCTGTGACCATTCTATGATTCTATGATAATGCCTGAGATGTTGGCTTCCATCATATTGGTACCACTATCAACAATGTGTAATTTCTGTAACACGCTAACATGCCTGGTATTTTGAAAGGTGGTAAGTAAATGCAAGTCTTTCTTTTCATTCAAATTGTTTTGTTTGACTGTATGTAAAGTGGAATCTGCAGACGCATGTCGGACTATGTTTAGTGTACAGATGGTGCCTGCACCATAGCTGTAGATTAACAAAAACTGTATTTTCTTGTATCGCAACGAGTTGAAATTAATGGGTAAAACATTGGGCTAGTTGGGCAGTCCTCTCCGCCACACTAGTGGCTGGCTGTTTAGCTCGGGATTTTCACATGTTAAGCCGGCCTAGCGCCCTGAGAGAGGTGTGCAATGCCTCACTTAGTGCTCCGCCCCACACTCAGGGCCCAGCTGCCCAATTTTGCTGTCTGAGGCGCAAACCTTTGCCAGGCGGTATCAGGACCGCCCCGCTGCCATTAACGCCCCAAAATCTTAAACGCCGAAAATCCAGCCCTAAGTGTTTAGGAACAGAAAAAGAACAAAAGCAAACCCAACCCTTTGGTTAGAGATTGATCCAACTGGCCAATCTTCTCATTAAATCCATCAATCACTTTTTTTTCTGCTGATATGCATTCAATTACCCCATGAACCTAATTCTATTGGTTGCTTCAATAGGGTCTAGTCCCTTAACCCCATTAATCTGGGTGAAATGGTTCTGTTTGACTCCCCCACTTTCACCTAACTTCCTCATTTTTCGATTTCACTTCAAATTTGTTATTTGAACCCTTCACCACGGCAAATACTTTGCCTGGATTGATTTTTGTCAGCAACCCTGTCATTTTGCACTCGAACCTTCCAAGCGAGTCTTGTACATGATGAAGCCAATGTAAATGTTGAGTGGTTAAGTAGGTTGTAGAGAATCTCCAGTGCTCTATGTATGTGGGGAGGGTTTCGGCTGGGCCAGTGGCCTGGCACCCATGAGTTGGTGGCCTGGCCGGACTCAGGGGCACTGTCTTAAAAAAATTAATAGATAGCGGCCGCAACAGTGGGCCCTCCCCTTTAAGGGTCGCTGCGCTGCCGGGCCGCATTCATTCTTCAGAGGGTGCACCGGCAGAAAAACATGTCGGGGGCACCGTGTGGCAGGGGATCGACGAGTTCAGCTGAATTTATGTCAGTAAGTTTTTTTTCTTTATTAAGCGCGGCGGTGCACTAACTGATGACTCACTTGCGGCGGTTATCATCATCGGGTGGTATGGAGTCCAGGACGAAAAATCCCCGACTTGAGTTTGGGTCAGGTCGGCCAGTTGACCCCAAAGCGGCGGCCAGTCGATTTTGACGAATGGCCGCCGCAAATGGGCAGTAACGGGCCTCTCTGAGACCCTGACTTTCAGCCCCGTGCAGTTCAGCGATTTGCATTTTGGCATTTTTACACAGCATGAACATATCTCTATAGCGTGTTCTTTTACTTACTTGTGATCACATGAATTTCTGCCCCACACTCAGGATCTGGATTCTTCACTAAATGAGAGCTGCAGTAGTAGACTCCAGAATGTTTTTTGTTTGCTTTTGTAATTTGAAGCCAAGATTCTGTCCCAAAGTCGATCGTTGTTATTCCAATCTCATCTTTTACTTCAGTGGGCGTTTTGCCTATTTTATGCCAGTGGATAGTGTCATTCATGTTATTAGGCAGGTTTACAAAGGCACATTTTAGGTTTATCTTGTTTCCTTTCTTCACAGCTCGATAAGGTATGTTGTAAGTAATTTTCAACTCCAGACAGACTACACCTGTAATTAAAACAGACAAAATATAGATTTTTTTTTAAATGCCCCATTTTCTGCCATCCTATCCTCGAAAGAGGTGATGAGCAGGGATAGACGGCAGAAGTCTTCTAGCATAGTGCCACACTCGCTCGTCTATCTGTGGGCCCCAATAGTAAGGGCCCGAAATTCATCCGCATTCTGCCCGCTTACTGCCCAAAAATACAATGTTGGTGAAAAAGCACCTACATACAGCCGACATACCGCTCGACGGAATAGAAACATAGAAACATAGAAAATAGGTGCAGGAGTAGGCCATTCAGCCCTTCTAGCCCATTGACCTACGTGTAGAACCACCCACATACCGGCCAAAAAGTCCGATTTTCATGGCACACCGCTGACATACTACCGGAGCTGCATACCGTCCTGGAGAAGGCAGTTTAACACGATGGTAAGTGGGCGGGAATGGGCGGTGGGGTTCAGAGCCACCATTTTTAAATCAGGAACAGTCAGCAAAAGCAGCACCTCAGTATTTCTGAGGTTGACAGTGACTTTACAGTGCGATTTACAGTGCGATTTACAGTGCGATTTACAGTGGAAAAGGCAATTTTATTGGTACTGAGTAAATTATTAAGATCAAAGGCATTTTAGTTATTTTTTTTCATTGAAAAATATTCTGGAGATTTAAAAAGAATGGGGCCTGAACTATCTCTGCCTGTATTGCTGACTACCTGTCTAATGCAGGATCCAGATATGTGAGAAGGTTTATTGAGCAGAGTTATCAGGGTAATAGAGGAAGTCGCAGACTGATGATGATGAGGAGGAGGAGGCCTTAACCCCCAAAAGATTTTCAGGGAGAAGCGCTCATACTTGGATCTGACCGATGGACAGTGTGTTTGAAGGAAGCGTTTCCGAAAAGAGGTGATCAATGAGATTTGCCAGCTCATTAAGGCAGACCTGCAGCCCAGTACCACCAACATTACTGCACTCTCTGTCAAGGTGAAGGTGACTGCAGCACTTTCCTTTTATGCATGTGGCTCTTTTCAGGCATCAGCTGTATTTGCTGATGTCTGAAAAGAGCCACATGCATAAAAGGAATATGCTGTATTTCTCAGTATGCTACTCATCGGTGCATTCGACAGGTAACCGAAGCACTGTATGCAAGCTGAATGGAATTTATAAACTTCCCAAGGACCAGGGCAGGACAGAGTGACAGGGCTTTGGGATTTGCACGCATTGCCGGCTTCCTCAAGGTGCAGAGTGCTGTTGACTGTACCCATATTGCCCTGCGAGCACCATTACAGGAGGCGAGGTGTACCGAAACCGTAAGCGATTCCACTCCCTCAACATGCAGCTCGTCTGCGACCATACACAGCGCATATTGGCAGTGAATGCCAACTTTCCAGGGAGCATCCATGATGCGCACATCTTGCGTGAGAACACTGTGTCTGACCTGTTGAAGTCTGAGCCGCAAGGTAATTGTGGATACTGGGTTACGGCCTCGTCACCTGGCTCTTGACCCAGAACCCTCAGACAGAAGCCAAGCAACGATATAATAAGAGCCATATAGCCACACGTAATATTATCGAAAAGACAATTGGAGTGTTGAAGTAGCGCTTTCGATGCTTGGACCACTCGGGAGGCAGGCTGTAATACCACCCTGAGCAGGTTGCTCAGTTCACAGTGGTGTGCTGCATGTTGCATAATTAAGCCATCATGTGGGGACAGGAATTGCCACAGGGGATTGCGGGACAACCTGAGGAGAGAGTGCAGGAGATGGAGGAGGAAGAAGAGGAAAATGAGGGGGAGGAGGATGAGAAGGAGCTTCCAGATGAACCCATGGCAACAGCCCCTGCCGCTCTCCTCGCCCCCCCCCCCCCCCCACCCACCTGGCCCCCCCACCCAACACCACAGCGGAGGGCACGGGGAGCGTATGCCAGTGCAAAATTGTTACGGCAACAGCTCATAAATGAACGCTTTGCTTGAATGTGGAGAGCTGCGTTTTGGGACCCTGATGACTGTTAACCCAAAGGTTTGACACTGTACAAGAGAGTGCTTAAATTCAATGCAAACGTTTATGTAAAAGTGTAAAAAATATACAACAATTTTAAAACTTTGTAAAACTTATTATAAAACAACTTTAACAACTTTAATAACTTTAATAAACTTTTAAAAATCAAACTTCAATTATTAAATGAACAAGTACAATGACCACGACCTCGACTGCGTGCTACACCACTCTTGGGACTATTCCCCCGCTTTCTTACGCCCGCCCTTCCCTTTCCCACTGTCCCTGAGCCCGCACCTCCCCGTGCTGGTACCAAGCCGGCATGCAGCACTGCACCCCGAGTGCTGTTGCTGACGTTGGGGATCAGACATTGCAGGCGTAATGAATGGGGCCTCAGGAGAGGCTCGTGATGTGGAAGGCACAGTTTCAAGGCTGGAAACTTCTGGCAGCTCCCCACCCTCAGGTGCTGTCGACCCGACTACGATGGCGTGGGGGGGATTCCGCGCCATGTCCCGATCCCATCGATTACCATATGGCATTGACAGAGTCGGTGGTTTGCTCCATCGCGGTGATCAGACGCAACATATCCTCCGACTGCCGATCTGATAGCGCCGCGATGTTTGCGGCTATCGTAGCCATGGTGTTGAGCAGCTCTCAACCTATGTCGACGCTGGCCTGTGACAGACACACCATGTCCTGGTACACGCCTATCTGTCGTGCAGCAACAGGCCTTTTCTGCACCAACCTCCGTCGCTGCGGCAAAAGCACTGCAACACTGGGGGTGCATTGCTGCGCACCATTTGGTCCCACAGAATCAGAGGAGCCATGGGGGAATCCCCTGAATATAGATTCAGTATGTTCCAGCTGGCCCACATGGAACTGGTGTATCCTCCTCCATCTCCACCCCTACCCCCACCTCCACCTCCACTGGCTCCAGGATCAGCTGCTCTTCCTCTTCCTCTTTGTCTTCATCATCTCTGCCAGTGGTGAAGTTGGGAGAGGGCTGGGTGACACCAGAGGTGGAGGCATTGGGTCTCTCTGTGGATCGTCCGAGCCTGGAAGTACAAAACAACATTTAAAAATGCTTGGCACCAGGAGAGGGGTCAGGGTTATATAATACAGTGATTTAGCGCAGTTTTACTTAAATGTCCACCACTGCTGCAGTACTGCATTACATATCGCAGAGAGTCAATATATATATACATTGCGTTACATGCCCCCAACAGTGCAGTACATCACACGAGGCCAACATTACAGTGCAATAAACTTACATTACATTACATCAGGCCAACATTACAGTTACAGTTACATTACATGACATGAGAGAACCGGAACGCAGACCGGGGATTGTATTCAACTTACTATCCTGTGTGAGTGGGTCAGCTCCAATGCCGGTGGTGGCACAGTTGCTATCCCTGACCAGTGACAGGGCACGGATCTCAATGTCAGTCAGAGGCTCCTGGGTTGCGGGTCCTCCCCCCATACGCCGCTGATCGGCTGCTATTGCAGATGTCTTCTTCTGCAGAAAGTGAAGTAAATGAAAGTAAAAATCTTCAATCCATTTAACATCGTAGACACACAAACATTAAAACACTACGTTGATCCTCTTATCATTGCCTGAAAGCACGAATACGTCGCCGTAACCTCAACATCATCCGTGTGACACTGACCCTACATTTACATGGTCCATGGCACAAGGAGGGTGCATAAATAAAATCATGACTTACTCATCAGGTCATTCCACCTCTTATGGCACCTTTCCCTGGTGCGTACCATGGTACTTGGAGGCCACAGCCTCCCCGATCTCATCCCATATTCTGCTGTACTCCTGTGGGGAGGGGGTTGTTCCACGACCACCCTTTGTTAGCTCGGAGTACCTCTCTGTAATATTCTCGAGTAGGGCCGGTAACTCCGTCTCGTCGAAGGCAGGCGCCTTCAACCTCCCGTCCTTTTCGATGTTCCTGTGCTTCGACATTTTCTTTAACATTTCCATTATATTTATGTTGTTATGATTTTTGATTTGTAAAATATGTCTTATTATTGTTCAAACTGTATAATTATTGGCCCAGCAATTGCGGTCGGAGGCTTCCTGTGGTCAGATGCCTCCGACCGGAGAATCTTTACGAAAGTACCTAATGGTCCCGGAGGAGCGTGGGATTCTGGTGGGAGGGCCTTCTTTTCCCATGCTGCGAAGCGCGCTCCCGACCTGGGAAGGCACCAGAAAAGTCGGTTTTCAGTGCGCAATGCGCATGCGCTGAAAACTGGCTTTTCCGATCTGTCAAGTTTCTGGCTTGGCAGATCTCGTGCATATCGGGAGCGAGGACACTTGCAAGGGCAAGATTTGCGATATTTACGAATATCTTGCTCAGCAAATGTCCTCAAAAATCTTGCGCCTGAAAAAGCAGGCGTATAGTCTACTTTTACAGGCGCAAGTGTTTAAAAACATACATAAAGATTAAAATTAAATTAAATAAACACATATGAAAACATATTTTATTGTTAAAAACCCTCCCCACCATGGTAAGTTTATTTTAAGACATAATTAAAAAAACTAAAGTCGGGAAAATATATTTTTTTATAAGAACTTTAATTTAAATGAATCCTAAATATGTAGTGCATTTTTCTATTTTTTTTATTAGTGTTTTATATGTTTGGGGAGGTTCTCATTCATAATAATGGGAACTCCAACTTTGAGTTTCCATTATTATGAATGAGTAAATACTGTACCTTGATTGGCTGCCTAGGGCCATGTGACTCCAGCTCCAGCATACGAACGTCCAAACGTGCACGCGCTCTGATGCGTACGGAGTAAAGGCTTCAGGATCGGAAGTGCGAGCGGGCGCAGCACCTTCAGGTAAGTGCGCCTTTTTTTCCTTTATTCAGCAGTTTGCCAACGGGAAGACCTCGATCGGGATTTCTGGGCCAATGTTCCCTACCACCCGCTGCATGCCGCTCTCATGCCGCCGGCATACCGCCAAAAAAAAAAAAATCGACCAAAATTGCGTTCTTCAGACTCGGCAGTTTGAAACGAAGCACCGCCGGGACACGCCGGAGAAATGGGTGGACCTTAGGTAATGACCAATTTAGGGCCCTAAGTGTTGTCAGGGGATTTGATCATAGGGAAATCACAATTGGCCCTCTCATCTCTCGTTCACAGATGCGTACTTTTCAACAGGGTGAAAGGATTGCCTGTGCACCGGGAGACTTGGCTAATTTTCCACCCCTCCCCAATATATGGCCAGTTGTAGCACTCGAATTACTGACCCTGGGGGGCAATCAGCTGACTTACCTCAGGTACCTGGAATCAAACATAGCGACTTCTGATTCATGACTTAGTGCTACACCAGAGGAATCAAAGACTCAGTTAAATTCAACACAAATTATCTTCCATGCAAATTTGACAAGGGTCCCTATTTTTCATCAGTCCCCCATTTGGAACCATTGAAAGATAAATCCAATCCACAGTACAAAAAAAGACTTGGATTTATATAGTGCCTTTCATGACCACCCTCAATCAACATAACAAAAAAAACAGATTATCTGGTCATTATCACATTGCTGTTTGTGGGAGCTTGCTGTGCGCAAATTGGCTTTCGCATTTCCTACATTACAGCAGTGACTACACTCCAAAAGTATTTCATTGGCTGTAAAGTGCTTTGAGACGTCCGGTGGTCATGAAAGGCACTAAGTGCTACACCATTGGAACATCATAATAAATTCTAGATTCTTTAATGTACTTGCTTATCTCTCGTCATGTTGCTCATGGGCCAAAGATCAGGAGTATAGGGCGTAAGGCAGAAAGTCAGTGGCAGGCAAGGTCTGAGATTCATCAGGGAGATGGACGCCTGGCGAGCATGTAGTCAAAGGCAACGGGAGCAATGGACAGGCTACGGCTCAGGTTACGTTGTAGGAAGCGATTGTTGTGAAGGTAAGTTCTGACTTGCTTTTGAATGCTCTGCTTATTGGGCTGTGTAATGTACTTGCTTCAGGTGCTCTTTGCTTAAGAATTCATAGCAACACATTGCTAATAAGAACTAGTTGGTCTATTAGCAAAGGTTTAACGATCACACTACACATTACCAGTTCATCCACCAGGCTCACAACCACCTGCCTCATCGTGGATCCCCCGAACCCAACTGGCTGGGGCTTTATTGAGTCTGGTGGACATCACATGACTGGCTAAGCCACTCACAATGCAACAGCTCAACCAACCTGTGAGCATACTCACAGGTGCATACATTACAGGCTGTAAGTGGGGAACCCTCATGGGAACTGAAAAAATGACGATTTTTTTCAACCCAATTTTCTGATTGGTACTGCCGAAAAAAAACAACTGGCCAGAAAGGAGGGCTACCTCCTAATTTGTCCCAGCAAGGTACCTTAATTCCAACCTCATAAGAGTATCCCTCCTGCATAAGTATGCCATTACCCTTTCTCACACTGGCTATCCTTTATCCTAACTCGCACCAAGTCCCGCTGACCCATCACATAAGAACATAAGAAATAGGAGCAGGAATAGGCTGTACGGCCCCTCGAGCCTGCTCCACCATTTAATACGATCATGTTGACTTCCCTGCCTGCTCCCCATAACTCCTTATTCCCTTATCGGTTAAGGAACTGTTTATTTCTGTCTTAAATTTATTCAATGATGCAGCTTCCACAGCTCTCTGAGGCAGCAAATTCCACAGATTTACAACGCTCTGAGAGAAGAAATTTCTCCTCTTCTCTGTTTTAAATGGGCGGCCCCTTATTCTAAGATTATGCCTGTGCTCGCTGACCTACATTAGCTCCCGGTTAAGCAACACCTCGATTTCAAAATTCTCATCCTTGTTTACAAACCCATCCATAGCCTCACCTCTTCCTCTCTCGGTAATCTCCTCCAGCCTCACAATCCCCCGAGATGTCTGCGCTCCTCAAATTCTTCCCTCTTAAGCTTCCCTGATTATAACTGCTTAACCATTGGTGGCCATGCCTTCAGCTGCCTGAGCCCCAAGCTCTGGAACTCTCTTCCTGAACCTCGTCGCCTCTCGACCTCTCTTTCCTCCTTTAAGACGCTCCTTAAAACCTACCTCTTTGACCAAGCACCTGTCGTAATTTCTTCTACTGTGGCTCGGTGTCAAATGTATTTGTTTTGTCTTAAAACGCTCCTGTGAAGCGCCTTGGGACGTTTTACTACGTTAAAGGCGCTATATAAATACAAGTTGTTGTTGTTGTTGTTGTTGTTGTTATGCCCATTTCTGGTTTGCAACTGGATTTCATTCGGAGATTGGAAATTTGGTGCCACCTTCTGGGTATCTTTGTACTGTGGATCCATGCCCCATTTCACAAAATGCACCACAATTCGCACTGAGGAGTGCGCTAAGTTTCACATAACTGAAACCCTTATTTTGAAGTGATCATCACTACTCAGACTGGAGCCTGGCGTGATAGCTATTAATGACTTTTTTGGGGGGAAAATTAATTCGCAGGATGTGGGTGTCGTTGGCAAGGCCCAGCATTTATTGCCCATCCCTAATTGCCCTCGGGAAGGTGGTGGTGAGGCACCTTCTTGAATAAGTGTCTCGCTTGGCTAAATCAGAGGGCAGTTAAGAGTCAACCACATTTATGTGGGTCTGGAGTCACATTTGGGCCAGACCGGATAAGGACGGCAGATTTGCTTCCCTAAGTGAACCAGATGTGTTTTTAATGATAATCCAATAGCTTCGCGGTCGCCATTACTGAAACTAGTTCTTATCAGATTTACTTAATTGAATTTAAATTCTCTAGCTGCCGTGGTAGGATTTGAACTCATGTCTCTGGATCCAGGCCACTGGATTACTGGTCCAGTAGCATCATCACTATGCCACCAAACCCCTGACTGCCAGTGGATCCCTCTTTTTCAGAAAGTGAGCACTTATAATTGCGAAGTCTCGTTCCATCAGGTTGTGAATTGTTTTAGGAGATTTGTTAAAAAATTGCCATATTTTAAAATGTTCACGTTTGCTTTTCTTACTTCTGCTGCCCACTTTATTTTGACCCGTTCCAGTCAGCTGAGGTGGAAGTCTTTCATCCCTTCGGTGGAGCAAATTTTGAGCTCGAGTCCCAGAAGCAAAAAGAATTTGAGTTACAAGCCAAGATGACAGGAGCCCTATAATACTTGCAGTGTGCTCGGGCCTCTGGAGCACTTGCTTCCCCTTTCTGTGGCAGTGGATAGGAATCGCTGTTCACTGAGCTGTGGCAAGATTAAAGCGGCAACTCATATCTCTTGTAACACGAGCCAAAAAGCTGCAGGGACGAATTTACCGTTTTCAGCAATATCAACTATGCAAAGCATTATTTGCATCAATTTTTTTTTATACTGCCACCTCTTCCTGCTTGCTATAATTGTAACTTCCAGTCTTTGAAATGCTCTTCATAACATTACTCTGACAGAACAATAATGTTGCATGTGGACAGATGGAAAATTATAGGCCTCTGCAACTATGAGAAACTATTTGAGCGCTCAGCTGAGTGACATAGGTTTATTAAAAACAAAATAAAGTCGCTTTTCTGTACCCTGATGTAGATTTTCCAGCTTCGTAGTGACGTACTCCTGGAGTTGTAGCCTGCGTTCTGTATTCAAACATATGTATTTAATGACATTTTGCATTTTGTGTGATTTAACGGGACAGTGGTCTGATAGGAACAGGGGTAGGCCATTCTCATTCAGCTTCCCGAGCCTGCTCCTCCATTCAATTAGATCATGGGTGATCAGTACCTAATCTTCAATCACCTGCATTAGCTCCCAATCACTTGATGCCCATATCCAACAAAAATCTATGTGCCTCAGTTTTGAAAGCTCCAATTGTCTGAGCACTTTTGGGGGAGAGAATTCCAGATTTCTAATAATTAAAAAGTGCTTTGTGATTTCCTTCCTAAATGGCCGAGCTTTAGTTTTATGTCCCCTCGTTTTTGATCCCCCCCCCCCCCCCGCCAACCAGAGGAAATAGTTTTTCTGTTTCTACCCTGTATCACTCAGAGGAATTCTTTGCCCCAAAGGGCTGTGGATGCTCAGTCGTTGAGTATATTCAAGGCTGAGATCGATAGAAGTTTGGACTCTCAGGGAATCAAGGGATATGGGGATCGGGCAGGAAAGTGGAGTTGAGGTCGCAGATCAGCCATGATCTCATTGAATGGCGGAGCAGGCTCGAGGGGCCGAATGGCCTACACCTGCTCCTAATTCTTATGTTCTTATGTTGACATCTGGTACATAGCAGGATAAATGGTGACATTGTAATTACATACATCAAAAGACATGAGAAATACCTATCAGACGCTGTTGTAAAATTTCTGTGTTTTTTTCTCGATCCCTGCCCTAACTTCAGTGGATGATCTGTGCAAATCCGCCACTTACACAATTTCTCCAGGGTTTCCACCAAGTTATCGTGGGAGATCAGAAGAGTCCTCATGAAAATTGCAGGAGCTCACGTCTGATTCCAGCCTCATCCCACCCAAAAATGCATTTTGCAATCAAATAACGTAATACAACATTAAAAAGTTCAATAAATGAGTTTCCTCCCCCACTCCGCTTCTCTACTTCTCTCTCCTCCTTTAAGACGCTCCTTAAAACCCACCTCTTTGACCAAGTCTGCCCTAATTTCTACTTACGTGGCTCGGTGTCAAATTTTTGACTTCTAACACTTCTGTGAAGCGCCTTAAGATATTTTACTACATTAAAAGGCGCAACGTAAATGCAAGTTGTTGTTGTTATTGTCATTTTGTCTGTTTAATGAGTTGGGCCGGTTTCAGAACTCAAAGAGTAGAAAACTGGACTTTATTCAGAGGCCATTATTCAAATCCTAGCATTGAAATCCATTCAGACTTAGCTGCTGCACCCTCCATGTTAAGTGTGCCAGTTCTTGGTTGGGCTGCTTGCTGGAGTGTATCGTGTTGATGTTCTACTGTGACAGAGTGAGAGGGAAAATTGAGGATATTTCTTGTTCTAAAAAAATATCGCTTTCTTGTTCTTCAATTGTTGGTGAGCCCAGAGCCTGAAGCCTAGATCGTCCCACCTCCCAACAGAAGGGAATTTGGAAGAAAGAAAGAAAGACTTGCATTTATATAGCGCCTTTCATGACCCCCGGACATCTCATAGAATTACTTCAAAGGCTTTATAGCCAATGAAGCACTTTTGCTGTAATGTGGGTGAAGTTGTAATGTAAGGCTGAGAAATAGAAGAATTAAAATAAAAGTCCTTTGTCCTCAAAAAAGAAAAGAAATATTTGTATTTATATAGCGCCTTTCATGACCACCACACATCCCAAAGCACTATACAGCCAATGAAGTACTTTTTGAAGTGTAGTCACTGTTGTAATGTGGGAAACACAGCAGCCAATTTGCACACAGCAAGCTCGCACAAACAGCAATGTTCAGATAATCTATTTTTAGTGATGTTAATTGAGGGATAGATATTAGCCAGGACACCGGGGGTAACTCTCCTGCTCTTCTTCGAAATAGTGCCTTGGAACCTTTTACATCCGAGGGAGCAGGTCTCGGTTTAAACATCTCATCTGAAAGACAACATCTCTGACAGTGCAGCACTCCCTCAGCACTGCACCACCGCCAGGTATCAGCCTAGATTTGTGTGCTCAAGTCTCCAGTGGGACTTGAACCCACAACCTTCTGACTCACAAATGAGGGTGCTACCCACTGAGCCATGGCTGGCACATCAGAAAGTTAGCTTCCAGGGCAGGAATTTTCTTGTATGAAACATTCTTCACATGAGCAAACAATCATAAGTGAATTCCACAGTTCCACAGAAACCTCAGTGTAAAATACAATAAGCACTTAACATCTCTGCTGTTGAAACAAACATTCACTTAAGTCATTTTTCAGGCACACAAATTGATTAAAGGTGAGCATTGAAGTGATAATCTCATACTGTAAAGCTGCAGAAATGGGCACAGCAGGAGTGTGGTTTGCCTTTCTAACTGATTTCGACACATTGTTGGGTGTCAACTTACATTTCTGAGCTGCTTTGCAAAACAACTACATCTGAATTGCACAAAGCCAAGAAAATAATTTGCCATTCCAGAAACAAACCACCGCCAGGTTGCTCCCCACTAACAGAGGTAGGACTAAACCCGAATAGTTAAAAAAACAAAGGAACCTGGAAATGCTGGAAATCTGACATTTATTCAAACAGCGAAAATGCTGGAAATACACTGTAGGCCAGCCAGAGAGAAGAGGAAAATATCTTTTCTTTTCACAGATACTAACTGACCCACTGCAAATTTCCAGTATTTCCTGTTTTTATTTTAGGACAGCATTGCATTGTATAGCCAAGGAACCCAGCACAGCTCTAACTTGCACAATTCAAGCCAAATACTCAACATTGTGCAATATCACCTTTCATGCATTTAAAAGACCAGAGCTTAAGCCATGGCACAGTGTTCCTTAGGGAACTGTGGATTCCTGCTGAAGTTCATGCATTAAAGCCTTTGATGTAATTCTATAAATATATATAAGTTGAACTGGAAAAAGACTCGCATTATATAATGCCTCCTCACATCTCAGAATAATCCTAAAGTGTTTCACAAACAATTAATTACTTTGAAATGAGGTGATAAATAGAAAAATATAGAAGGAGACACTTACCAGTTGCGATGGCGAGTACAAAGAGCAAGATGTTTGGGACTGGACTTGACTTCCCAACGCAGAAAGCCATTGTATAATCAGAGCAGTGATTGCAATGAAAATTTTTTTCTGGCTGCAGATGTGCAGACAATGGCACCGGTTATCTTAACTAAGTTATCTTAATCAAGAAACTTCAACCTATCCATTGTAGCCTCATCTCCTATTGGTGAGATACAATGAATGCTGTTGAATGATAATGTACAATTTCCTCTGTAATTAATTTTAGCTGAAACAGGAAGGACTCAGTCCCCAGTGACACTAGCTACATAACAGGATGATCTGCAGATACAGCTTTTTTTTTCAATTACTTTTTTTGTGCTAGCTATTAATGAGCTTTCAAAGCAATGTTCAAAAATTTTGGAACCAAGATTCAAACTTTATAAAGCTCAATTTTTAAAATGTAAAAATATTCCATTTCATATTCTACTAGAAAATATTGCAACAAAAAGTTGTCTTTTTTTAAACTTATGTTTTTATCCCTACATTTAACTGTTAAATGTTATTTTTCTAGATTGACGGAGAATGTACCAATGCTACAATCAAAAGCAAGCAGGCACAATGGCCGTGAAATTTGGAGATGGAGTGCCGGCTGTTAAGTCCAGTTTTGTTGAAAAGATGGCGGCCGGCTCGCTTTGGCCCGCTTCCGGCGTGGAACACGGCGGCCGCCATTTTGGAGAGGTCGTTAGCACTGCCGTTGCCTGCACTCACCTCTCACATGCAAATGTGCAGATCGTGACGTACAATGCCTGAGCTGAGGTACAAACGTGAGTTAGGACGTCACCGCTCTCCATAGAACTACAGAATCAGTGCTTCTTAAAGGGTCACATACATCTTTCAGCTAAGTTTCAATTTCAGCTTTTGGACTTTTATTTTACGTTTTATTGGAGCAGTGGCTTGGTGCAATACATTTTAAAAGCTGTTAAGGTGTGCAAGGAGTGCTGCTGGATGTTTGCAAGGCTTTGGATGCTAAAGGAAGGCATCTGAGAAGACCACATGCTCACAATGCTGGGGGCTGTAGTTGCAATCCCCCTTGGGCTGCAACATCACATGGAGATGAAGCAGAGGCAGCAAAAAGGTCAAACTGCTCACAGAGGGAAGAGGAAAAAGTGGAAGCAATCGAAGAGCCCCTTTCCGGTCGGGATATCTGGGATTGAATCAACCGGAGATCACCTCTTACAGAAGGTAGGTACTGCAGGGAATTCAAGACCTGAGTGACCTCCTGGACTAGTTTCGATCGCCTAGATAGGTCGGAGAGGAATTTCACAGATTTGTTTGTCCCAAATTGGTCTGGGTTTTTTAATCTGTTTTTTTGCCTCTCCCAGGAGACCACATGGTTTTAGGTGGGGTGAAGCATATAAGTTGTGATACACAAGGTATCACAATTGTCTGGGACAGGCTCAATGGACCAGATGGTCTTTACCATCATTGTTCGTACGTTTGTATGTAACCGCCTGCAGTACAAATGAACACAACCCCAATTCCCCTTTCAACATTTGTCCCACACCTTACCTTCCCTCTATTACTGAACATCACAGCATCCTCTTGGCCACAATGCTGAAATAAAAACCACCATGAAGCAAACTTTCCAATCGAACTTCATCCATATATGCATTCAATTTTACATCCCTTAGTGAGTGTCTTGTGTGCGTCTTTGCCTATCCTAGTAATGTTATGCAGTGCTACGCCAGTGGCTGCAGCAAGGCTGCTGGAAGGCTGCTGACTTTCAGTGGGAGACACTGCAGATGGCCTTGCAGGACGACCTCGAGGAGCTGGTGGCTTGGAGTGTGAAATCAAATGATGGTCTTCCTTCTTCTTCACTCTCCTCACCTTCTTCCTGGTCAACCACTGGCTGGGCAGACTGGATTTCTTGGGTGTGTGAAATGAGGAAGACACAAGGGTAGGGTTGTGGTGAGGGGGGGTCGAGTCGCAAGAGGTGCATGCTTACACAATGTGCAACTTGTAGATCAGAAAAGATTATGGGACGAGGAGGAAGTGGAATGTGAGAAGGAGGATAATGTATGAGGATACCAGCATCTTGTATTCTTTCAGCCCAGCCGCTGGCCAAGGGCTCAGCCATGCCCCTGCCAAAAATGGCCAGCACTGTCACCTCCAAGAAGGTGAGGTGAAGCTAGGAATGGTAAGTATGCCTCATGTTTGGTAGAGATTGTTGGCAGGTGAGTGATGGGGTGGGGTCATGCATTGAGCAGTGCGTGTGGCTAGTGGTACAGTTGGTAGGTGATGGCCTTTGAAGATGCATTCACTGGACTTGACCACTCGTCTGGCGCTGGAGTGAGGCCCTTGGGCGACACTGCATTTTTTTTGCAGATGGCAGTTCATCTTTTTATGGCTAGAGACTGCCTGTTTTTGAATGATTTTTTTTCCAGACGGCAGTTCACCTACAAGTGCTTGAGACTGCCTTCAAAATAAACATACTTGCTTTAAGGAAATGCAGTGTCACTCCAGCAACATGATCTTGGGCCTCCTGGTGAGTGCACAGCCAGTCAGCAGAGTGATAATTGCTGAGCTGTGCACTATAATCATTTAAATTAGCAGTCTGCGCTTTCTAAATGGACGTGAGCAAATCTCATTGAAGGCCTTTTGAAAATCTAGATAAATTACATCTACTGCATTACCCTTGTCTACTCTCTCTGTTAACTCTTCAAATAATTCAATGAGATTGGTCAAGCAAGACTTTCCCTTTTGAAATCCATGCTGACTATTCATTATATTTTTGGTTTCTAGATGTTCTTCTATTTTCTCCTTTAGCAGGGATTCCATTATTTTTCCTACCACCGGTGTTAAGCTGACTGGTCCATAATTCCCTGGACATGTTTTATCCCCCTTCTTAAATATAGATATTATGTTAGCTATCCACCAGTCTTCTGGCATGACACCTTTTTCTAATGAATTATAGAAACATAGAAACATAGAAAATAGGTGCAAGAGTAGGCCATTCGGCCCTTCTAGCCTGCACCGCCATTCAATGAGTTCATGGCTGAACATTCAACTTCAGTACCCCATTCCTGCTTTCTCGCCATACCCCTTGATCCCCCTAGTAGTAAGGACCTCATCTAACTCCTTTTTGAATATATTTAGTGAATTGGCCTCAACAACTTTCTGTGGTAGAGAATTCCACAGGTTCACCACTCTCTGGGTGAAGAAGTTCCTCCGCATCTCGGTCCTAAATGGCTTACCCCTTATCCTTAGACTGTGACCTCTGGTTCTGGACTTCCCCAACATTGGGAACATTCTTCCTGCATCTAACCTGTCTAACCCTGTCAGAATTTTAAATGTTTCTATGAGGTCCCCTCTCATTTTTCTGAACTCCAGTGAATACAAGCCCAGTCGATCCAGTCTTTCTTGATAGGTCAGTCCCGCCATCCCGGGAATCAGTCTGGTGAACCTTCGCTGCACTCCCTCAATAGCAAGAATGTCCTTCCTCAGGTTAGGAGACCAAAACTGTACACAATACTCCAGGTGTGGCCTCACCAATGCCCTGTACAACTGTAGCAACACTTCCCTGCCCCTGTACTCAAATCCCCTCGCTATGAAGGCCAACATGCCATTTGCTTTCTTAACCGCCTGCTGTACCTGCATGCCAACCTTCAATGACTGATGTACCATGACACCCAGGTCTCGTTGCACTTCCCCTTGTCCTAATCTGTCACCATTCAGATAATAGTCTGTCTCTCTGTTTTTACCACCAAAGTGGATAACCTCACATTTATCCACATTATACTTCATCTGCCATGCATTTGCCCATTCACCTAACCTATCCAAGTCACTCTGCAGCCTCATAGCATCCTCCTCGCAGCTCACACTGCCACCCAACTTAGTGTCATCTGCAAATTTGGAGATACTACATTTAATCCCCTCGTCTAAATCATTAATGTACAATGTTAACAGCTGGGGCCCCAGCACAGAACCTTGCGGTACCCCACTAGTCACTGCCTGCCATTCTGAAAAGTACCCATTTACTCCTACTCTTTGCTTCCTGTCTGCCAACCAGTTCTCAATCCACGTCAGCACACTACCCCCAATCCCATGTGCTTTAACTTTGCACATTAATCTCTTGTGTGGGACCTTGTCGAAAGCCTTCTGAAAGTCCAAATACACTACATCAACTGGTTCCCCCTTGTCCACTCTACTGGAAACATCTTCAAAAAATTCCAGAAGATTTGTCAAGCATGATTTCTCTTTCACAAATCCATGCTGACATGGACCTATCATGTCACCTCTTTCCAAATGCGCTGCTATGACATCTTTAATAATTGATTCCATCATTTTACCCACTACCGATGTCAAGCTGACCGGTCTATAATTCCCTGTTTTCTCTCTCCCTCCTTTTTTAAAAAGTGGGGTTGCATTGGCTACCCTCCACTCCATAGGAACTGATCCAGAGTCAATGGAATGTTGGGAAATGACTGTCAATGCATCCACTATTTCCAAGGCCACCTCCTTAAGTACTCTGGGATGCAGACCATCAGGCCCTAGGGATTTATCGGCCTTCAATCCCATCAATTTCCCCAACACAATTTCCCGACAAATAAGGATTTCTTTCAGTCCCTCCTTCTTACTAGACCCTCTGACCCCTTTTATATCCGGAAGGTTGTTTGTGTCCTCCTTAGTGAATACCGAACCAAAGTATTTGTTAAATTGGTCTGCCATTTCTTTGTTCCCAGTTATGACTTCCCCTGATTCTGACTGCAGGGGACCTAGGTTCGTCTTTACTAATCTTTTTTTCTTTACATATCTATAGAAGCTTTTGCAGTCCATTTTAATGTTCCCTACAAGCTACCTCTCGTACTCTATTTTCCCTGCCCTCATCAAACCCTTTGTCCTCCTCTGTTGAGTTCTAAATTTCTCCCAGTCCCCGGGTTCACTGCTATTTCTGGCCAATTTGTATGCCACTTCCTTGGCTTTAATACTATCCCTGATTTCCCTTGATAGCCACGGTTGAGCCACCTTCCCTTTTTTATTTTTACGCCAGACAATTGTTGTAGTTCATCCATGCGGTCTCTAAATGTCTGCCATTGCCCATCCACTGTCAACCCCTTAAGTATCATTCGCCAATCTATCCTAGCCATTCACGCCTCATACCTTCAAAGTTACCCTTCTTTAAATTCTGGACCATGGTCTCTGAATTAACTGTTTCATTCTCCATCCTAATGTAGAATTCCACCATATTATGGTCACTCTTCCCCAAGGGGCCTCGCACAACAAGATTGCTAATTAATCCTCTCTCATTACACAACACCCAGTCTAAGATAGCCTCCTCCCTAGTTGGTTCCTCGACATATTGGTCTAGAAAACCATCCCTTATGCACTCCAGGAAATCCTCCTCCACCGTATTGTTTCCAGTTTGGTTAACCCAATCTATGTGCATATTAAAGTCACCCATGATAACTGTAGCACCTTTATTGCATGCACCCCTAATTTCCTGTTTGATGCTCTCCCCAACATCACTACTATTGTTTGGAGGTCTGTACACAACTCCCACTAACGTTTTTTGCCTTTTGGTGTTCTGCAGCTCTACCCATATAGATTCCACATCATCCAAGCTAATGTCTTTCCTTACAATTGCATTAATTTCCTCTTTAACCAGCAACGCCACCCCGTCTCCTTTTCCTTTCTGTCTATCTTTCCTAAATGTTGAATACCCTTGGTTGTTGAGTTCCCAGCCTTGGTCCCCCTGGAACCATGTCTCCGTGATGCCAACCACATCGTATCCGTTAACTGCTATCTGCACAGTTAATTCGTCCACCTTATTCCGAATACTCCTCGCATTGAGGCACAGAGCCTTCAGGCTTGCCATTTTAACACACTTTGACCTTTTAGAATTTTGCTACAAAGTGGCCCTCTTTGTTTTTTGCCTTGGGCTTCTCTGCCCTCCACTTTTACTCATCTCCTTTCTGTCTTTTGCTTCTGTCTCCATTTTGTTTCCCTCTGTCTCCCTGCATTGGTTCCCATCCCCCTGCCATATTAGTTTAACTCCTCCCCAACAGCACTAGCAAAGTCTCCTTCTTGGACATTGGTTCCGGTCCTGCCCAGGTGCAGACCGTCTGGTTTGTACTGGTCCCACCTCCCCCAGAACCGGTTTCAATGTCCCAGGAATTTGAATCCCTCCCTGCTGCACCAGTGCTCAAGCCTCGTATTCATCTGAGCTATCCTGCGATTCCTACTCTGACTAGCACGTGGCACTGGTAGCAATCCCGAGATTACTACTTTTGAGGTCCTACTTTTTAATTTAGCTCCTAGCTCCTTAAATTCGTCTCGTAGGACCTCATACCGTTTTTTACCTATATCGTTGTGCACCACGACAACTGGCTGTTCACCCTCCCTTTTCAGAATGTCCTGCACTCGCTCCGAGACATCGGTTGCGGCCTCAGAAACGCCTATCTATTCCCCTTACAATTGAATCCCCTATCACTATCGCTCTCCCACTCTTTTTCCTGCCCTCCTGTGCAGCAGAGCCAGCGACGGTGCCATGAACTTGGCTGCTGCTGCTCCCCCCTGAAGAGTCAGCCTCCTCAACAGTACTCAAAGCAGTGTATCTGTTTTGTAGGGGAATGACCGCAGGGGATCCCTGCACTACCTTCCTTGCACTGCTCTTCCTGTTGTTCTTCCATTCCCTATCTGGCTGTGGACCCTTTACCTGCGGTAAGACCAACACACTAAACGTGCTATTCACATCATTCTCAGCATCATGGACGCTCCAGAGTGAATCCACCTTCAGCTCCAATTCCGCAACGCGGTCCGTCAGGAGCTGGAGGCGGATACACTTCCCGCACACGTAGTCGTCAGGGACACCGGAGGCGTCCATGATTTCCCACATAGTACAGGAGGAGCATAACACGTGTCTGAGCTCTCCTGACATGACTTAACCCTGAGATTAACTTAAATTGGCAACAACAATGTTAAAAGTTACTCACTGATATCGAAGAGTAAAAACAAAAACTACTTACCAATCACCAGCCAATGACTTACCCCCTTGGCTGTGACGTCACCTTTCTATTTCTTTCTACTTCTTTTTTGCCTTCTCCCTGTAGCTGCACAAGCTGGGCCTTTATAGGCCTCTCGCCGACCCTGGACTCATGCCTCAGCGACGCACCTCCCGACTGCTGAACTCACAGCCTTTATAGGCCTCTCGCCGACCCTGGACTCATGCCTCAGCGACGCACCTCCCGACTGCTGAACTCACGGCCTTTATAGGCCTCTCGCCGACCCCGGACTCATGCCTCAGCGACGCACCTCCCGACTGCTGAACTCGAGGCCTTTATAGGCCTCTCGCCGACCCCGGACTCATGCCTCAGCGACGCACCTCCCGACTGCTGAACTCGAGGCCTTTATAGGCCTCTCGCCGACCCCGGACTCATGCCTCAGCGACGCACCTCCCGACTGCTGAACTCGAGGCCTTTATAGGCCTCTCGCCGACCCTGGACTCATGCCTCAGCGACGCACCTCCCGACTGCTGAACTCACGGCCTTTATAGGCCTCTCGCCGACCCCGGACTCATGCCTCAGCAACGCACCTCCCGACTGCTGAACTCGCGGCCTTTATAGGCCTCTCGCCGACCCTGGACTCATGCCTCAGCGACGCACCCCCCGACTGCTGAACTCACGGCCTTTATAGGCCTCTCGCCGACCGTCATAGACAATCAGATGGAGTGAGCATAAGGTTTTGCATGGAGTGCAAGCTTCCCCATGGTGCAGGGCACCATTAACTGCACGCACATTGCCTTTCGTGTTCCTCCTCTGAACTCGGTCATTTTCATCAACCAAAAGGAATTCCACTCCCTCAATGTGCAGCTGGTGTGCTCTGATAGGCCGCACATCATACACGTGAAAGCCTGTTATTCTGGTAGCATTCACAATTGCTTAATTTGGCTGCAGTCCTCTGTTCAGCCTGTATATGATCCGCCACGGCAACTCAAAAAAAGGTAGACTTGCATTTATAGAGTGCCTTTCACACCACCGGAAATCTCAAAGCAATTTACAGCCAATGAAGTACTTTTTTGTAATGTGGGAAATGCGGCAGCCAAATTTTACCCAGCAACTCCCACAAACAACAATGTGATAATGACCAGATCATCTGTTATTGTTATTGGCCGGAACACAAGGGATAACTCCGCTGCTCTTCTTTGAAGTAGTGCCATGGGATCTTTTACGTCCACCTGAGAGAGCAGACAGAGCCTCGGTTTAGCGTCTTATCCGAAAGTTGGCACCTCCAACAGTGCAGCACTTCACTGACATGTCAGCCTAGAGTGGGACTTGAACTGACAACCTTCTGACTCAGAAGCAAGAGTGCTGCCACTGAGCCATAGGTTGACCAAGGCTGGCAAAGGTTATCCCCTCATGACATGGCACATGACTGCAGTCAGGCACCCACACACACATGTGCACAGCAGGCCTACAGTGAGAGCCATACGGCTAAAAGGAACACTGTAGACCACAGCATTGGCATGCTCAAGCAACGCGTCTGCTGCCTGGACCACTCTGGAGGAGTCTTACAGTACTCAGCTGAACGGGTATCAAGATTTGTGGTACTATGCTGTGGGCTAAACAACCGGAATATTAGTGAAAAGTCCTTCCCATCACCTATCAGGCGAGAAGTTGAGGAGTAGGAGCACGAGGAAGAGAAGAAGAAGGAGGGGAAGGAGGGGGACGAAGTGTGAGTGGAAGTAGGGGAACAGGAAGAGGATGGGAAGCTACAACGTAGACAGCTGTTTCTGGACTAAACATGATCAGATTATTTATGACCGATACCAGTAACCTCAAATACGCCTCCCCATTCACCAACAGTCTCACATCTATCTCTGACCTTCGCGTCATCCTCGTTTTGACAACACAAAAATAAAAACCGCTAGAAAATGCACATAAAAATCTAATTTTATAAATTCACTCCTTCAGTAATACATACAAAATGAAACCAATCACCCTTGTGCATTCCCCTAGTGCCTATCTTCCGCGTGTCTTTACCTCTCCTCTTGCTCCTACGAGGTGCTTCCCCAGTGATTGCAACATGGGTGGTGGAAGGCTGCTGACCTTCAGCTGAGGAGATTGCAGATGGCCTTGGGGGAGGAAGTTGAGCACCTCTGGGCCTTGAAGGTTCAGCTTCAGACAGAATCATCTCAGCCTTAACTGCAGCAGTCTGGGTTGGCTGGCTGACAGGCAACAGCAAGGGCACTGGTGGAGTGGCAGGGGTGGGAGCAGGAATGCTCCCATCCCGGACAGTGGGTTCCTGTTCCATGGAGCCACTGCCACTGTCCCCGGGACAGCGCCTCAGCAACCCTGCTGATCTGTTGGAGAACAGATTGATGGACTGCTGTGACACCCTGGCAGCCCCTGTGAACAGTGGTATCTAGAGCCATGATGGCAGCAGTCTGAGCTTCCCCTGCAACAGTCATCACATGGCGGTCCCTCGAGCAAGGATGACTTGCTTCGACAAGAGTTCGCAGATGTTTCAATGAAGGACCTGATGTTCCAGTCCTGAACTCCAATCGAGGGGGTGGAAGATGCCTGTGCGTTGGATTTTTTTAACGTGAGGTGACCGTTGCACATCAGCCACCACACGGGCTCGGCAGAGCTAGGTCTTTATCCAGTGGCAAGGGTTGAACCAGGACGACTGGAGACCTGCTCTGCTGCACGGACCTAGTGCGCACACATATCGCAGTGTGGGCTGCCCGTGCCGCCCCTGGGCCCTCGGCTCTTCTGGGCCCCGTACCCTCATTCGCCGCACCTTCACCCGCATGTTCCAGGGCCCGGCGCTCCAGCTCTATTTATAGCCCCGACCTGCGGTGGTGTTCTCACACAGTTCGGGGCGGCACACGATGTTCCAGAGCCCGGTGCTCCAGCTCTATTTATAGCCCCGACCTGCCTGAACAAACAGTCAGACTTTTGATGGAAGCTGTTTGTGCTGCAATGGAAACTATGACATCGATCATCGTAGGTGGGTTCCACAGGTGTGCTGATGGAGGTGACCACCTATTCCATATTGGAAGCAATGAGCTCTGAACTTAGCACCAAGTCCTGTGCCAAGTTAGAGCTGATCTCCTTCATGCTCCTTGGTATTGAGTGCAGTCTTTCTGGCAGACTTTCCAGTCCACCAAGTACTTGGTTGTGTACACTCATCAGCATTCTTCTGTAGTCTGGCCCATTGAAGCTGATCTGAGTCCTCTGCAACAGAACTAGTGTGCGACCTCGCCCTCTGGCGAGCTGGAACCTACGCTATTCTTTCTCCCTGCCCTGGCTCCTGCGCACTTGTGCCCGGTGTCTCACCACGTGCAGATCCCTCCTCTATCCTAGCCTCCAAAATATGTACAGCATCAGTCTCTGAGCTGGTGGCTGCGAGTGCAAGATCGAGTGATGGTGTCTCTTCATCTTCACTGTCTTCTTCGTCTCCCTCCTCTGACCACAAAGGTTCTTGGGAATCTGAAACGAAACAGGGGCAAGGGTTGGGTTTTGGTGAGGGGCGAGGAGAATGGAAGATGTGCATCATTTGCAGCTTGTGAGTTAGAAGAGATTGTGGGATGAGGGAGAAGTGGGAAGAGAGAAGGAGGATTAGGTATGCAGAGACTCTCATCATCGAACCCTCCAGTGGCCACAGCCTCAGTGATGCCCCTTCCCACGATGGCCAGCACTGTCCCCTCCATGGGGAGTAAGACATGCAGGCACGCTTGTCCTCCTCCAGTTCATTCCTGCTGCCTCCTGTTATGTACCAACTTCTCCTGCAAGAAAGAGGGAAGTGTGTCAGTGAGTGTCCTGCAATATGTCTGGGTGATGTGGCTGTCATGGTTGAATAGCTGCCAGTGTGTGTGAGCTGTGAATTGTGGATTTCAGGCATGCCACAGTGCTAAGTGTGCGAGAGTGAGGTAAATCATATGGGGCTTGACTTTCCATAAAGGCTCTCAACGCCCGATTGGCCACTGAGAAGAATCGCTAATGCTCGCCAAAAAAAAAGGGCGAGAATTAACATTTTTATGATAAAGGTGTGTGGAACTGATCGCCTGGCGGAAAAAGTCGGCACTGCACACTCATTCTCGGCGGTCTCTCAGCAGGTAAGTGGAAAGTTAGCCAAATGGGCGGTCGTTACCGGAATGGATGGTAAGTACAAAAATTTAGGCCAAGGCTGCAGTTGGGCCTATGGAGGGGGAAAACAAAAATAAAAAATTATCAATATAAAAAAAAACATACAAAGCATTCTCAAGACCATTTTATGCCTAATCACCATGGTAACATTTAAAATAAATAATTAAAGAACCTTTAACTTACCTTTCTTTGCAGGGTCCCCCCTTACCGTCCTGTTTAAGCAACGTTTACAGGGTGGGTCTCTCGGCGAATTTGACGCTGGCATTTGAGGCCTGCGCCCTGGCGGTTATTCTCGGCGTTGCATGTGGGCGGTCTGGTCCCGGCGGTCAACTTCTGATGTGGGCGATACCAGGTAAAAAACTTGCATGCAAACTCTTGCCGAGCAAAAAACCAGCTGTAACGCCGAGAAAATCACCGACAATGAAGCCGAAAGTCTGGCCCATGAATTCAGGGGTTGAATGTTGATTGATAGTGATTGCTGGTAGCTGGGTGATGAGGTGTAGTGAATTGAGCAGTGGATGAGTCTAGTAGTGCAGTTGGCAGGATATGGCATTTGAAGATTGAGCTCACTCACCTTGACAACACGTGTGAGATCGTTAAATTTCTTCCTGCGCTGCATCCATGTTCCTGGAGCGGCACTCTTACTTTGACCTCCACCGCTACTTGTTCCCACTGCCTCCTAAGCGTATGTCTCCCACTCCCCTGTGGACACAGGACATCTCTCCTTCTCTACACATCTCGCACCAAGACCTCCAGCGCATTATCAGAAAACCGTGGTGTATTCTCCCTCGCATGTGCAGCCATTCTTCAGTCCTTCACAGCACAGATTCAGTTCACAAAGCACTTTCAGAGGTGTTGGCTGCCTTTAAGTAGTGCTGGCCACTGGCGATATCGGGCCCCTTACTGATGCGTGCAGCCAATGAACAGCGCTGGCTGCATGCTGCAATCGGTTAAAACAGTGGGCAACAGGAATTTAACGTGCTGCCTGCAATGCAATGAATGAGAGCTGCAATGCAATGAATTGCTTACCGAGACCCCCATGCTCATTTGGGGGGAGGGTGGGCACTCCAATTTAACCCCCTTGTGTGCAGCCAGCACATACCAGAATACCGAGGGTGTGCTGCCCTCGGTTTTCTATCCATTGATTTTGCGATAACTCTGGTTGCGTGCCAGTGCCCGAGAGACTCAGGTTTACTCTTAAGACCAAGGAGGCATTAGCAGAGACAGTGGAATTAAGCTAAAAAAAAAGAATGAGATTCTCACGACATAATGTGGATTTTGACTCTCGAGGGCGTGTAATGTTCAGAACCCCATCCAGGTTAACCCGACTCTATCCTACGTATTATTGATTGAAAGCTGATGGAGCGGGTCGTTGAGCTGCTGCCGCAGTCTTTAAAAATAGTTGCTCAGGGCGCAAGGAAGGAGTAGATGAAAATAAACTGTTCCCATTGGTGTTAGGGTCGAGGACCAGAGGCCACAGATTTAAGGCGATTGGCAGAAGAACCAAAGGCAACACAAGGAAATACTTTTTTACGCAGCAAGTGGTTAGGATCAGGAATGCACTGCCTGAAAGGGTGGCAGAGGCAGACTCAATCGTGGCTTGCAAAAGGAAATTGGATAAGTGCCTGAAGAGAATGAAATTTGCAGGGCTACGGGGATGGGACGGGGGAGTGGGACTGGCTGAGGTGCTCCTGCAGAGAGCCGGCACGGGCTCGATGGGCCGAATGGCTTCCTTCTGTGCTGTAACCATTCTGTGACTCTATGATTGTAAGCACAATACCAGTGGTGCAGCAACATGCTGTTTAAAATGCATTTTATTATTGTACGTTTATTAAATTAACGTTACTGAATAGAATTGATATTTTAGCCACTGGCAGATAGGACAGGCGATGCCAACTTTAATAATATGCAACAACAGCAACAGAATTTTTTTTATCTTGAACAGCTGTGCATTTATTCACCCTGGGGGGTTTGAACTAATTGAATCGTGAAATGAGGTTCTTTCTTTTTTTCTAAAAAAAAGTGTATATTGTACATAATTTACCAGAAATGAAGGGGATAATTTTAACCTAATTCACTGGGTGAGAAATCCTCAGGATCTGGTGGCACGCCCCGCCCGATATTATTCCCCATTGCCTTAGGGTGGTGTGCAAAACCAGCATTGCACCCGATCCTGTCAGTTTCTCCACTAGTGGGTTGAAAAGAAGAGAAAGACTTGGATTTATATAGCGCCTTTCACGACCACCGGACATCTCAAAGTGCTTTATAGCCAATGGAGTATTTTTTTGAAGTGTAGTCACTGTTGTAACGTGGGAAACCCAGCTCCCACAAACTGCAATGTGATAATGACCAGATCATCTGTTTTTGTTATGTTGATTGAGGGATAAATATTGGCCAGGACACTGGGGATAACTCCCCTGCTCTTCTTTGAAATAGTGCCATGGGATCCTTTACATCCACCTGAGAGGGCAGACGGGCTCTTGGTTTAACATCTCATCCGAAAGACGGCACCTCCGACAGTGCAGTACTCCATCATCATTGCACTGAGAGTGTCAGTCTAGATTTATGTGCTCAAGTCCCTGGAGTGGGACTTGAACCCCACAAACTTCTGACTCAGAGGCGAGTGTGCTACCCACTGAGCCACAGCTGACATATTGGGTTAAAATTTGCCCCCTAAGATTTATTACGGATTACGGGTAATAAGAACAGTTTTTAGTGCGAACTGCTCTGAGACTGATAGTCATCGGTGGGCACATTGGAACCACTTATTTGGATCCTTGACCAACTGTTGAGTGAATTCACACCCAGGCCCCACAGATGTAAGGACAGTGACCGTGAATGGACACCAGTGAACAAATGCTTGACACATTTGTCTGAAATTCCCCTGTCTGCCTTACCACAAAGGCATTAACCTGGTTAATGTAGGGAGAGCGATTTCTGATAGTTACATTAAGAGCTCGCAGGCTACTATTTCATGCCATAATTCCAAGCAGAGTTTTCTTATGTGCTAAAGCAAAAAGCCCTCCGACTGTTACAATTTTGCATGTTACAATTGAGCTGCATTGTCATGGAACACAGTATCTGCGCGCGTCTGTTCGCTCACAGATTTAAGAGATAAAGGGGGAGAAATTAGCCTATGCGTCTCCTGTTAGCGCCTCTGGGGGGTGGTAACGGGTCGCTAAGGGCTTACCGACCGGGCACGGCGAAATCACTGACACCCGCTGTTATGTCTTTAATACTCTTATGAATGACTCCACAAGGTCTAGTATTGTACTTGAGCTGTTGTGACCTTAGTCTCATTTCTTGTAACTCCAGAGTGAGGCACAAGCATGGTGGGCAGCCTTTTATACTGGGCCCTGCGCACCTATGCAGGTGACCCTCAGGTCTCCCACCGCAGTGCCCTCTGGTGGCATACCTTATGTGACTATACAGTTAGTCTACATGGTCTACATACATGACACCCGCGAACCTCCATGGCGGGTTAACTTACCGCCTTGATCTCTTGCACTCAGGAGATTATGACGTCATATGAAGCGCAGCGCCCTGTTACTGCCCCGGATGCGATATTCGCTCCCGCCCCCTGCAGCGTCGTCGAACTTTAACAACAGGAGCTGCAGGAGGTGTTGTCACCTTGACTGGCCGCTTGGGGAGCGCTAATTAAAGGCAGTGGTGGTCAGGTAGGCCAACATTTAATAATGTCCTCATAGTCCTATGTTTTCATTTTCTTCTACGTCGGCGATTGATCAGCCCTGCACTCTGTTAGAGCGCTTGGGGCTGCTATGCGCGTATCGCAGGTGCCGTCGACGACCATTCCCGGCCTCAGCCTCCAATGACCCTTCCATTTAAGGGAGGGAAGGATCCTGTACACTTACCTGTACAATTGACTGCACTGCATGGAACATTGTGCAGCATTCTGCCTCCACCGCCCCTCTCGCTCCCTTGATTTAGCGCTTCACTTCCCTCTTGGAGCGCTAAACCGGAAATTCGCGTCGGAATCAATCGTGTAGCGCCCGGAGATAATTTTGCGCTCCCGCAAAAATTATCGTTTTGAATAGGGGATTACGCAATTTCTAGCGCAAGGCATCTAAAGTGGCAGATGCAAAGCCACATGTCATTTCTAAAGAAGATTGGAGGGTGAAAATTATATTCGAGGGAGGATTTCAATCTGCTGTTATATTGTAGGTCACAATTTGACATTCGGGTGTGTTTTGATGTGTGGCAAACTGGCAGCACTTTATACCGTGCCCTTCTGTATCAGGAAAGCAGCTCTCTGAGTACTTGAAACATGATGGTGCTTCACTTACTGACATCCAGAGACCAGTGACATTTTTAACGCTTGTCTTTTTTTAGTTTCAGAGGAACTTTTTAAACTTTAGAATAAAGTATGAGTCTATGCCAGTAACTCCTCTACTGCACCGGGTGTGCTGGCCAAGCGATCACAAGGCCATCTGCTTCAACTAGTCTCACTCCACTTAACAAAATGCGGGTCACAGTCAAAGTGCCAACCACAAACCCCAGTTGTACCACCGTCTCCGTGTCAGTGTAATGCAAAAAAACCCCGCGTCACACCGACACATAAAATACAGGCTAACTTGTCTGTAAGAGTTTAAATGTACATGTTATAGTTATTTTAAAAAATGGTTGTAAATTCATCCCAAGAAAATGCATCCCAAGAAAATGCAAAGGTTCATTATTGTTGAGGGAAACAGGCAAACACAGACACGGATTACACACCGCTCTGCATCATCGATTGAAGCATTGTATCAGATGACTGCTTCCTGACACCTGTTCCATGCTGTAGCTAATGGACATTAGTGAACCACATGTGTTCGTGCTACTAGGTGAGTTTTAAGGGTTATTCTCTTTAAACCATTTGGAGGCAGGAGTAAATTGTTAGTGGCAATTGCCAGTTGCTTCTAAGTAAGTAGCAGTTTAATTTAAAGGGGAAAAGTTAAATAGTTGGGAATCTTTCAGGTTTAGGCAGAGAAAAACAAGATAACTCTCCAGTAGGAGGCAATTAGCAGGTAGTTAAAACCAGTTCTGTAAACAACTGACCAGTAGTGAGTCATCTGACCTAGATACAGTTTAAAAACAGGCAGCTTGTGCAGAGCACGGTGTGCAGCAGCAGAGAGTGGCATTCGTGAGTTTGGTAAGTGGGGTTGGCAGGTGCTGTTTTGTCTTGTTTTTCCTACCAGTGCTGACACTAGAGCAGCTGATAAGGAGTGCGAGAGTAGGAGACGGAGGCCCAGATACCAGCCCAACCAGCTGCAGACAAACATAGAGGGGTGCGAAATTGAGAGGTGATGTCACAGCCAAGCTGGTAAGTGGTTGGCTGTTCGACTGGTAAGTATAACTCTCTTTTAGACTGACTTTTAGATTGGTTTAATTGGCAGCGAACTACTAAGTAGCTGTTTGGTGTTTAAGAAAATTTTAGTAAGTAAATTAATTTAAGGGTTAAGTCATGGCAGGAGAGCTTGGACCCATGTCATGCTCCTCCTGTGCTATGTGGGAAATCTGGGACACTTCCCTGACTACTATGTGTGCGGGAAGTGTGTCCAGCTGCAGCTCCTGACAGAACGCATAACGGCACTGGAGCTGCGGATGGACTCACTCTGGAGCATGCGCGATGCTGAGAATGTTGTGGATAGCACATTTAGTGAGTTGGTCACACTGCAGGTAAAGGTTAGGACAGATAGTGCATGGGTGACCAAGAGACAAGGCAAGAGCAGGAAGGTAGTGCAGAAATCCCCTGCGGTCATCTCCCTCCAAAACAGATATACCATTTTGGATACTGTTGGGGGAGATGACTTACCAGGGGAAGGCACCAGCAGCCAGGTTCATGGCACCATAGGTGGCTCTGCTGCACAGAAAGGCGGGAAAAAGAGTGGGAGAGCTATAGTGATGGGGGACTCTATTGTAAGGGGAATTGATAGGAGTTTCTGCGGCCACAACTGAAACTCCAGGATGGTATGTTGCCTCCCTGGGGCAAGGGTCAAGGATGTCTCGGAGCGGCTGCAGAGCATTCTGGAGAGGGAGGGTGAACAGCCAGTTGTCGTGGTACACGTAGGTACCAACAATATAGGTAAGAAGTGGGGAGAGGTTCCACAAGCTGAATTTGGGGAGCTAGGAGTTAAATTTAAAAAGTAGGACCTCAAAAGTAGTAATCTCTGGATTGCTACTAGTGCCACATGCTAATCAGAGTAGAGGGAGCAGGATAGTTAGAATAAATACATGGCTTGAGCAGTGGTGCAAGAGGGAGGGATTTAAATTCCTGGGACATTGGAACCAGTTCTGGGGGAAGTGGGACCTGTAAAAAAGGGACGGTCTGCACTTGGGCAGGACTGGAACTGATGTCCTGGGGGTAACATTTGCTAATGCAGTTTGGGAGTGTTTAAACTAATATGGCAGGGGGATGAGAACCTATGCAGCGAGACAGGGCGAAGTAATATGGAGTCAGAAGCAGATGGTAGAAAGGTAAAAAGCAATAGTGGAAGGCCGAGTAAACAAAGGCAAGAAACAAAAAGGGCCACACTACATCACATTTCTAAAAGGACAAAGGGTGTTAAAAAAAACAAGCCTGAAGACTTTGTGTCTTAATGCAAGGAATATCTGTAATAAGGTGGATGAATTAACTGTGCAAATATATGTTAACAGATATGATGTGATTAGGATTACAGAGACGTGGCTCCAGGATGATCAGGATTGGGAGCTCAACATCCATGGGTATTCAACATTCAGGAAGGATAGAATAAAAGGAAAAGGAGGTGGGGTAGCATTGCTGGTTAAAGAGGAGATTAGTGCAATAGTTAGGAAGGACATTAGCTTGGATGATGTGGAATCTATATGGGTAGAGCTGCAGAACACCAAAGGGCAAAAAACGTTAGTGGGAGTTGTGTACAGACCTCCAAACAGTGGTAGTGATGTTGGGGCATCAAACTTGAAATTAGGGGTGCATGCAATAAAGGTGCAGCAGTTATCATGGATGACTTTAATATGCATATAGATTGGGCTAACCAAACTGGAAGCAATATGGTGAAGGAGAATTTCCTAGAGTGCATAAGGGATGGTTTTCTAGACCAATATGTCGAGGAACCAACTAGGGGGGAGGCCATCTTAAACTGGGTGTTGTGTAATGAGAGAGGATTAATTAGCAATCTCGTTGTGCGAGGCCCCTTGGGGGAAGAGTGACCATAATATGGTGGAATTCTATATTAGGATGGAGAATGAAACAGTTAATTCAGAGACCATGGTCCAGAACTTAAAGAAGGGTAACTTTGAAGGTATGAGGCGTGAATTGGCTAAGATAGATTGCCGAATGATACGTAAGGGGTTCACAATGGATGGGCAATGGCAGACATTTAGAGACCGCATGGATGAACTACAACCATTGTACATCCCTGTCTGGCGTAAAAATAAAAAAGGGAAGGTGGCTCAACCATGGCTATCAAGGGAAATCAGGGATAGTATTAAAGCTAAGGAAATGGCATACAAATTGGCCAGAAATAGCAGCGATACCGGGGACTTGGAGAAATGTAGAACTCAGCAGAGGAGGACAAAGGGTTTGATTAGGGCAGGGAAAATAGAGTACGAGAGGAAGCTTGCAGGGAACATTAAGACAGACTGCAAAAGCTTCTATAAATATGTAAAGAGAAAAAGGTTCGTAAAGACAAACGTAATTCCCCTGCAGTCAGAATCAGGGGAAGTCATAACGAAGAACAAAGAAATGGCAGACCAATTGAACAAGTACTTTGGTTCGGTATTAACTAAGGAGCATGCAAACAACCTTCCGGATATAAAAGGGGTCAGAGGGTCTAGTAAGAAGGAAAAACTGAGGGAAATCCTTATTAGTTGGGAAATTGTGTTGGGGAAATTGATGGGATTGAAGGCCGATAAATCCACAGGGCCTGATGGTCTGCATCCCAGAGTACTTAAGGAGGTGGCCTTGGAAATAGCGGATGCATTGACAGTCATTTTACAACATTCCATAGACTCTGGATCAGTTCCTATGGAGTGGAGGATGGCCAATGTAACCCCACTTTTTAAAAAAGGAGGGAGAGAAAACTGGGAATTATAGATCGGTCAGCCTGACATCGGTAGTGGGTAAAATGATGGAATCAATTATTAAGGATGTCATAGCAGTGCATTTGGAAAGAGGTGACATGATAGATCCAAGTCAGCATAGATTTGTGAAAGGGAAATCATGCTTGACAAATCTTCTGGAATTTTTTGAGGATGTTACCAGTAGAGTGGACAAGGGGGAACCAGTTGATGTGGTGTATTTGGACTTTCAGAAGGCTTTCGACAAGGTCTCACACAAGAGATTAATGTGCAAAGTTAAAGCACATGGGATTAGGGGTAGTGTGCTGATGTGGATTGAGAACTGGTTGGCAGACAGGAAGCAAAGAGTAGGAGTAAATGGGTACTTTTCAGAATGGCAGGCAGTGACTAGTGGGGTACCGCAAGGTTCTGTGCTGGGGCCCCAGCTGTTTACATTGTACATTAATGATTTAGACGAGGGGATTAAATGTAGTATTTCCAAATTTGCGGATGACACTAAGTTGGGTGGCAGTGTGAGCTTCGAGAAGGATACTATGAGGCTGCAGAGTGACTTGGATAGGTTAGGTGAGTGGGCAAATGCATGGCAGATGAAGTATAATGTGGATAAATGTGAGGTTATCCACTTTGGTGGTAAAAACAGAGAGACAGACTATTATCTGAATGGTGACAGATTAGGAAAAGAGGAGGTGCAACGAGACCTGGGTCATGGTACATCAGTCATTGAAGATTGGCATGCAGGTACAGCAGGCGGTTAAGAAAGCAAATGGTATGTTGGCCATCATAGCGAGGGGATTTGAGTACAGGGGCAGGGAGGTGTTACTACAGTTGTACAGGGCCTTGGTGAGGTCACACCTGGAGTATTGTGTACAGTTTTGGTCTCCTAACTTGAGGAAGGACATTCTTGCTATTGAGGGAGTGCAGCGAAGGTTCACCAGAATGATTCCTGGGATGGTGGGACTGACATATCAAGAAAGATTGGATCAACTGGGCTTGTATTAAATGGAGTTCAGAAAACTGAGAGGGGATCTCATAGAAACGTTTAAAATTCTGACGGGTTTAGACGGGGTTAGATGCAGGTAGAATGTTCCCAATATTGGGGAAGTCCAGAACCAGGGGTCACAGTCTAAGGATAAGGGGTAAGCCATTTAGGACCGAGATGAGGAGAAACCTTTTCACCCAGAGAGTGGTGAATCTCTGGAATTCTCTACCACAGAAAGTTGTTGAGGCCAATTCACTAAATATATTCAAAAAGGAGTTAGATGTAGTCCTTACTACTAGGGGGATCAAGGGGTATGGCGAGAAAGCAGGAATGGGGTACTGAAGTTGCATGTTCAGCCATGAACTCATTGAATGGCGGTGCAGGCCCGAAGGGCTGAATGGCCTACTCCTGCACCTATTTTCTATGTTTCTAGAGTTCAGCCATCAGCCATACTGAACTATTTTGGATCGAGAAGAAGAAATCTGTGTGAACATAATGTGCGATCAAATGTTAGAGCATTGTGGTATTTATTTTTAACATATTCGTTCACAGGATGCAGGCATCGCTGGCAAAGCAGGATTTATTGCTCATCCTTAATTGCCCTTGGGTGGCTTGCTCGGCCATTTCGAAGGGCAGTTAAGAATCAAACACAGAGCTGTGGATCTGGAGTCACATCTAGGCCAGACTAGGCAAGGGTGGCAGATTTCCTTCCCTAATGGACATTAGTGAACCACATGGGTTTTTATGACAATCTGGTAGTTTCATGGTCACTACTACTGATACTCGCCCTTTATTCCAGATTTATTTAATTAATTGAAATTAATTTCCCCTAGCTGCCGTGGTGGAATTTGAATTCACGTCTCCAGATCATTCGTCCAGGCCTCTGGATTACTCATCATCATCATAGGCAGTCCCTCGGAATCGAGGAAGACTTGCTTCCACTCGAAAAATGAATCCTTTAGGTGGCTGAACAGTCCAATACGAGAGCCACAGTCTCTGTCACAGGTGGGACAGACAGTCGTTGAGGGAAGGGGTGGGTGGGACAGGTTTGCCGCACGCTCCTTCCGCTGCCTGCGCTTGGTTTCTGCATGCTCTCAGCGATGAGACTCGAGGTGCTCAGTGCCCTCCGGGATGCACTTCCTCCACTTGGGGCGGTCTAGGTTACTGGCCCAGTAACACACCGACTACGCAACCGTTCCCCAAGTGCAGGACAATGGCCTGTAATTTGTTATCAGCGGTGAAGCAAAGGCATTCGCCTCTGGTCCCAAAGTAAGCTTCCTACAAAGATCTTGCGGTCTCTGTGGCGAGAAGTTCAGCTTTTCCGACGCCTAATTGAAATCAAGCAAGTTAATGGGGAATCCCTAACGCGAGCTGCTGTGATGTCGACAATCTGTCTAAGCAGTCAATCACAGTGCAGAATTCCCACAGACAGCAAACCAGGAAATGAGTAAGCTCCATTGATCTGACTTTTTAAAAATGTTAGAGAGAGCAGAGCAAAGATTGGGGGTCTCACATGGGGAAAAGGTAAACCTGAAATAAAGATGAACAAACCTTTTTTTAATGATTTTTTCTTTAAGTTTCTTAAAAAAAAAAATTATTTTTATTAAAATGGATAAATTTGATGCTCCAAAAAATTAAAATTAGTATTTTAGGGCCATAACATTTCTTTAGCAGTCAATATGCTGTTAAAACCCCAGTTGCACCTGATCCAAAAGGATCTAACTTTTAATGGGGTATTTCATAGAATCATAGAAATTTACACCATTTCGGCCCATCGTGTCCACGCTAGCCGACAATAAGCTATCCAGCCTAATCCCACTTACCAGCTCTCGGTCCATAGCCCTGTAGGTTACGGCACTTCAAGTTCACATCCAAGTACTTTTTAAATGTGGCGAGGGTTTCTGCCGCTACCACCCTTTCAGGCCGTGAGTTCCAGACCCCCACCACCCTCTGGGTGAAAATGTTTCCCCTGAAATCCCTTCTAAACTTCCGACCAATTTTTTAAAATCTATGCCCACTGGGAAATAGGACCTTCCTAGCCACTCCATCTAGGCCCCTCATAATTTTACACAACTCAATAAGGTCTCCTCTCGACCTCCTCTGTTCCAAAGAAATCAAACCCAGCCTATCCAATCATAGCTAAAATTCTCCAGTCCAGACAACATCCTCGTAAATCTCCTCTATATCCTCTTCAGTGCAAAATCACATCCTTCCTGTAATGTGAACTGCTGTTAAATATCAACGATTTAGACTTGAATGTTGGGGGTATGATTAAGAAGTTTACAAATGTACAAAAATTGGCTGTGTGGTTGATAATGAAGCAGAAAGCTACGGACTGCAGGAAGATATCAATGTACTGGTCAGGTGGGCAGAACAGTGGCAAATTAAATCCAGAGAAGTGTGAGTCTCCAGCTGTGGCCTAACCAGTGTTTTATACAGTTCAAGTTTAACCTCACTGCTCTTGTATTCTATGCCTCAGCTAATAAAGGTAAGCATTCCGTATGCCTTCTTAACCAACTTATCTACCTGGCCTGCTATCTTCAGGGATCTGTGGATATGCACTCCAAGGTCCCTCTGTTCCTCTACACATCTCAGTGTCCTATCATTTAATGTGAATTCCCTTGCCTTGTTACCCCTCCCCAAATGCATTACCTCACACTTCTCTGGATTGAATTCCATTTGCCACTGTTCTGCCCAACTGACCAGTACATTGATATCTTCCTGCATTCCGCAACTTTCTTCTTCATTATCAACCAGAGAGCCAATTTTTGTATCATCTGCAAACTTTTTAATCATGCCCCCAGCATTCAAATCTGATCACTGATATTTAACAACGATATTACTCCGGAAGAGCCGACGTCTGTCAGTTTTCCTGACTTGACGGATTACACCGATTGCCGGCTGTATGTGTATGGGGGCTGGTGGGGGCCGGTGGGGGGGGCAATGAATGACTAACCACAACTTCAGAATTCCCGCGTTGGGATGAGCGCGTGCTAATTCCTGACGTTGCAGTCAGTTTCAAAGGGGTAATGACAGTGAGTGCTGTTCGTTCGCTGTTATTACCCACCGCACACTCCTGGACATTGTGTTTGTGCTCTGCACTGAGAGGTTCATCTCTTGATCCACCAAGGCCTCTCCACCATCTACTATGCTCAAGCCAGGAGTGTGCTGGAATACTCGCCACTTGACTGGATGGGAACAGCGACACTCAAGAAGCTCGACACCATCCAGGACCGCATGGCTCACTTCACCAGTACCCCTGGCATGGGACTCAACATCCTCCCCATCACCACTAGCGCACTGTGGCTGCAGTATATACGATCTACAAGATGCACTGCAGCAACTCACCAAAGTTATTTCAACAGCACCTGCCTCCCCTGAGACCCCCACCACCAAGAAGGACAATGGCAGCAATATTGTGGGAACACCATCACTTTCCAGTTCCCTTCAGGTCACACACAATCCTGATGGACACATATCGCCATTCCTTCATTAGTCCTGCAATTCCCTACCTAACACTAATGTGGGAGCACCATTATCACAAGGACTGCTGTGGTTCAAGGAGAAGGCCCACCACCAACTATTCAGGGCAACTAGGGATAGATAATAAATGTGACCTTGTCAGCGTCGCCCGAAACCCGAGAACAAATACGGATAAAATTGTCTGAACTGGCCAGACAGGTTCATAGTACTCTTGGGGCACTGCCAATGTTTAAACAGCTAGCCTGGCTCACTAATGAATCTGGAGTGATAGATCAGTCACTGAATGTTGGGATACTCCCTACTTGGCTGCAAATAACTCTGCTGTCTCGAGCCATAAAGGGTAGAATGGGCCAACCTAGACAAGCAGTGGGTAGCTTACTGGTGCACTGCTCTGTAAATTTCCCGCTGCTTGTCCAACTGGGATGGCTTTTCTTGTGTACTCCTGTGCACACTTGGGAGTCCCGAATCCTTGGATCTGCAAACCTGCACCTGAGCTCTTTGACTTAGGTAAGTGAGACATGTTCCCATGGAGAGAGAGAGTGTGCTGCATATTGAGCAAACAGGAACCATAAGCTGGGTGTGGACATCTCAGCTGCTTGACTTACAGACTCTTAAACATCGTTTCCGTGTGGGTCCGACATCCGGTGAGCAAGAAAGCCATTTCAGAGAAAACAAGAGTCAGTTTTATTTCTGGTAATGCCAGGCACCTCATTGAAAGTGCATTCAAGAACTTAAAAGGGCTAACTTGGTGGCTGTTGATTGGGCCTGTCATTGTTCAACATAGAAACATAGAAAATAGGTGCAGGAGTAGGCCATTCGGCCCTTTGAGCCTGCACCACCAGTCAATAAGATCATGGCTGATCATGCAACTTCAGTACCCCATTTCTGCTTTCTCTCCATACCCCTTGATCCTTTTAGCTGTAAGGGCCACATTTAACAGATTTCTAAACATCACAAGGGCCTGATTCGCTGGTAGCTAGGTGAATGGTTCTTTGGCAATGTGTAGGTCGTTAGGGAGCCGGGTAGCGGGGATTTAGGAGAGTTTGAGAAGGTGATCCCATAGACACTGGTCTTGTCCAATAGGTCCGATGTACTCGCTACCTGTGAGGACAAGGTTTGCGCATGTGCACCGAACGACCACCGGAACCATGCAGAGCAGACAGATTACGATGACTGAGGCATACAGATACCCTCATCATCAATCGCTTCAGCCCCGCCAGTGACCACTGTCTCAGCGATGCTCCTTCCCATGATGGCCGGCGCTGTCTCCTCCATGGGGGTTCAGACATGCAGGCGCGCTTGTCTCCTTCCAGTTCATTCCTGCTGCCTCCTGTTATGCGCCAACTTCTCCTGCGAGAAAGAGGGAGGTGTGACCGTGAGTGTCCTGCAATATGGTTGGGTGATGTGATTGTCATGGTTGAATAGCTGCCTGTGTGTGTGAGCTGTGAGATGCGGGTGTGAGGCTCAGGTAAAGCATATGAAAGGTAGGGTTGAGTTCTGATTGATAGAGATTGTTGGTAGAAGGGTAATAGGGGTGCAGTGAACTGGTGCACTTGGTAGGAGATGGCATTTGGCGATAAACTCACTCACCTTTGACAACCCGTGTGAGATCATTTAACTTCTTCCTGCAATGCATCCAGGCTCTTGCAGCTATGCTCCTGGCATTGACCTCCGCCGCTATCTATTTCCCACCGCCTCCTGAGCATGTGTCTGAAGGGCGTCCTGCACCCCTGGAGATACAGGAGGTCTCTCCTCTGTTCCACTTCTTACATCAAGAACTCCAGTGCAGTATCTGAAAAGCTAGGTGCACGCGCTCTCGCATGGTCAGCCATAGTTGGAACTTCCACAACACACTTTTGAAAATACTCCCACCTCCTCCAACAGCCACAATGCACCTCCCTTTTAAGAGGTGCAGGCTGATTTTAAGTACCGCCAGGCACCCGCGATATCGGGCTCCCTGCTGATGCGAGCAGCCAATGAACAGCGCGCTTAGTGCTGGCTGCACACAGCAATCATGTAAAACATCTGGCAGCAAGAATTAGACATACTGCATTGTAATGAACGGGCGCAACTTAATCATGCACCGCAAACCTTGCGCCCGTTTTCAAGCCTTATTCAATTTGTCTCCCTGGGTCTCTCCTAATAAACCATATTTTACTGTAACAAGTTGCATGGTAGTACTTCAACTCTCCACACGATGGTGCTATAATCTGCTTGCAGGGAACATTTGCAGCTTTTGCAGAGGAACAGGTCCACAGATCCCTGAAGTGTAGGACTGGTAGATAAGGCGGTTAAGAAGGCATATGGAATTCTTGCCTTTTTATAAGTTGAGACATGGAATACAAGAGCAGGGGGCTTGTGAACTGTTCAGAAGTATGAGGGATCTCATAGAAACGTTTAAATTTCTGACGGGTTAAGACAGGTTAGATGCAGGAAGAATGTTCCCAATGTTGGGGAAGTCCAGAACCAGGGGTCACAGTCTAAGGATAAGGGGTAAGCCATTTAGGACCGAGATGAGGAGAAACTTCTTCACCCAGAGAGTGGTGAACCTGTGGAATTCTCTATCACAGGAAGTTGTTGAGGCCAATTCACTAAATATATTCAAAAAGGAGTTAGATGTAGTCCTTACTACAAGGGGTATGGCGAGAAAGCAGGAATGGGGTACTGAAGTTGCATGTTCAGCCATGAACTCATTGAATGGCGGTGCAGGCTCGAAGGGCTGAATGGCCTACTCCTGCACCTATTTTCTATGTTTCTATGTAACTGTATAAAACACTGGTTAGGCTGCAGCTGGAGTACTGTGTGCAGTTCTGATCACCACATTACAGGAAAGATGTGATTGCATTGGAAAGGATGCAGAGGAGATTTACAAGAATGTTGCCTAGACTGGAGAATTTTGGCTATGAGGAAAGATTGGAGATGCTGGGTCTGTTTTCTTTCGAATCGAGGAGGCTGAGGGGAGATCTGATTGAGGTGTATGAAATTATGAGGGGCCTGGATAGAGTGGATAGGAAGGACCTGTTTCCCTTGGCAGTGGGGTCAACAACCAGGGGGCGTAGATTTAAAGTAATTGGGGGGGAGGTTTAGAGAAGATATGAGAGGAAATGTCTTCACCCAGAGGGTGGTGGGGGTCTGGAACTCACTGCCTGAAAGGGTGGTAGAGGCAGAAACCCTCACCACATTTAAAAAATACTTGGATGTGCACCTGAAGTGCCGTAACCTACAGGGCTACGGACCAAGAGCTGGAAAGTGGGATTAGGCTGGATAACTCTTGGTCGGCCGGCGCGGACACGATGGGCCGAAATGGCCGCCTCCCGTGCTGTAAATTTCTATGATTCTCTATTCGGTCTGCAAGTGTAACTCCGAGCTTCCGGTCGCCTGTCCACATTAATTCCCCGCCCCATTCCCACTCTGACCTCTCCGTCCTCGGCCTCTTACACAGTTCCAATGAAGTTCAACGTAAGCTTGAGGAACAGCACCTCATTTTTTGATTAGGCATTTTACAGCCTTCCGGACTCAACATTGAGTTCAATAATTTCAGAATGTAACCACCACTCCTCGTATTTTCGGACAGCAGGTGTGGTAATGATTGTGCTGTTGCCATTTACTCCTCCTCTAGACCCATCTTTGGTTTCTGTACTTGACCCATTACCACATCCTTTAGTCCTCCACTACCATCCCGTTTGTCATTTCAATCACTCATGCCGATCACCCTATCACAGACCTTCCCCTTTGTTCTTTCCTCTCTTTGCCCCCTTTCGTTCCTCTGTACCTGCTTAAAGCCTGTTCCATTTGTAATGTTTTCCAGTTCTGACGAAGGGTCACAGACCCGAAACATTAACTCTGTTTCTCTCTCCACAGACGCTGTCTGACTGGCTGAGTGTTTCCAGCATTTTCTGTTGACATCTCTGGGGCAAGTTGGACAACTCCCCAATGTCTCAAACTGATCAGGTATGCAAGGATATCCAATTCTAGAATGGCTGAATCATCTGGTATTCCAACTAATTGACACTAAACAACCTCTCAGAGAGCTTGTGCCTCTCTTGGATTTAATCCTTTGTGAATCTAAATTAGTAGCATTATCATAATATAAATTCAACCAAAATCCTTTCCAGGTCAAATAGATTTAAAAATCTCACGTTACAGTGGCCAGCACCTGTACAACAGTAAGGAGTCAACATCTTTAGGATAGGAGAGAGGAAAAGCAATGCGGCATTTTACTTAAAATATAAAGGCTCCATTTTGCGGGCGATGTCTGAATTCTGAAGGTGTTGGGGGAGAAATTCGGCTAGATAGCACCTCTCGCAAGGGGCGCTACAGGGGCGCTAAAGGGTTTGCAGCCGCGAGCGTCGGCATTCACGCCGCTCGGCAAATTCTGTGTGCCGGTACCGGCGGCGCTGAGGAGTATCGCCCGGAGCGTGGCGCCGGTGTGTAACGAGCCCCGGTATCGACACGGAGACAACATTTGTTTGCACTGTACCCATAGTGCCCCCTAGTGACCCCGCCAGAGAAAGCTGGCGTGTAGAGCTGTCCTGGGGCGCTAAAGGAAGGAATGACTGCGTGAGGTAAGTGTGATTTTTTTTTTTTTGCCATTTACCTTTATTTGGGGTGAGTCATGTATCGGGAATGTTTTTTGTGTTTTTTGTTCCAATTTTTTTTTGCGGGGCGGCCTCTCTTAGGGCGCTCTGAAGCCGTATCTTTAGCTCGAGATATTTAGTTGCTCACCTAGCGCCCTAAGAACGCTTCCCTTAGTGATCCACTCCACCGTCAGGGCGCAACCACTGAATTTTCTTGTTCCTGTCGCTAAATATTTTCCAGCACTAAATTTAGTGACATTAGCGCCTTAAAAACCCTCCCACCGAATTTCCAGCTTGTTGTGCTGTTCTAATTTTGAAATGGCAAATCCCAATTTTGCTTTGTTGCAGCACTATTTCAATACTGTATTTTTCAAAGGCCATGAATATCCATTGAATCTATGGTCAGCAGGTGGGATCCCAGTGAGTGAGTGGGGTCTCGTGCGGTAGCAAAGCAGGACTCGGGGAATCTGCAGTGAGCCTTCAGTTACCCTCTTCAAGCCTTGCTTGATGGTTTGCACTGCTCTCTCTGCCTGACCATTGGACGCTGGTTTAAATGGGGCAGATGTGACATGTTTGATCCCCTTACGGGTCATGAATTCTTTGAACGCCGCACGGGTAAAACATGGCCCATTGTCGCTCACCAGGACATCGGGTAAACCGTGAGTGGCAAACATAGCCCGCAGGCTTTCAGTAGTGGCAGCGGACGTGGTAGCTGCCATTATCTCACATTCAATCCACTTGGAGTACACGTCTACAACCACAAGGCACATTTTATCCAAGAACAGGCCTGCATAGACGATGTGTACCCTAGACTATGGTTTGAAGGGCCAACACCATAAACTTAGCGGCGCCTCCCTGGGTACATTGCTTAACTGCGAGCATGTATTACATCTGTGAACGCAGGACTCTAAGTCCGCATCGATACCGGGCCACCACACGTGGGATCTGGCTATCGTTTTCATCATTACGATGCCTGGGTGGGTACTGTGGAGGTCATTCATGAAGGTGTCTCTGCCCTTCTTGGGGACCAGTACTCGATTGCCCCACAGAAGGCAGTTTGCCTGTATAGACATTTCATCTTTGTGCCAGTGGAACAGCTTTATTTCTTCCTGCATTTCCATTGGAACACTGGACAGCCCCCATGAAGCAGACAGCTTTTGACTAGAGATAATAAGGGGTCCTGGCTTGTCCAGGTTTTGATCTGCCGGGCAGTGACGGGTGATTGCTCACTCTCAAATGCTTCCATAACTATGGCTAGATCTGCGGGCTGTGTCATTTCCACCCCCGTGGTGGGCAATGGCAGCCTACTGAGAGCATCGGCGTAGTTTTCTGTGCCTGGCCTATGGCAAATGGTGTAGTTGTATGCGGACAATGTGAACGCCCATCTCTAGATGCGGGCCGATGCATTGGTATTTGTCATGTATTCAACCAGCATTGTAACCCATGTATAATCTGACCTAAGTTGTACACTGTGAGAACACTGACCACTAGGTGGTGAACTTGTGGGAGAAACTCCTAACCTAGACCTTCAGATATAAAAGGGCAAGCTCCACCCACTTCCTGCACTTGAGTGCTAAGGAATAAAGGACAGGTCACAGACTGACCTTCTCTCAAGCATGGGCCTCGTGTGCATTTATACTGTATAGTAAGGACGTATCAATGGCGACAAGAAACTGTGATTTAAACCACGCGAGCATGGCCACTAGCAGAACAGACGAGAGGTACTGTGTTAAGGAATGGTTGGGACAGAGATTCAACATTGTTAAAGCAGCACACAGTTCTCCAAGCAGACAAGGGCAATCGGGCATGCCCCAACATGTAGTCGAACCTAAAGGGGGAGTTCGACAGAGACAATGGCAAGCTGAACGGCAATTCACGCCATTGCAAGGGACAATGCGGCCAGTAATGGGGCCATCAACACCTGTTAATGGCGCACTCAAGGACAGGGGCAGTCAGGGACGATCGACTGGCAAGGGACCTTTTGTTTCAAACAGCAGCTCATGCTGGAGGCGTGGAGGCACACACACAGCCGGAGTTTGCAGAGGTGAGCAAAATACCTGCAGAAATTGCAGAATTGAACGCTGGGGGAAATCGCTGGAAGCTGAAGTTCAGCGAGTCCATGTGGAGCACGTATACAGCTCATACACCAGGACGCCACCGATAATGATGAAAGTGCTCCTCAATGGCATCCCAGTACCAATGGAGCTAGACACGGGGGCCAGCTAGTCCGTGATGGGTATCAAACAGTTCGAAAAGTTGTGGGTGTCCAAGACCAGGAGGCCAAAATTATCGCCGATTGACGCACAGCTACGGACTTACACAAAGCAGATCATTCCGGTGCTAGGCAGCGCCATGGTAGTTGTGACCCACAAAAATTCGGAGAACAGACTGCCACTCTGGATTGTCCCAGGGGACGGTCCCGCACGACTGGGGAAGAGTTGGCTTGCTGTCATGAACTGGAAATGCGGCGATGTCAATGCAATTTCCTCTGTGGAGCGAGTATCATGCTCACAGATCCTGGACAAATTTGACTCATTATTTCAACCCAGCATTGGCACTTTCATGGGGGCCAAGGTAGTGATTCACATAAACCTGGACGCCAGGCCAGTACACCACAAGATGTGATGCGGGAAAAGATAGAAGGCGAATTGGACCGCCTGCTGAGGGAAGGCATCATCTCGCCAGTCGAATTCAGTGACTGGGCGAGCCCGATTGTGCCGATGCTCAAGGCGGATGGGTCGGTCAGGAAATGTGGCGATTACAAGGCCACCATCAATCGGGTGTCACTCCAAGACCAGTACCCGCTACCGAGAGCGGAGGACCTCTTTGCGACGCTATCCGGTGGCAAACTTTTTTCAAAATTGGACCTGACCTCAGCTTACATGACCCAGGAGCTGGCGAGTGAGTCGAAGAAGCTGACCACCATCACGACACACAAGGGGTTGTTTGAGTACAACAGATGTCCGTTCGGGATTCGCTCGGCCACCGCGATCTTCCAACGAAATATGGAAAGCCTCCTCAAGTCGATTCCAGGGATGGTGGTTTTTCAGGATGACATCCTCATTACGGGTTACGATACTGAAGAACACCTCCACAACCTGGAGGAGGTGCTACGCAGACTGGACCGGGTAGGGCTGCGACTGAAAAAGGCGAAGTGCGTCTTCCTAACTCCAGAGGTAGAATTCCTGGGGATGAGGGTAGCAGCAGACGGGATCAGCCCTACTGCGTCCAAGACGGAAGCGATCCAGAGAGCACCCAGACCCCGTAACACGATGGAGCTGCGTTCATTCCTGGGGCTCCTGAACTATTTTGGTAACATTCTTCACAAATTAAGCACGCTGCTCGAGCTGCTACACGTGCTCCTACGCAAAGGTCGCAAATGGGTCTGGGGGGACAGCCAGGAAAGGGCTTTTAATAGAGCACGCAATTTGTTATGTTCCAACAATCTGTTAACGCTATATGACCCATGTAAGAAACTTGTGTTAACGTGCGGTGCATTGTCCTATGTTGTCGGGTGTGTGTTGCAGCATGTCAATGCCAAGGGTCAGTTACAGCCGGTAGCTTATGCCTCCAGAAGTCTGACCCATGCAGAAAGGGGCTACGGGATGGTAGAAAAGGAGGCGCTCGCATGTGTATATGCTGTAAAGAAAATGCACCAGTACCTGTTTGGCAGGAAATTTGAGCTGGAGACAGATCACAAACCCCTAACGTTCCTTTTGGCCGACAACAAGGCCATAAATGCAAACTCATTGGCCCGCATACAGAGGTGGGCACTTATGTTAGCCGCCTATGACTACACAATTCGGCACAGACCGGGCACCGAAAACTGCGCTGATGCACTCAGCAGGCTCCCACTAGCCACCACCGAGCATGCTGCTGAGATGGTCATGGCTGTTGAAGCTTTCGGAAGCGAAGGCTCACCCATGACAGCCCGTCAGATTAAAGTCTGGACAAATAGAGACACGCTATTGTCTCTAGTCAAGAAATGTGTCCTGAATGTGGACTGGGCAGCCACGTACAGGGCATGCCCTGAGGAATTTAAACCATTTCACCAGGCGCAAGGATGAACTCTCGATTCAGGCCGATTGCCTACTGTAGGGAAACCGCGTAGTCATGCCCCAGATGGGCAGAGAAATGTTCATCAGAGAACTCCACAATGAGCACCCAGGCATTGTCACGATGAAGGCAATTGCCAGGTCACACGTTTGGTGGCCAGGGATAGACGCAGATCTGGAACTTTGTGTTCGCAGGTGCAACACGTGTCCCCAGCTGGGCAATGCGCCCAGGGAAGCCCCCCTTAGCCCCTGGCCATGGCCCGCCAAGCCTTGGTCACGCATCCATGTGGACTACGCGGGTCCTTTCATGGGAAAAATGTTTTTGGTTGTAGTAGATGCCTACTCCAAATGGATCGAGTGTGACATTTTAAATTCAAACACATCCTCTGCCATGGTAGAAAGTCTACGGGCAATGTTCGCCTCAAACAGCCAGGCAGAACGAGCAGTGCAGATAATCAAACAGGGGATGCTCAGACCCTACAATGCCGCTTATCACGCCTCCTATTGGCCTGCAGATCCCAACCACACTTGCTCACAGGGGTTCCACCCGCAGAGCTGCTACCAAAAAGGACGCTCAAAACCCGGTTATCCCTTATACACCCCACCATGAAAGAAATTGTCGAGAGCAGACGCCAGTCACAATATGACTACCATGACAGGAATGCGAGGGCGTGATGTATTGATGTAAATGACCCTGTTTTTGTCCTCAACTGCGCTGCAGGGCCCAAATGGCTCGCAGGCACTGTGGTTGCCAAAGAGGGAAATAGGATTCTGGTAGTTAAACTTGCCAATGGACAAATCTGCCGCAAACTTGTGGATCAAACAAAAAAGAGGTTCAGCAAGCCCATAGAAGAAGCAGAGGAAGAACACGATGTAGAGTTCACTCCACCACAGGTGACCGAACACAGGAACCAAAGGGAGGAGAGCCCAGTCACTGGGCAGTCCGAACAGGCCTGAGGCACCGCAAACAGCAGATACTCAGGCCAGCGCCCAACAACCGGAGCCCCAACTCAGGTGCTCTACAAGGAAGCGTAAACCACCAGAGAGACTCAACCTGTGATCCCAATAAGACTTTGGTGGGGGGGGGGGGTGATGTCATGTATTCAACCAACATTGTAACCCATGTATAATCTGACCTAAGTTGTACACTGTGTGAACACTGACCACTAGGTGGTGAACTTGTGGGAGACACTCCTAACCTAGACCTTCAGATATAAAAGGGCAAGCTCCACCCACTTCCTGCACTTGAGTGCTAAGGAATAAAGGACAGGTCACAGACTGACCTCTCAAGCATGGGCCTCGTGTGCAATTAAACTGTATAGTAAGGACGTATCAGTATTTATCCCTTTACTCTCAGAAAACGGATATAAGTGGCTTTTGGTCAGTTTCCAATTCGAATTTTAGCCCAACTAGTTATTGATCCATTTTCTTTATCCCATAGACACACGCTAACGCTTCTTTTTCAATCATGCTGTAAGCTCTCTCAGCCTCAGACAGACTCCTGGATGCATAAGCAACCGGTTGCAGTTTCCCGAAATCATTAGCTTGTTGCAATACACACCCGATGCCATATGACGATGCGTCACATGCTAGTACCAAACGCTTACATGGATCATACAACACAAGCAATTTGTTTGAGCATAACAATTTTCTCGCTTTTACAAAAGCATTTTCTTGGCTTTTGCCCCAAACCCATTCGCCCCCTTTTCATTGTAAGACATGTAGTGGTTCTAACAGTGTGCTGAGACCTGGTAAGAAGTTACCAAAGTAATTCAAGAGTCCCAGAAACGACCGCAGCTCCGTCACGTTCTGTGGCCTCGGTGCGTTCTCGATTGCCTCTGTCTTCGTGTTAGTGGGCCTGATGCCGCCAGCCGCAATCCTCCTTCCCAAGAACTCCACTTCAGGTGCCATGAAAACGAACTTCGAGCATTTTAACCTGAGCCCCATGTGGTTGCGTCGACTAAGAACCTCTTCCAGGTTCTGCAGATGCTTGACTGTGTTCCGACCTGTGACCAAGATGTCGTCCTGGAAGACCATGGTGTGCGGGACCGACTTCAGTAAACTTTCCATGTTTCTCTGGAACATCGCCGCTGCTGATCGGATTCCAAACGGGCATCTGTTATAAACAAAAAGACCTTTGTACGTGTTGATGTAGGTGAGGGCCTTCGATGATTCCTCCAGTTCCTGCATCATAGAGGCTGAAGTCAGATCCAGTTTCGTGAACGTCTTTCCTCCTGCCAGTGTTGCAAAGAGGTCATCGGCTTTTGGTAGTGGGTATTGGTCCTGCAAGGAGAAACGATTGATAGTTACTTTGTAATAGCCACAGATTCTGACGGTGCCATCTCCCTTGAGGACTGGGACAATAGGACTGGCCCACTCGCTGAACTCGATTGGTGATATGATGCCCTCTCCTTGCAGCCGGTCAAGCTCGATCTCTACCCTTTCTCTCATCATGTATGGTACTGCTCTCGCCTCGTGATGGATGGGTCGCGCCCCCGAAATTAGGTGAATCTGCACTTTTGCTCCTTGGAATTTCCCGATGCCTGGTTCGAACAGCGAAGGAAATTTGTTTGAGACCTGGGCACACGGCGCTCAGACAGCGTCCCAGTTCCAGTGTATCTTTCCCAGCCAGCTCCTGTCGAGCAGCGTGGGACCATTGTCTGGTACCACCCAGAGTGGTAGCTTGTGCACCGCTCCATCTAGGAGACCTTTACGGTAGCACTGCCGATCACAGGAATCAGTTATTTCGTGTAAGTTCTTAGTTTCGTGCGAACTGGAGTTAAGACTGGCCTTGAGGCCTTGTTGCACCACAACCTTTTGAAAGTCTTTTTGCCCATGATGGACTGGCTCGCGCCCGTGTCCAGCTCCATTGACACTGGAAGTCCATTTAGTTCAACATTCAGGGGGACAATTCATGGTGAATGTGTGCACCCCATGTACCTCTGGCTCCTTTATCTGAGGCTCTGGTTCGTCGTGATCCTCCATGGATCTGCCCTCCTCTGCAACATGGTGGTTTGCAGGTTTAACAGGCTTTGCAGCTTGCCTGCACACTCGTTGGAGGTGTCCCATTGTTCCACAGTGTTGTGGAAAAGTATTTCCGAGACTATAATATATAAAGAGAGGTTTATTAAATCGGAGACAAAGCTTTGGGAGAAGTGTTAGAGACCCCTGTCTCTGAACCACTTCTCAATTTGGTATCTCCAGTGAGGTTCTTTTATCTTACAAATTACGTCACTTTACATCACATGCTTTAGCACTAGTCCTTAAGTCTAATCATCGCATTACAAGGTTTACAAAGCTTTTCATATCCAAGGCTGAGCTCTTGATATAAACCAGCCTGCATTGTGACAGGGCATTATAAACAAGTGCAGGCTTTTTGGCACTGGTATAGACAAACATACCCAGCACTTATCTCTCCAGTCGTTCATTATCTCACTTTCCTATCTCCATAACTCAAGGCCAGCATACCTTGAAGTCTAACTGTGTTTTTTTTATATAAAGCATAATGCATCAGTATTGTCCCTTACAAAATTCATTAAAGGGAAAAATAAAAACAAATGTTTGGTCCCGTATACTAGTCAAGTATATGTCCAAAAATCCGCACCAACAATATTCCCCCTTTTGGTCCTGGAGGATGTTCACAAAATCCAGATGACCACAATGATAGTAGCATGATGTCATATATTCGTCCTTTGGGGTATGTTACTTCAATGATGTTCCGTATGTCCACCTTGCCTGTAGCTCTAGGCTACCCTTCAAAGATAGTGGTTGGTGTCATTGTCGTCTGTTTCTTCATCCTTGGTGTCTTCAGGTATTTCCATCAGGTGTGCTGCTTCTTCGGTGATTACACTGGCTACTGGCATCAGTCGAGCTATCATAACTTTACAGCAGATATTAAAACGCCCGATAATCAGACAGCAAGTAATTATTATTACAACCAGAATAATTACTCCATGCATAAGATAGGACCCCCAGGATCCCCCTAACAGCCAGTCAAACCAGCCAGATCCTCCTGCTGTCGTGGATAACTTCTTTACCTCCCTTCTTATGTGATCAGCGAGGTTGGTTATGTTTTCTGAATTATCGGGAATGTAAGTGCAACATTCAGCTCCAATTAAGGCACATGTGCCCCCACTTTGTGCTAGTATCTAGGGCCATTCGGTTCTGGAGTACCATTGTGCGTATGGCTACCATTTCAGCCGTTATGCCCTCTATTGCTTCAGCAGTGTCGTTAACTATCTGTTCCAGTACCCTCTCTAGGTTACGTAATTCATCCATGGTGCGTCCCATCCCTAATGGGAGCATCATGACCCCAAATAGCCTCTCTACCGGGGTAAGATCTCGTCTTAGTCGACCTGGTGTCTGTACTTCTGCTAAAGTACGTACCCGTCTGACAAAAGGGGACCACATATCCCAAATAACAGGACCCCCTCCAGTCCTGTGGCAACCAGGGGTAGGCCTTGTGCCCGCACACAAAATAAGTGCCATTGTATGCTGTTAGATTCGATCCCAATCTCTCTCTCAGCCCCCGTCGCCACCTAATCTTAGGGTCCCAGTCCTGGCTACTTGTCTGATTCTTCAAACCCTCTATTTCAAATAACCCCTGGTTTGTTGTTTCGCTAGCTATTATGTTCCACCTGGTGAGGTTAAATTATCCTGCTTCAAAACCTGTTTCCTCACCAGTCAGGGTTCTAGTCAGCAGTGGGCCTTCCAACTCCTGAGGTGTTGGTCAAAACCAGGAACGGGGGTCGTACCGACCTATTGTATTCCGGCTGGTACCATCCGTCAATGCATCCAAAAGGTAACCCTCCCGATCTCCACGTTTCTTTATCCCCACTCTGGTTCCAAATATCATTTACTTCCCCTGTACCGTTTTGTCGCATTACCCACTCCGCTACTTCCGAAATGTTAAGGGAGATTGACCTCAAAGGGATGCCTCCTTTGCTATGTATGGGGATGTGCGAACAGACAACTAGAAAAGTTCTCATTTTGCGCATAAACATAAGACATGTACAAAAAGGTATTCACATGTAACTCTCGTTTCGGTCTAGCTAGCAGGCCGGACCTAACACGAACTATGATAATCGCACCGATCGCAAAATATAGTTACATCATCTTATTACTCTATATTTAACAAATAGTCAAAGGCAAAATGGCCGTATGGCTTGCTTGAAGAATCTCTCGCTGTCAATCTGTAAATAGACAAACAACAACAACTAATACGTGTGCTAAACGGCTGGTTCAAAAACCTTAAGCTGGTCCGATGCTTCCATTGTCCGTTCCCTTTAACATCGATGCAGGCACAAGTGTCCCTGCTAATTATAACCTCATACGGTCCTATCCATTTTTGGGGCAAACGCCGGTTTTCCCGGGAGGACCCTTACCATAACGCGACTTCCTGCCAACGGGACTTCAGGGAGCTTTGTAAGCTCTGCTTCCGCGTCTCTTTCTTCCTGATTGTCCCTAACTAATTTACGCATCCCTTTTAATTGAGTACTTAGTTCCAAAACATACCGTTTTATTTTGTCTTTTAATGGGCCTACATCGGCCCCCCCTGTTATGATGTTCTCTGGTAATTGCATCGCCCTTCCTGTCATTAGTTCATAAGGGGTTAATCCGGTTGTCCGGTTTGTCGTGGCTCTTAACTTCATCAATATAATGGGTAATACTTCTGTCCACGTTTTTCCTGACGTTTTCATGGCCTTTGCCAGGGCGTTCTTAAGGGTATGGTTCATGCGCTCTACCATCCCAGAACTCTGCGGGTGTTAAGGGATGTGAAATTTTTGTTTTATGCCCATCAGCTGGCATATTGTTTTTACAATTTTTTTTTTTTCCCGGTGAAGTGGGTGCCTTGGTCAGAATATCCTTGCCACTGTTGAGGCACTCCCCATCGGGGAATCACCTGCTCGGTCAATATCCTTGCCACTGTTGAGGCAGTGCAATCACGTGTGGGGACAGCTTCCACCCACCGGGTAAATTGATCTATAATCACTAGGCAATATATCTTTTTCCATGGGATGGGGGCAAAGGACCTGTGAAATCAATTTGTACGTGTTCCCATGGCCCCCGTGGACGGGGCTGGTGTCCCATTTTAATTTTAATGGGCCTGCCTGGATTATATTGTGCGCGCGTAACGCATCGATGGCAATGTTTGGCGATATCTCGCCCCATCCCTTTCCACCACCAATCTCTTCCAAGACTCCCGGTCATGGCCTCTCGTCCTGAATGAGACAGGCCATGATGCAACTCCAATAAGGTATTCTGTATGCATTCAGGCGCCATTACCTTGTCGTTTCGTCTCCAAACATTATCCTTCCCTTGCGTTGCGCCCTGCTTTGTCCACACACCTATTTCCTCCTCAGAAGTGTCCTGGTGTAGTTTCTCAATACTTATCTGTTGGTCTCGGGCCCCAGTGGCACTGACTGAGGCTTCCTCACACTCTTCCTGTTCTAATGCCTTCTGTGCAGCTACGGCTGCAGCTTTATTCCCAGGTGACTCAGCCAATCTGGACTGGTTCGGTCCGGCTCCCTCCTGTGGGCTTTAATTTTAATAACCGCTACCTGTTTTGGTTTATTACTGGCTGCTAAAAGAGCTTCTATTCTCAGCTGATGTTTTATGGGATGTCCGCTAGTTGTGATAAAACCCCTTCTCCCCCATGCTGTCGTATAATCGTGTACTACCCCGAATGCATAACTACTGTCCGTATAGATATTAACAATCTTATTTTCCGATAATTCCAGTGCCCGGGTGAGGGCTACCAGTTCTGCCACTTGAGCTGACGACCCCCCATTAATTCGCCCTGATTCGACTGTCTCTCGATCCTGGTTAACTACGGCACATCCGGTACGAGGTAGTCCCTCTACGTATTTTCGTGAGCCGTCCACAAACAAGGTTCGTTCTGCGGTTTGCAGGGGGACGTCTTTTACTCTATCCTCTTCCATATCCTCACATACCTCTTCGCAAAAGTGGGGTTCCCCTTCACCCATCATACCTTCTGCGGGGTTGTTTCCTACATCCCTAATTATGGTTACCGCTTTGTTGGGTGTTAAGAGGACTGCTTCCCACTTTGCCCGTCTCATATTAGATACGGTTCTCAGTTTTCATGTGTTTAACATTTCTACCAATGTGTGTTTAGTGTGGAGAATGATATTTCCAGTCATCACCACAGGCTCGCTTAATTTTTACTGCCCAAGCTGCGCAATCTAGCGCGGCTATACATCTGGATAACCCAGTCACCACCGAGCTTTCGGTGGTAGAGTAATAGGCTATAGGTCTCCTTTTATTCCCGTGATCTTAGGTGACCACAGCTATATAGAACCCACCTTCATTGTTACAGTGGATGTGGAAATCCTTACCCATATCAGGCAGTCCCAATCCAGATGCGGAGACTAGTTCTGACTTGAGTTTACTATACTCCTGTTCTTGTTCAGGGCCCCACTCTATGAGGTCTAGGGCCGGTTTCCCCCCTTTCAATAATCTTTGTATTGGCTCAGCACTATTTGCAAAATCAGGGATAAAGTTCCGGCTGTAATTAAAGAGGCCCAGTACCTTCCTCACCCCCCTTACCGTTACTGGTCTAGGCATGTCCTTGACAGCCTTTTTCCTATCCGAGGGCATTTCTTTCAGCCCCTTTGAGAGGCAGTACCCTAGGTACAGGACCTGGGATTTCCCTACCTGGGCCTTTTTGGGGAGTTAGTGGCGCTAACTGTTTCTTTTAAGATACCCTTTTCCACTAGTCCTTTTACTATTTCTACAACCGCTGTTCTAGCTTCAGGTCTTATAGGGTATTGTCGATGTGGTTTATGAGGTGGTCCAGGGACTTTAATAGGATCCATCTTCGCCTTTCCAGTATCCAATTTTGTCTGTGCCCAGACCCCGGGCACAGAGGCACATATGCCTCCATACCCTCCAGTCCCGATAAGCCAGTCAGTTTTTCTGGCTGTAGCTACACCTATACTTTGCACATGGTGGGTTATCTGTCCTAAATCTCCCTTACTGCCATCCGCCTTTGGCCATGTCAGTTTCCCCTTGCCGCAATCAATCAGGACCTTAAATTCCCTCATTACATCATTCCCCAATATTGTTCCCTCACGATTCTTGCATATGTAAAATCTCATGGGTATATATAAGAACATAAGAACATAAGAATTAGGAACAGGAGTAGGCCATCTAGCCCCTCGAGCCTGCTCCGCCATTCAATAAGATCATGGCTGATCTGGTTGTGGACTCAGCTCCACTTACCCGCCCTCTCCCCGTAACCCTTAATTCCCTTATTGGTTAAAAATCTATCTATCTTTGACTTGAAAACATTCAATGAGCCAGCCTCAACTGCTTCCTTGGGCAGAGAATTCCACAGATTCACAACCCTCTGGGAGAAGAAATTCTTTCTCAACTCGGTTTTAAATTGGCTCCTCCGTATTTTGAGGCTGTGCCCCCTAGTTCTAGTCTCCCCCACCAATGGAAACAACCTCTCTGCCTCTATCTTGTCTATCTCTTTCATGATTTTAAATGTTTCTATAAAATCATCCCTCATCCTTCTGAACTCCAAGGAGTAAAGACCCAGTCTACTCAATCTATCATCATAAGGTAACCCCCTCATTTCTGGAATCAGCCTAGTGAATCGTCTCTGTACCCCTTCCAAAGCTAGTATATCCTTCCTTAAGTAAGGTGACCAAAACTGCACGCAGTACTCCAGGTGCGGCCTTACCAATACCTTATACAGTTGCAGCAACACCTCCCTGCTTTTGTACTCCATCCCTTTCGTAATGAAGGCCAACATTCCATTTGCCTTCCTGATTACCTGCTGCACCTGCAAACTAACCTTTTGGGATTCATGCACAAGGACCCCCAGGTCCCACTGCACCACAGCATGTTGTAATTTCTCCCCATTCAAATAATATTCCCTTTTACTGTTTTTTTTTCCCCAAGGTGGATGACCTCATACTTTCTGACATTGTATTCTATCTGCCAAACCTTAGCCCATTCGCTTAACCTATCTAAATCTCTTTGCAGCCTCTCTCAGTCCTCTACACAACCCGCTTTCCCACTAATCTTAGTGTCATCTGCAAATTTTGTTGCACTACACTCTGTCCCCTCTTCTAGGTCATCTATGTATATTGTAAACAGTTGTGGTCCCAGCACTGATCCCTGTGGCACACCACTAACCACTGATTTCCAACCGGAAAAGGACCCATTTATCCCGACTCTCTGCTTTCTGTTCGCCAGCCAATTCTCTATCCATGCTAATACATTTCCTCTGACTCCGCGTACCTTTATCTTCTGCAGTAACTTTTTGTGTGGCACCTTATCGAATGCCTTTTGGAAATCTAAATACACCACATCCATCGGTACACCTCTATCCACCATGCTCGTTATATCCTCAAAGAATTCCAGTAAGTTAGTTAAACATGATTTCCCTTTCATGAATCCATGCTGCGTCTGCTTGATTGCACTATTCCTATCCAGGTGTCCCGCTATTTCTTCCTTAATGATAGTTTCAAGCATTTTCCCCACTACAGATGTTAAACTAACTGGTCTATAGTTACCTGCCTTTTGCCTGCCCCCTTTTTTAAACAGAGGCGTTACATTAGCTGCTCTCCAATCCGCTGGTACCCCCCCAGAGTCCAGAGAATTTTGGTAGATTATAACAAATGCATCTGCTATAACTTCCGCCATCTCTTTTAATAGCATGGGATGCATTTCATCAGGACCAGGGGACTTGTCTACCTTCAGTCCCATTAGTCTGTCCAGCACTACCTCCCTAGTGATACTGATCATCTCAAGGTCCTCCCTTCCCACATTCCTATGACCAGCAATTTTTGGCATGGTTTTTGTGTCTTCCACTGTGAAGACGGAAGCAAAATAATTGTTTAAGGTCTCAGCCATTTCCACATTTCCCATTATTAAATCCCCCTTTTCATCTTCTAAGGGACCAACATTTACTTTAGTCACTCTTTTCTGTTTTATATATCTGTAAAAGCTTTTACTATCTGTTTTTATGTTTTGCGCAAGTTTACCTTCGTAATCTATCTTCCCTTTCTTTATTGCTTTTTTAGTCATTCTTTGCTGTTATCAATTTCCACCAATTGGGTGGTGCTCAGGTAGGCCAGTGTGGGCCGTCCATCTATTCCGTTTATCAGAGCCTTCTTGTCGGTGACGGGAAGGGGTATATTGGTAATGGATATTGAGGCTCCCGTGTCCACTAGCATCTCACACTGTCGGCCCCCTACTAGTGCAGACACATATATCCTTCCCTCCTTTTTACTTTGTACAGGGGTCGCCGGACATCCCCGGGTGGCTTTGTACGCCTGCCACTTCTGGTATTCCTGTTCTGACAGGGTCCTTGCCTTATTAGGATAGCCATTTTTACCATTGCATGTCGCTTCCAGGTGCCCTTTCTTATCACAATACGTACATTGCTTTTCACTGCCTTTCCCTTTGCATTCCCTGGCAATTATGGCAAGTCCCCCTTTTCTGCCCTCCTCCTGTTCCCGTGGCAGAGACCTTTTCCTGCTTTATCTTTTTTCTTTTCTAAGCTGCTAAAGCTTACTGTTTTAGCCTTTTTCAAAAGTCCCTTTTACACCTTCACAGATAGCTCACCACTCGCCCAGGAGTTTGACCTGATCCCTGAAGGTATTTCTAAATTTAAACTCTTTTTTTTACTGAGCTAGAAGCTTTCGTGTCAAGGTTTTACACAAAGGAAAATGGGAGCGTTTTAAAAGGCATTCTTTATCTCATTCCTAGACTAAATTTATGTCTTTCAACCCAATTGTATATTTTGTTTCGACAAGTAAGTGAGCGTGTCAAATAAATTCTTTTTTTTTTACTACCGGGACTATGTATTTTTTATCTTTTACTCAACAAACCTATCCTTTGTGTATTTCCTAGCTCCGTAACTTATCATCCGAATATATCCACACCTTCGTTTCTAACTTAAAATGTAATACCATAAGGTTCACAGTTTCTTAAACTTCCCACATACAGGACAACACTACGAAGGGTTAAAAAAAAATTTCACTCTATTTGGAAAAAGTGGGTGGAGCTAAAACAGGCAGACAACTCCACACCTTTCCAAACAGGCTTTCATTCATTCCACAGTCAAAATCACTCAAGTACTCTCTTCATTCAAAATTGACACTCACAAAAGTCTCTCTTCATTCAACAAAGCTTATGTCTGGATCCATATGTCACTTAAGATAGTCACTATCAGCATTTTTATGGCATTACGTAATTACGCAAGTTACAATTAATGATAGGAATTAATTAATGACCCGGGCAGCCCGCGTTTTACATTCCCTTCCTTACCTTCCATGTTCGCCAGTCTTGGACGTTTCCCTTTGTTTCTGTAATACTCACGGCCACGACTACTCTGTGGAGACCCTTTGTCTTCGCAACAAAGCTAGCGTGTTTCCTTACCACCGGAGTTTTCGGCTCTAGGTTGGAGTGATCAGTTCCCTTCCGCACCGACCTTATTTACTAAAGGGACAACTCAAACTGGTTAGTCAGCCTCTTCCCGCTATCTACTTACTTGTATCTTATACACTATCTCGTCGTGCCCGTACACCTCTCTTTTCAGTCTCTAACACCAGATTCCAGATACTGTCTTAAGTGATCACGTCTGATCGGACAGCATCCTGTTCGTGACGCCATTTTGTTGTGGAAAAATATTTCCGAGACTGTATAATATATAAAGAGAGGTTTATTAAATCGGAGACAAAGCTTTGGGAGAAGTGTTAGAGACCTCTGTCTCTGAACCACTTCTCAATTTGGTATCTCCAGTGAGGTTCTTTTATCTTACAAATTACGTCACTTTACATCACATGCTTTAGCACTAGTCCTTAAGTCTAATCATCGCATTACAAGGTTTACAAAGCTTTTCATATCCAAGGCTGAGCTCTTGATATAAACCAGCCTGCATTGTGACAGGGCATTATAAACAAGTGCAGGCTTTTTGGCACCGGTATAGACAAACATACCCAGCACTTATCTCTCCAGTCATTCATTATCTCACTTTCCCATCTCCATAACTCAAGGCCAGCATACCTTGAAGTCTAACTGTGTTTTTTTATATAAAGCATAATGCATCAGTATTGCCCCTTACAAAATTCATTAAAGGGGAAAATAAAAACAAAAGTTTGGTCCCGTATACTAGTCAAATATATGTCCAAAAATCCACTTCAACAACAGCCTTTGCAAATGTACTCTTTGAATTGGCATGAATGGAAACGATGATCACCCCTGCAATGCCAACAAGGTGTTAATGGCCTTGCATTCATCACTCTTGATGGTGGACTCTGAGTCATCTGTGGACGTGCAGCTGCAGATATGTGTGACCTGCCCTGTACGTTACGATTCGAAAACAACATCACTTTGTTCACAGTACTTGTAGCAGCACTTGTGTGCTGAGAGATTTGCTTCGTATTGACACTGGTGGCAATGAACGCCTGGGCTATCACTATGGCCTTACTCAAGGTTGGGGTCTCTACAGTCAAAAGTTTGCGAACTATGGTATCGTGGCCAATGCCAAGAATGAAAAAGTCTCTGAGCATGTGCTCCAAATGTCCTTCAAATTCACAATGTCCTGCAAGGCGTCGTAGCTCGGCGACATAACTCGCCACTTCCTGGCCTTCAGACCTTTTGTAGGTGTAGAACCGGTACCTCACCATCAGAACGCTTTCCTTCGGGTTCAAATGCTCTCGGACCAGTGTGCACAAATCGTCGTACGATTTCTCCATGGGTTTCGTTGGAGTGAGCTGATTATTCATGAGGTCATACGTTGGTGCCCCACAGACAGTGAGGAGGATCACCCTTCGTTTGGCAGTGCTCTCTTCCCCATCTAGCTAGTTGACCATGAAGTATTGGTCGAGTCGCTCCACAAAAGTTTCCCAATCATCTTCCTCCGAGAATTTCTCCAGGATGCCCACTGTTCTCTGCATCCTTAGGTTCGCTATCTGTATCTCGTCGCCAGTTGTTGTGTGTGGAAACATAGAAAGATAGAAAATAGGTGCAGGAGTAGGCCATTCAGCCCGTCGAGCCTGCACCACCATTCAATAAGATCATGGCTGATCATTCACCTCAGTACCCCTTTCCTGCTTTCTCTCTATACCCCTTGATTCCTTTAGCTGTAAGGGCCATATCTAACTCCCTCTTGAATATATCCAATGAACTGGCATCAACAACTCTCTGCGGTAGGGAATTCCACAGGTTAACAACTCCCTGAATGAAGAAGTTTCTCCTCATCTCAGTCCTAAATGGCTCACCCTTTATCCTTAGACTATGTCCCCTGGTTCTGGGCTTTCCCAACATCGGGAACACTCTTCCTGCATCTAACCTGTCCAGTCCCGTCAGAATTTTATATGTTTCTATGAGATCCCCTCTCATTCTTCTGAATTCCAGTGAATACAGTCGATCCAGTCTCTCCTCATATGTCAGTCTTGCCATCCCAGGAATCAGTCTGGTGAACCTTTGCTGCACTCCCTCAATAGAAAGAATATCCTTCCTCAGATTAGGAGACCAAAACTGAACACAATATTCCAGGTGAGGCCTCACTAAGGCTCTGTACAACTGCAGTAAGATCTCCATGCTCCTATACTCAAATCTCCTAGCTATGAAGGCCAACATACCATTTGCCTTCTTTACCGCCTACTGTACCTGCATGCCAACTTTTAATGACTGATGTACCATGACACCCAGGTCTCGTTGCACCTCCCCTTTTCCTAATCTGAGAAAGAGTCGGACTGAACACTGTGAGCTCAAAGTAAAGTGTGACCATAGTCTTTTATTGCAGGTCTCCAGAGTGCCTCTCCAACCTGTGAAGCCTCCTTAAATACCTATGCTCCTAAGGGATTATGGGATCCCTTGTGACGCCAGGGATTGAGCCCTCTGGTGGCTGTACAGAGTAAATACAAGTCCACATATAAAGCACAGTTAGTTCTTACAAATGAGAGATAATCTGGTCCGAGGTGAGTTATTCAAGTAATAGGTTGGACTAATGGGGTATGATGTTTTCTGAAGGATCAACTTAGCTACAATTAGGTGTTGATGTGTGTGCCTCAGCCGGGAGCCTACACTTGCTTATTTATAAAAAGATAAATAACTGTTCTCACTCAGCAGATATAAGGCAAAATATCATCGCAAGAGGTTTTAGGCCATTTTAAGTGAAGTGTTTAATGCGTTAGTCCTTTATGGTTAATGTTTCCCATCCCCTGTCTCTGGCTGTGCCTGCATTGAACTTAACTCTAGGTAAGGTTTTTCAGAACTTACAAAAGTGGACACTTACTCCGTTCTAAGTTAGGATGGAGTAACTTTTCGCAGTTCAAACTTGCAAAACAGGCTTCAATGGCTGCACACACCCCCTTTTGAAAAAAAACTGAACTAACTCACTGAAACTGGAGCAAACGAAATGTGGAAAATTGCAATTTCTGGGATACTCCAAAAAAAAAACTAGTTGCTTAAAGAAAATAGGAGCAAATCCAGTTGAAACTTGGGCCCCATGTAATTACTAGATTGTTGTAAAAACCCATCTGATTCACTAATGTCCTTTAGGGAAGGAAATCTGCCGCCCTTACCCGGTCTGGCCAATATGTGACTCCAGACCCACAGCAATGTGGTTGACTCTTAACTACCCCTCTGAAATGGCCCAGCAAACCACTCAGTTAAGGGCATTTAGGGATGGGCAATAAATGCTGGTCTTGCCAGCGACGCCCACATCCTGTGAATTACTTTTTTTTAAAGGAGAGAATCATAGTGCAGAAAGTATGTGGTGTAGCAAATGGAGAAACTACATTATGCACAGTAAAACAAGTTGTCCTTGATTTAGCCATTTGTCCCTACGTTTTAGGGCCTATGTTTTGGATTGTTAGTGTTCCCAGTTGAGAGGTATGCCTGAGAGACTCTGCCTGACGACACTTGATGCAAAAACTGAAAACGTCCCATTCCTCAGCACTGACCGGTATCCCCTCAACCTGATGAGCACAGCATTCTGCAGCGATTGCAACGTCTGATGTACATTCGCCGTATCTTACTGATGTCCTTGTGCAAGCCGGAGATAAAATGGCTCAGGTCTCAGTTCCTCTATCGATGTCACCTCACCAACTTTAAACAACGCTAGATATAGAACCAGCAGAAATGAATAAATTCATCAGCAATTAACCTGTAATAAGAAAGAAAGAAAGACTTACATTTATATAGCGGCTTTCACGACCACCGGATGTCCCAGTGTGCTTTTACAGCCAATGAAATACTTTTGGAGTGTAGTCACTGTTGTAATGTGGGAAACACGGCAGCCAATTTGCGCACAGCAAGCTCCCACAAACAGCAATGTGATAATGACCAGATAATCTGTTTTTGTTATGTCGATTGAGGGATAAATATTGGCCCTGAACACCGGGGATAACTCCCCTGCTCTTCAAAATAGTGCCAGGGGAGAGAGCAGACGGGGCCTCGGTTTAACATCTCATCCGAAAGACGGCACCTCTGACAGTGCAGCGCTCCCTCAGCACTGCACTGGGGAGTGTCAGCCTAGATTTTTGTGCTCAAGTCCCTGGAGCAGGATTTGAACCCACAACCTTCTGACTCAGAGATGAGTGCGCTACCCATTAAGCCTCAGCTAACACTAATTCTGCAATGATCACTTTAAATATTGTGGGAAGGGGTCCTTGCTGCTGCTGACCACATGTTCAGCTGTGCGAGGTTAACTCGGGGCGTGAGTTCCAGTGTTGAGGATGAAAATGCCAGCGCTGGCGTCCAATCAGTGTTATAATCTGATTGACATCACGATCTCCCAGCACGCTCCCAGCACCGGAGCTAACGCCCTCACCAAGATGGCATCCAGCGCGGCACGCACCAGAAGTGCGCGTGCGCATTGCAGACGCCCTTTGCATCACAAAACGCCACCCGTAGCGACGAAAAATCGGGCGCTACGGAACCGAATTTTTTTTGCCCGAGGACTTTGATAGCTGCAAATGTGGCCTCAAAAGTCAAAGTATCTGCTGCAAGGAAGTCCCACCATGCCAGGCTGAAAATGAATGTGGGAGTCCCATTCTTTTTTAACACCTTCGAAGTAGACAGGAACTCCTTATCGGATAGGAACATACTTAGATCACATTTTTAAAATTTCAAGATATTTATTGAGTTCGGGAGCTAAAGGTTTTAATGACTTCAGTATCTAACTGTCACAGTATTCCACTCTGGGATTATAACGGACCCAGTGTTTATTCAAGGAGACAGATAAGAGATATCAATTATAGTTACCAAATAGCTGGGTGAAGCGATGGAAAGGCGTCCAGTCAGGAAGTTATTCAATGGAAGTTATTTGATGGCCTCACGAGTCGTTTATAATGTAATCAATATTTAGGAGCGTGTTATGTAACAGTAACGCATCAAAGGTTTCCGATTACCCACAGCAAGAGCAAAACTCAGTCGGCTTATCGATGTCATTGGAACCCTGAGATGGGTTACTGCCTTGAAAGAAACTAATGAGTTCTGATTCCTTATATTAATACAGAATTTAAATATCTTCCAGCTTTGAAAGTGTAGAAGGCAATGGATCGGAGCAGCAGATTTGCAAGAATGGTACAAATACCGACTGCCCCAAATGATTTAAAATGAAGTGGTCCCACACTGGTACACATGGAGGGTCCTTCCTGAGACTTGGCTCTTTCAGGTGCTAATTAGTCTGTATTTCCAGTGTCTCCTATTTTCATTACACCTTTCCAGCATTTGCAGTTTTCCTTTAATCTCATGATATGGATTTAATATGACCGATACTAGACTAATCCTAGAATGTTACAGCACAGAAACAGGCCCGCTGAGCGGATGAGGTAGCAATAGAAACATAGAAACATAGAAAATAGGTGCAGGAGTAGGCCATTCGGTCCTTCGAGCCTGCACCACCATTCAATAAGATCATGGCTGATCATTCCCTCAGTACCCCTTTCCTGCTTTCTCTCTATACCCCTTGAACTCTTTAGCAGTAAGGGCCATATCTAACTCCCTCTTGAATATATCCAATGAATTGGCATCAGCAACTCTCTGCGGTAGGGAATTCCACAGGTTAACAACTCTCTGAGTGAAGAAGTTTCTCCTCATCTCGGTCCTAAATGGCTTACCCCTTATCCTTAGACTGTGTCCCCTGGTTCTGGACTTCCCCAACATCGGGAACATTCTTTCCGCATCTAACCTGTCCAGTCCCGTCAGAATCTTATATGTTTCTATGAGATCCCCTCTCATCCTTCTAAACTCCAGTGTATAAAGGCTCAGTCGATCCAGTCTCTCCTCATATGTCAGTTTATGGTAAGTTGCAGGACCCAATACACGATCAGCGATGGTAACCTAACAACACGTTTAAAAAAAACCTCCGAATGCACTGCTAACTCTCCGTAGCTAAACCCGCTGCCTTTCAACAAGCTCAGATATTTGAAAGAGGGCTTTGAATACCTATCAAAACAGGCCAGGGTAATCAAACCCATTGCAGCATCATAAGCTCTTGAACAGGAGTTGCCATGCAGAAAATTCGCTGGCAAGTCTGCACCTCCAATCTTTTGGAACAAAAATGATATACAGCCCTGGCATTTCCAAGTCAGCCTTGTTAGTTCAGGCCTGGAGTTTAATTAAAGGCAGTTTGCCCTACTATCCTGGTAACGAACTACAATATTAGTGGACAGATGGCCTCAGCATTGGAAGAACAGGTGTCCAAACATAGATATTAAATTGCAAGGGCCCAAGTGACTCTGCTTGTTGGTGATAGGAGGTGCCAGAGGACCTGGAGTGCATCATCACCCTCGGCAACCAAATTTTAATTTGATCTGTTAGTGTCTAAAGTTTAATTTGTTCATTTGTCGGTTTTGGTGGCCCCTTTAATAAGGGGGCATTTGATTTGCATTTTATTTACAGGTTCTACCAAAATAGTTGCTGGTGAGAGGACTGACTTTATAAGGAGAAAACAGGAAGCCATCTTTATTGTCTTAATGCTTGGGGGGAAATCACTTTGTGACACAGCTGTACATCCTGCCTGTCCCAGTGCCAGCTGTGGCTCAGTGGGTAGCACCCTTGCCTCTGAGTCAGAGGGCTGTGGGTTTAAGTCCCCCTCCAGGAACTTGAGCGCAAAAAACAAGCTTACACTCCCAGTGCAATACTGAAGGAGCACTGCACTGTCGGAGGTGCCGTCTTTCGGATGAGACGTTAAACCGAGGTCCGGTCTGTTCTCTCGGGTGGACGCAAAAGATCTCATGGCACTATTTTGAAGAAGAGCAGGGGAGTTATCCCCGGTGTCCTGGTCAATATTTATCCCTCAACCAACATAACAAAAACAGATTACCTGGTCATTATCACATTGCTGTTTGTGGGAGCTTGCTGTGCACAAATTGGCTGCCGTGTTTCCCACATTACAACAGTGACTATACTCTAAAAGTACTTCATGCAAAGTGCTTTGGGATGTCTGGTGGTTGTGAAAGGCGCTATAAAAATTCATGTCTTTCTTTTCTTTTTATAAAGGAAAGGCCAGCCTTCAATTCACTGATTCAACTTGATTCAAGTTGGGTTAAAGTTCTTCGCACTGATGCCAAAAGCAGCAAAACCAAGTTCCAAGCAGTAGTCAGGAATGTGGTAAGTACAGTCTGCACCAACCATGGCTTCATCTCTCTTCCTCTCAAACACAAAAGAAGATGTCAATTCAGACAAGAATTTATCTGAGTCACAAATCCAATTTCATTTCCAGTTAAATGAACTCATATACGGGATTGCTTTAGACAAAGTAACATAAGTGGATGGGAAAATGCTTCCAACATTAAGCCATCCTTAGTCACTGCACATTGTGTTGGAGTACAGTACGGCCAAATTCCAGCCTCACTACATTAATACTTCAATATAGTTTTATCACACCAGTGATCAAGGTGAATGATTGAATAAAGCAATGTTATTTCAACATTGAATAAAACATACAGCAAAATGCTGTTTTATATTGGGGTTGGAAAGTTTGCTTTTCTCCGAGCCAGTAGCTAGTTAATTTCTTGTTCAACTTGGCAGCACTGGAAAGTATCTCAACAGTTTGTAAGTGACTTTAGTGCATTTTCCCATTGACTGCTCCAACGCACTCCTGGCTGGCCTCCCATGTTCTACCCTACGTAAACTAGAGGCCATCCAAAACTCGGCTGCTCCGACTCCTAACTTGCACCAAGTCCCGCTCACCCATAACACCTGTGCTCGTTGACCTACATTGGCTCCCGGTTAAGCAATGCCTCGATTTCAAAATTATCATCCTTGTTTACAAATCCCTCCACAGTCTCACCACCCCCATCCACCATCTCTGTAATCACCTCCAGCTCCACAACCCCCCGAGATGTCTGCGCTCCTCTAATTCTACTCTCCTGAGAATCCCTGATTATAATACCTCAACCATTGGTGGCCGTGTCTTCTGTTGCCTGGGTCCCAAGCTCTGGAACTCCCTCCCTAAACCTCTCCACCTCTCTACCTCTCTTTCCTCCTTCAAGATGCTCCTTAAAACATTTGACCAAGCTTTTAGTCACCTGCCCTAATTTCTCCTTATGCGGCTCGGTGTCAAATTTATTATTTCATAATACTCCTGTGAAGTGCCTTGGGATGTTTCACTATGTTAAAGGCGCTATATAAATATGTTGTTGTTGTAATTTTTTCTCTGCGTTCTTAATGTTTCTGATTGCTGTGGTCTCCAGATTTTCCTCTGCCCGTTGATTGCCTCCTCACCTACAACAAGCCTGTGTGCTATTTCGGTTTTGATTTCATTCAACGCCTTTATGCAATTTGTTGAATTTGACCACAAATGTCCTGAATGCACATTAACCGGAAGCGGTGGGAGAGCGGATGCAGGAGTGCGACTCCAGGATAACCAGCCTTATGGGCAGCCTTTTGCTCACAGAACAAGGAAGCAACACGGTGGCAACAGGGTGCCCGGGCACCAGAAACCCATGTAAATATATCGGCCCGGAATTTGCTGAGGAAATAACTGTGAGTTCACGGCGCCTGTCGTTATTAGTGCCCTGGAAGCCCAGCAATTTGTGATGGGGAAGAAATAGGCCATTGAGTTGCAAAGCAGTACAAATTGCTGGACAATTAGACAATTTGGCACAGCCGGGAGCTCATCGTCAACCTCTCCGTGAGTGTCAAGAAATTGCGGTGTAAATATGAATTAATTTTGCCACAGCAAGTCCGGGCTGCTATTTCACGACGTGTGTACCCTATTAATGGAGTGAATTATGGTCCTGTCATGAAACTCAACCTCCCCAGCCCAGGAGCGGAACATGGTAGCATAGTGGTTATGTTGTTGGACTAGTAATTCAGAGACCTAGATTAATGTTCCTGAGAAACATAGAAACATAGAAAATAGGTGCGGGAGTAGGCCATTTGGCCCTTTGAGCCTGCACCACCATTCAATAAGATCATGGCTGATCATTCCCTCAGTACCCCTTTCCTGCTTTCTCTCCATACCCCTTGATCCCCTTAGCCGTAAGGGCCATATCTAACTCCCTCTTGAATATATCCAATGAACTGGCATCAACAAGTCTCTGCGGCAGGGAATTCCACAGGTTAACAACTCTCTGAGTGAAGAAGTTTCTCCTCATCTCGGTCCTAAATGGCCTACCCCTTATCCTAAGACTGTGTCCCCTGGTTCTGGACTTCCCCAACATTGGGAACATTCTACCCACATTTAACCTGTCCCGTCCCGTCAGAATCTTATATGTTTCTATGAGATCCCCTCTCATCCTTCTAAACTCCAATGTATAAAGGTCCAGTTGATCCAGTCTCTCCTCAGATGTCAGTTCTGCCATCCCGGGAATCTGTCTGGTGAACCTTCGCTGCACTCCCTCAATAGCAAGAATGTCCTTCCTCAGATTAGGAGACCAAAACTGAACACAATATTCCAGGTGAGGCCTCACTAAGGCCCTGTACAACTACAGTAAGACCTCCCTGCTCCTATACTCAAATCCCCTAGCTATGAAGGCCAACATACTATTTGCCTTCTTCACCGCCTGCTGTACCTGCATGCCAACTTTCAATGACTGATGAACCATGACACCCACGTCTCGTTGCACCTCCCCTTTTCCTAATCTGCCGCCATTCAGATCATATTCTGTCTTCGCGTTTTTGCCCCCAAAGTGGATAACCTCACATTTATCCACATTATACTGCATCTGCCATGCATTTGCCCACTCACCTAACCTGTCCAAGTCACCCTGCAGCCTCCTAGCGCCCCCCTCACAGCTCATACCGCCACCCAGCTTAGTGCCATCTGTAAACTTGGAGATATTACATTCAATTCCTTCATCCAAATCATTGATGTATATTGTATACTGAGACATGAGTTCCAATCTCCACCACGGCAGCTGGAGAATTTAAATTCAGTTAACTAAATAAATCTGGAATAAAAAGCTGGTATCAGTAAGGGTGACCATGAAACTATAGGATTGTCAGGGAAAACCCAACTGGTTCACTGATGTCCTTTTAGGAAGGAAATCTGTCGTCCTTACCCGGTCTAGCCTGTATCATTTTCTTCTTGCGCAGAGCTGCACTGTCTCAGGAATATATTTAAGGTGAAGATAGACAGATATTTGAATGATAAGGGAGTCGAGGGTTATGGGGAGTGGGCAGGGAAGTGGAGCTGAGTCCATGATCAGATCAGCCATGATCTCATTGAATGGCTGAGCAGGCTCGAGGGGCCAAATGACCGACTCCTGCTCCTATTTCTTATGTTCTTATGTTCTTATATATGAATGCATGTGATGTGGATGACCCTTAACAGCCCTCTGCAATGACCACTCTGTTGTAACAATAAAATATTGCTACGATGGAGTGTAATGGTTCAATAAGGCGGCTCACCACCACCTTCTCAAGGGCAATTAGGGATGGGCAATAAATGCCGGCTTTGCCAGCGACGCCCACATTCCAGGAATAAAAAAATTGAAACTGCGCAGTCTCACTCCTGCAGGTAGTAAATTGTTCGGAGCGGTCTTAAACATTTTAAATTTGACATTTTAAAAAAAATTTTACTTTTCTTTTCTGCCTCTTTTTTCTCCCTCTCTCTCTCTCTATTTCTCTTCCTGTATCTGATATGACTCGAATTCACCCTATTTCCTTCTCTGCCATTCCTCTGTTTCTTACTCTTTCCTTAAATCCCATTGGTTAAGGAGCTAGACTGTTGATCCTGTTGTTCGCCCAGGTCCCAGATGTCCCGCTGACCTCCCTACGCTGTTATCAATTTGCACTTCCTACGCTTTGTGGCTCAAAAATAATTGGAGCCCCGCTCCAGCAAATTCTAGGTCATAGTTACATATGCAAATAGACTGTAAATGTATCCGTGACAGAGGCTTTAGCCATCTCATACTCACACTCTGCAACCCTTTTGCTGAGCCCTCGCTACCTTTCTACATTTGTGCCCCCATCCCCTCCCCGCCCCCGCCGCCCCCCCGCTTTGAAGGCCTCCTGATAAGCTATCTCCAAAGCAATGCCTTCAGCCCTGCCCTCTAATTTCCCTTCTATTCTTGCTCATATCTGACCCCAAATCACTTTGGGACATCTCGCTACATTAAAGGTGCTAGTTAAATGTAAGTTGTTGTACAGATTATTAAATCCTGTTGTAGCATTGTATGTAGCTAAATTGCAGGTTTAAAAACAGTCTTGTTTATAAAGCAGAGCTGAACTTTAAGTATTCTGTGGAGAGTAGTTTGACCCAAGCTGCTGCTGCACTGTAATACGACCTCTCCCATGGAGTAATTTCTTCCACCGCAAGCTCATATAAAGAATCACCCTTAGGAATTGCAACAACATTATGCTGCTTTGGACATAACACTGCACTGACTCTGCTCCTGGACTGGTAAATAGGAAGAGTCACATATTTATTTCTCCAGTTCCAATTTTTTTGTGTTCTTGATGTTTTGAACCACTTTATAATGTTATATGACGTTAAATGCCCCTGGTAAGTTATGGTAACTTAATACCAAATTGAAGGACATTCACACTGAGTGATGAGTGAAAATGCAGCCCCCAAATAATATTAATCAGAATATATTAAAACAATATTTATTAGTATGCATTAAATGTGTTCTAATGAATATTACTTTAATGTTTTGTAATATCATAGAATCCTACAGCACAGAAGGATAACAGAAGGAGGCCATTCGGGTTATCGGCCTGTTACTAGGAAAATAACATAGTAACATTTTCGATTAGAGAAGACCATTTCTTCAACTCAATTATCCTTTGCACCCTTGCCTTAGTTATGTTAATTTGTTCTCAGCATGTGGGCAATGTTGGGGCCAACATTTTTTTTGTCATCCCTGCTGCAGTCCTTGTGGTGAGGGTTCTCCCACGTTGGTGTTAGGTTGGAAACTCCTGACTTTGATTGTAGCCTCATAGGCCTGTATGCCTTTTTCCTGCCAGCAATTCAGCCAATCCTCTTAGTCTGTTCCACCACTCCCACTGGTAAACTGGTGTATTAATTCAATTTCTCTCCTGCCAAAAAAATATGTTGATTGAGGGATAAATATTGGCCAGGACACCGGGGATAACTCCCCTGCTCTTCTTTGAAATAGTGCCATGTGATTGTTGGGGTAAAAAGGAGGCTTCTTTTCTTCAAGGTGGACTAACTGATATAGTTAATCGACACCTCGCCCAGCTCCCACTGTATAATGACCACGGAAGTAAACAAACAAAATCCCAGGTTCAACCGACTTTTATTTTGAGCAATTGCAAGGCAAGGTTCAGTCGTGGAATCTCTGAAATACAAGAGGTTTCAAGTACAATTTATACAGGTTTTGGAGAGGAACTATCCTACAAAATCATCGATAGGTCTATTACTATCAGCGAAGTTACATTGATTTGTCGACTCTTATCAGACTCTGTGGTACATGCAACTGTCCATCTCTCATCATTGTTTTGTTCCATTTTGACCTCTACCCCGGTCTATCCGACGCCTAGCATGGCTGTATTGGCTTTTTTTAATCTCTTCCTCAGAGGCTTCTAAACAAAACTGCTGACTTTGGCTGTTAAAGAGTTACTAAAGTTTATAGTTTAATGTGTATACGTGTGCTATTCTTATATAAGCAAGTGTTACATACATAGGCAATTATACAGACCCTCCTAATACTGATAAGTTCACTACCTTCAGCATAATTCTGACCACCTATTTGCAACTCTTACAATTTATCCCTTATATGATCTTTTACGTCCACCTGCGGGGCCTCGGTTTAACGTCTCAGCCAAAAGACAGCCCCTCCAAAGGTGCAGCTCTCCCTCAGTACTGCACTGGAGTATCAGCCTAGATTTTTGTGCTCAAGTCTCTGCAGTGGGATTTCGAGCCCACAATCTTCTGACTCAGTGGCGTGAGTGCTGCCCACTGAGCCACGGCTAACACTTAAATCCCATGGATCCGAATTCCCCACTTCCATCCTCCTCTTCATAGCTCAGCCGACCAAGTTCAGGAATAAGCCTTGCAGCTTCCTCTGGTGTCCTTCAATGATTCTACATCTCTACATTAATATGGAAAAACAAAACTGAACACAGTACTCCAAGTGCAGACACAGAAGTCTGGATAAAACTTCACTATCATGTTCTTAAACTTATATGTCCCAGCATTTGACTTGCTTATTTCCACTGCCTATGAACAGTGAACCAATGGTTTTAATACCCTATCCACCCAAAGACCCAGATCTCTTTCCTACCTCAAGTACATTGCCTTTTAATATATAATCTACATTCTCACTTTGTCTACCTAACCTCGTGACTTTATACCATCGATATTGAACTCCATCTATCACCTCTCTGACCAGTGACCGAGCCTGTCCATTTATCATCATCATCATAGGCAGTCCCTCGAAGCGAGGATGACTTGCTTCCACGCCAAAAAGGAATGAGTTCACAGGTGTTTCAATGAAGGATCGAATATTCCAGGTCCCGAACTACATTCTGAAGGGTGGACGATGCCTGTGTGTGGATTTTTTTAACGTGTGGTGACCGTTGCACACCAGCCACCACACGGGCTTGGCAGAGCGAGGTCTTGGTCCAGTGGTAAGGCTTACCCAAGACGACTGGAGACCAGCTCTGCTGCACGGACCTAGCGCGCACACATATCGCAGTGTGGGCTGGCCCGTGCTGCCTCTGTAGCCCTCGCCGTTTCTAGGCCCCAGATTCACGCCTCTCCTGAGCCCCGGTCACTTCCTTCTATAAACTCTTGCCGCTCCTTCGCCCCTCCTGCTGTGCCTGCCCGCACTGCAATCAGCGACCTGGCTTCGCAGCCGTCGCCCTCCTGCAGCAGCACGCGCTGCTCCCTGCAGTGGTATGCCACCGCACGCTGCTCCCTCCAAAGGCCCCGGCCCGCTGATGGTCTTGCAGGCCGGGACTGCGCCGATTTCCGGGCCGTGCTGGGCCGCCGCACGCTGCTCCCTGTCCATTATAGCACATTGGATAACATTACTGTGTTTGGTCGATGAGTATTATCTGAATGTATACAACTGAATGCTGATGAAAACAATATCTTACATGGCGGCAAACATTCCAGAATGCACAGTGTGCCGTAGAGCTATAGAAAGACTCTCCACTTGTCTTTAGGGTCTCGGGAGTACACCATGCAGGCCAACAACAAACCCAAGAGACACATTAGCTCCAACAACTTTTATTTATATAGTGCCTTTAGTGTAGTAAAACATCCCAAGGCGCTTCACAGCAGTGTTATAAGAAAAAACAGATAAATTTGACACCGAGCCAGATAAGAAGAAATTAGCGCCGATGAATAAAAGCTTGGTCAAAGAGGTAGGTTTTAAGTCGCATCTTAAAGGAGGAAAGAGAGGTAGAGAGGCGGAGAGGTTTAGGGAGGGAGTTCCAGAGCTTGGGGCCCAGGCAGCTGAAGGCACGACCACCAATGGTTGAGCGATTATAATCAGGGATGATCAAGAGGGCAGAATTAGAGGAGCGCTGACATCTCGTGGGGTTGTGGGGCTGAAACAGATTACAGAGATAGGGAGGGGCGAGGCCCTGGAGGCTACAAACGATAGAAGCTAAGCTGACTGCACGAATTCCTGACCCAGAACCCAGTTGAGGAGAGTCTATGCTTGATCAATTGAGCCATTGACAATAGTCCCGCCTCTGTGTTATCTAGTAACACCAGAAGCACATTGACATGGCCACTTTGCATAACATTATGCAGCTGAACCAGCCACAGTTGGATGAGCAGATTGGTTCCTGGCCAATTTAATGAGAACAGATCGGGGGACTATGTTTTGGAGAGAGACCCGGAGAATTGAGCTTGTTTTTCAGTGGAGGCGGGAACTAATAAGAGGGGACATGATACAGGTCTCTTAACTGCTGGAAGGAATAGATGGAAGCAGGTTAGTTAACTGAGATTGTGATCACAGAAGTGGAAGGTATGAGTACAACAAATTAACAAAACCTCGAACAAGACTGTAATTTAGAAAGTAATACAAGAGCAACATTTCGAACCTTTCCAGTTCTGATGAAGGGTCATAGACCCAAAACATTGACTCTGTTTCTCTTCACAGATGCTGCCTGGCCCGCTGAGATATCCAGCATTTTCTGTTTTAATAACCGAGAAGGATTGTTTTCCTCACAGAATGTTGAAACTATGGAATGGACACCATGCAAAAACAGGGATAATACATCAATGATTTATTTTTTTGAAAGTGCCAAATAAAGAAGTGTTCTTCCCTGGTATTCTATTTATCACTCAGCCAACACCACCCAAAAAAGCAGATTATCCGGTCATTATCACATTGCTGTTTGTTGGAGCTTGCTGTGAGCAAATTGGCTGCCACGATTCCCTACATTACAACAGTGACTACACTTTAAATATACTTCATTGGCTGTAAAGCGCTTGGCGCCATCTTGAGGCTGTACAAGGCGCTATATAAATGCAAGTCCTTTCATTTTTTTCTCTACATTATTTGTTGGTACTTGGCCTGTTCTCTAGAGGAAGTAACTCAAACTGGTGTCGTGCTATCTAGGTGGGAGCAAAAATAGCTTTCCGTGTCTCGTTCCATCAAAGTGTTCTTCTTATTCAATAATCAACAACAACAACTTGTATTTATACAGCGCCTTTAACGGAGTGAAACGTCCCAAGGCGCTTCATAGGTGTATTACGCAATAAAAATTTGATACTGAGCCGCATAAGTAGAAATTAGCGCAGGTCAAAGAGGTAAGTTTACAGAGCGTCTTGAAGGAGGAAAGAAAGGTAGAGAGGCGGGGAGGTTTAGGCAGGGAGTTCCAGAGCTTGGGGCCCAGGTAACAGAAGACACGGCCATCAATGGTTGAGCGATGATAATCAGGGATGCTCAGGAGGGCAGAATTAGAGGAGTGCAGCCTGCTTTTGTCTGAGGCTGAACCAGACTGTTCGAAATCTTGGTGTCATATTTAACCCTGAAATGAGCTTTCGACCATGCCTCTGCAGCATAACTAAGACCTCCTATTTCACTGTACCATCGCCCGTCTCCGCCCTTGCCTCAGCTCATCCGCTGCTGAAGATCTCATCCATGCCTTTCTAACCTCTGGACTTGACTATACCAACGCACTTCTGGTTGGCCTCCCACATTCTACCCTACGTTAACTAGAGGTGATCCAAGACTCAGCTGCCCGTGTCCTAACTTGCACCAACTCCCGCTCACCCATCACCCCTGTACTCGCTGACCTGCATTGGCTCCTGGTTAAGCAATGCCTCAATTTCAAAATGCTCATTCTTATTTTCAAATCCCTCCATGGTCTTCTCCCTTGCTATAACAGAATTTTACCAATACCAGTAACTTTATGACCCTATAACCCTCGGTGGGGGGGTGGGGGCGTGGAGCAAGCAGAGAGAGTAAAGATAAATGATGATCAGAAAGCGGAAGTTTATCATATATTTAAAAAATACAGGGAAAAGTTAAGTTTAGAAGCAGATCCCTTTCTGTTCCTGAACTGAGAAATGTCGGCCTGAAGACCAGAGGGATTCCGAGGCACATTAAACTTGAACAATGTTCTCGGTTACGGTGCTCACAGGATGAATCGTCGAGCTGTTGTCAGCCACGCCAGCTCCTCTCTGATTTTGCAACGCTCTGGGGCCAGCTCTGCCACTGTTGTGCCCACAGGCTCGTTAGCTGCTCAGCAAATCGAGCACAGGCGCCTGACAGCGCTGGCAACCTCAATAAACATAACACCTGTCACTGGAACTCGGGGGAAAAAAACAAGCAAATCCTTTCCCTGTGTGGGCAGTAGGGGACCTCGGTGAGTTGGCTTGGGCTGTTGTTTATGTCCCGTGTTTAAATCAGGCAAAACTATGATCATTCTGAGCATGGCACTTAAAGAAACATTTAATAGTCCAAATGCAATGTAGTCAATTAAAAAAAAATAATTGCTAAAAAGTAGCAATTAATTGTATTGGCTTGAGCACAAAGATCTAGGCTGACACTCCAGTGCAGTGCTGAGGGTGCGCTGCTCTGTCAGGGATGCCATCTTTCGGATGAGACGTTAAACCGAGGACCCATCTTCCCTCTCAGGTGGATGTAAAAGATCCCATGGCGTAATTTTGAAGAAGAGCAGGGGAGTTATCCCCGTTGTCCTGGCCCATATTTATCCCTCAAACAGCATGACTAAAGCAGATTATCTAGTCATTATCACGTTGCTGTTTGTGGGAGCTTGCTGTGCGCAAATTGGCTGCCACGTTTCCTACGTCAAAACGTACTTCATTGGCTGTAAAGCGCTTTGGGACATCTGGTGGTCATGAAAGGCGCTATGTAAAGCATTACTTTATTTTCAATTTTTGAATGAAATGGAAAATGAAACGGATGTTTAAGTTAAATCATGGTTCTGTGAAATAATTTGGTTTTCAAAGTTTTTCTGAAAGAAGACTTGCAGTTATATAGCACCTCACGACATCCCAAAGCCTTTTACAATGAAGTACTTTTGGAGTGTAGTTACTGTTGTAATGTAGGAAACGCAGTAGCCAATTTGCGCACAGCAAAATCCTTCAAACACTAATGTGATAATGGCCAGATAATCTGTTTTAGTGATGTTGATTGAGGGATAAATATTGGACAGGATACCTGAATGGACTCCTCCTTATGATATCTTATACTTAAACTCGTTCTTTTCATATTTTACTGCTGTTATTAATACCCAGTGGGCCAGTGACTTGATTTGAGTAATTTCTTTCGCCGTACAGTTTCAAAAACGTAGGGTTTCCCAACTTGCATCTTCTGTAAGTCCCCTGTCAGAGTCTTGTCCTCTTTTAACGGCTTAAAAAGCAGGAGGTGAATCCCGTAGCCATCAATAGCTGTTCTGGGAATGAAAATTTTTCACATCAGTCTAAGAACATTAAAAATAACAAAGCTGCAGATCTCTGATCAAAACCAAACTACGCATTCCATTGCTTATTCTTTGAAACAAGGAATCAACTCCACATGTACAGGTTTGATTCATTATAAGTAAGTCAGCCATCTGTACACCCCATTGTAAAAACTTACATAGGATTACACATAAACAAGCTATTCTTCCCAAACTGTCCATGCAGACGTTTATGCTCCACTCGAGTCTCTCCCATCTTTCTTAAGAACATAAGAAATAGGAGCAGGAGAAGGAGTCGGCTATTTGGCCCCTCGACCCTGCTCCGCCATTCAATAATGTCATGCCTGATCTGATCTTGGCCTCAATTCCACTTCTCTGCCCATTCCCCATAACCCTTTGAAAAAGGTAGGTGCAACGAGACCTAGGTGTCATGGTACATCAGTCATTGAAGGTTGGCATGCAGGTACAGCAGATGGTTAAGAAAGCAAATGGCATGGTGGCCTTCATAGTGAGGGGATTTGAGTACAGGGGCAGGGAGGTGTTACTACAGTTATACAGGGCCTTGGTGAGGCCACACCTGGAATATTGTGTACAGTTTTGGTCTCCTAACTGGAGGAAGGACATTCTTGCTATTGAAGGAGTGCAGTGAAGGTTCACCAGACTGATTCCCGGGATGGCGGGACTGACATATCAAGAAAGACTGGATCAACTGGGCTTGTATTCACTGGAGTTCAGAAGAATGAGAGGGGATCTCATAGAAATGTTTAAAATTCTGACGGGTTTCGATAGGTTAGATGCAGGAAGAATGTTCCCAATGTTGGGGAAGTCCAGAACCAGGGGTCACAGTGTAAGGATAAGGAGTAAGCCATTTAGGACCAAGATGAGGAGAAACTTCTTCACCCAGAGAGTGGTGAACCTGTGGAATTCTCTACCACAGAAAGTTGTTGAGGCCAATTCACTAAATATATTCAAAAAGGAGTTAGATGTAGTCCTTACTACTAGGGGGATCAAGGGGTATGGCGAGAAAGCAGGAATGGGGTATTGAAGTTGCATGTTCAGCCATGAACTCATTGAATGGCGGTGCAGGCTCGAAGGGCCGAATGGCCTACTCCTGCACTTATTTTCTATGTTTCTATGACTCTCTTACCATTCAAAAATCTGTCTATCTCCACCTTAAATATATTCAATGACCCAGCCTCCACAGCTCTCTGGGGCAGAGAATTTCACAGATTCACGACCCTCTGAGAGAAGAAATTCCTCCTCGTCTCCGTTTTAAATGGGCGACTCCTTATTCTGAGACTGTGCTCCCTAGTTCTAGATTCCTCCACGAGGGCAAACATCCTCTCTGCATCTACCCTGTCGAGCCCCCCTCAGAATCTTATAAGTTTCAATAAGATCACCTCTCATTCTTCTAAATGCCAATGAGTTTCATCTATTGACAAGATCATCTGTTTTAATGATGGTGATTGAGGGTTTAAATTGGCTAGGACACCTGAATAGACTCCTCCTTATGATATCTTATACTTAAAGTGGTTCTTTTCATATTTTACTCATCTATATCAGTAAAACCCACTATTTCCTTCTCCCTCATATGCGTATCTAGCCTCCCCTTAAATGCATCGATACTATTCGCTTCAACTACTCCCTGTGGTGGCGAGTTCCACATTCTCACCACTCTTTGAGTAATTGGTAAGCTATTTGAGAACTTGAATTACATGCAGTTTTGAAGCTGCTAAATGTTTCCTAATGTGCTGACAGGCTTATTCGTGTCCGCTAAGACTTATTGTGCACAGACATCCAGGTGCAATTTTCCAGTGATGGTCAGGAAATCTTGATTTAAAGATTCTATGGGATGCCCTATTTGAAATCTGAGCTTTCAGTTCCTGTTATATTTTAAGATTATTGCATTTTTCGGAGTTTGGATCCACTGCGAGGGAGGCCAATTGGCTCATCTTGATGCAACCGTACAGAATAAAGGCAAACGTACATTCCCCACACCGCAAGACATCTGCTAATGGTCTTTTAAATGAATTGAAGGCTTCTTGCTTCCATTGTGTCAGCTCTGGCTCAGTGGGTAGCACTCTTGCCTCTGAGTCACAAGGTCGTGGGTTCAAGTCCCACTCCAGGGTACACATCAATCTAGGCTGACACTCAAGTGCAATGCTGAGGGAGTGCTGCACTGTCGGAGCTGCTGCCTTTCAGATGAAACGTTAAACTGAGGCTCCATCTGCCTTCTCGAAATGGATGTAATAAATCCCATGGCACTATTTCAAAGAAGAGCAGGGAAATTATCCCTGGTGTTCCTGGCCAATATTTATTCCTCAGTCAATATCACAAAAAAAAACATTATCTGATCATTATCACGTTGCTGTTTGTGGGAGCTTGCTGTGTGCAAATTGGCTGCTGTGTTTCCCACATTACAACAGTGACTGCACTCCAAAAGTACTTCATTGGCTGTCAATTGCTTTGGGATGTCCCAAAGATGCTTTATAAATATAATTCTTTTCTTTGATTACCCCACTTGAAAAATCATCCCACCTGCTTGAAGATATTCTTTCTGATGTCTCTCCCAGCTTCAAATTTACGACAATGACCTGGATTCAGAAACTTAACAGAAAATGGTCAAATTTGCAGAAGATACCAAACTAGATGAGGCTGTGGAATTGGAAGAAGCAGCTCGGAGATTGCAGGATCACTTGGATAAACTATGTAAGTGAGCAGAATGATGGCAGTCGACGCTTAATGTGGTAAAGTGGAAAGAGCTCAACATGAGAAGGAAAATAGAAGACACAACATGCTCCAGGAAGATGTTGAAGCAGATCAGGATCTGACACTAAACATATCCCACAAACAGAGAGCTGCAATCCACAAAGGATGTTGAAAAAAAATACTTGCATTTATATAGCACCTTTCATAACCACCAGATGTCCCAAAGCTCTTTATAGCCAATAAAGTACTTTTGGAGTGTGGTCATTGTTGTAATGTGGAAATTCGGCAGCCAATTTGCACACAGCAAGCTCCCACAAACAGCAATGTGATAATGACCCAGATAATCTGTTTTTAGTGATGTTGATTGAGGGATAGATATTGGGATAACTCCCCTGCTCTTCTTCAAAATAGCAGCATAGGATCTTTTATATCCACCAGAGAAGGCATACGTGGCCTCGGTTTAATGTCTCATCTGAAAGATGGCACCTCCGACAGGGTAGCGCTCCCTCAGCACTGCACTGGGAGTGTCAGCCTGGATTTTTGTGCTCAGGTCTCTGCTGTGAGACTTGAAGCACACCCTTCTGCATCGGAGGTGAGGGTTCTACCCACTGAGCCACGGCTGACATTATATAGCCAATACAGTAGAATATAAATCAGAGGAGAGAAGCTGTGTGTTCTATCCAAATGATGCCTCCTTTCCACAGGTAAAATGAAGTAGGTGTTTTTCCTTGCAAACATAACAGACGCCGCTTCCCTGAGACACGTGTACAGTGCAGACCAGCGGATGTGACCCACGTGATGGCTTGGAAGAACTTAATAGCACGAAAGCTTTCCGCTCTGGTACCCTTCATTTCTATGGAACAGAGGAGGCTAAGGGGAGACTTGATTGAGGTGTATAAAATTATGAAGGGCCTGGAGAGAGTGGATAGGAAGTACCTGTTTCCCTTGGCAGAGGGGCCAACAACCAGCAGAGATTTAAAGTAATTGGGGGGGGGGGAGTGGGCGGGGGTGGTATAAAGGAGATATGAGGGGAAATTTCTTTACCCAGTGGTGGGGGTCTGGAACTCACTGCCTGAAAGGGTGGTAGAGGCAGGAACCCTCATCACATTGAAAAAATACTTGGATATGCACTTGAAGTGCTGTGACCTACAGGGCTACGGACCAAGAGCTAGAAAATTGGATTAAGCTGGCTAGCTATTGGCCGGACGGCACGGACACGATGAGCCGAAATGGCTTCCTTCCGTGCTGTAAATTTCTATGATTCTATGACCTTTGATCCAGGTGCTGAGCCTTGAGCAGAAGATGGTATAACTCTTGCGAAGTGGAAACAGTCTTAAATGTCTGAGTGCTAGTTATGGATGTGGCCAGATTGCCTCAGGATTCATTGTGCCTGCACTTACCGAATCTCGTGCACTCCTCTTTCTCATTTCAATTATGCAGCTTGCTCAGAACTCCCCCAAATGGATCGCACATCTTTGTGTGGAGGCCCATCAAGCAAATCCCATTAATGCATGGACCAAAAACACAGCAACGTCAATTTTAAAAGCCGAGCCAACAATCTCCATGCATCTGCATTTAAAGAGGAAATCGTTTGGGTACAGTCAAGGTACATTCCCACTAAGGGGAAAAGTAGGGCAACTAAAGCCCTAACGCCCTAGATGACGAAAGAGATAGAGAGTAAGATGAAGCAGAAAAAGAGCGCGTATGATGGATGTCAGGTCGAGAATACATCTGAGAATCAGGCTGAATTTAGAAAGTTCAGAGGAGAACTGAAAAAGAAAATAAGTGGACAAAGAGTAGATCTGAGAATAGAATGTTAGCCGACATAAAAGGTAATCGAAAAGTCTTCTATTGGCATATAAATAGTAAACGGGTAGTAAGAGGGAGGGTGGGGCCGATTAGGGACAAATAGGGGACCTACGCATGGAGGCAGAGGGTATGGCTGGTGAGTTACAGTCGATAAGTCACCAGGACTGAATGGGATGCATCCTAGGACACTGAGGGAAGTGAAGGAAGAAATCACGGAGGTACTGGCCATAACTTTCCAATTCTCCTTAGACACGGGGTGGTGCCAGAGGACTGGAGAATTGCAAATGTTACACCCTTGTTCAAAAAAGGGTGGAAAAAAAAACAGCATCTATGGGCTGGTCAGTTTAACATCGGTAGTGGGGAAGCTTTTAGAAACAATAACCAGGGACAAAATTAACAGTCACTTGGATAGGTGTGGATTAATTAAGGAAAGCCAGCAGGTATTTGTTAAAGGCAAATCGTGTTTAACCAACTTGATCAAGTTTTTTGATGAGGTAACAGAGAGGGTTGATGAGGGCAATGAGGTTGATGTAGTATACATGGATTTCCAAAAGGCGTTCAACAAAGTGCCACATAATAGGCTTTCCAGCAAAGTTGAAGGCCATGGAATAAAAAGGACAGTGGCAGAACGGATAAGAAATTGGCTAAATGACACGAAACAGAGAGTTGTGGTGAATGGCTCTTTTTCGGAATGGAGGAAGGTATACAGTGGTGTTCCCCAGGGGTTGGTACTGGGACCACTGCTTTTCTTGATATATATTAATGACTTGGACGTAGGTGTACAGGGCACAATTTCAAAATTTAAAGATAATACAAAACTTGGAAGTGTAGTGAACAGTGAGGAGGATAGTGCTGGACTTCAAGAGGACATGGACAGGCTGGTGGAATGGGCAGACACGTGGCAGATAAAATTTAACACAGAAAAGTGCAAAGTGGTACATTTTGGTAGAAAGAATGAGGAGAGGCAATATAAACTAAAGGGTACAATCTTAAAGGGGGTGTATGAACAGAGAGACCTGGGGGTTTATGTGCACAAATTGTTGAAGGTGGCAGGGCAGTTTGAGAAAGTGGTTAAAAAGGCCTACAGGATCCTGGGCTTCATAATTAGAGGTATAGAGTACAAAAGTGTGAAAATTAAGATGAACCTGTATAGAACACTGGTTCGGCCTCAACTGGAGTATTGTGTCCAATTCTGGGCATCGCACTTTAGGGAGGATGTGAAGGCCTTGGAGAGGGTGCAGAAAAGATTTACCAGAATGATTCCAGGGAGGAGGGACTTCAGTGACGTGGATAGACTTGAGAAGCTGGGGTTGTTCATCTTAGAGCAGAGAAGATTGAGAGGAGATTTGATAGAGGTGTTCAAAATTGTGAGGGGTCTGGACAGAGTAGATAGAGAGAGAAACTGTTCCCATTGGCGGAAGGGTCAAGAAGCAAAGGACACAGATTTAAGGTGATTGGCAGAAGAACCAAAGGCGACTTAAGAAAATACTTTTTTACGCAGTGGGTGGTTAGGATCTGGAATGCACTGCTGGAAAGGGTGGTGGAGGCAGACTCAATCACGGCTTTCAAAGGGGAGTTGGATAAGTACCTGAAGGAAAAAAATTGCAGGTCTACCGGGAAAGGGCGGGGGAGTGGGACTGGCTGAAGTGCTCTTGTAGAGAGCCGCTACAGGCTCGATGGGCTGAATGGCCTCCTCCTATGCTGTGACCGTTCTTATATAAAGGCGCTATATAAATGCAAGTTGTAGTGAGGTACGGAGGGATTTGTAAATGCGGGCAAGGAGTTTGAAATCGGTGCTTACTGTACAGCCAACAACAATAAGATTCAAAGTCAAAGTCATTGCAAGGACTCGCTCTGTATTCAGGGCTACGGGGAAAGGGCAGGGGAGTGGGAGTAGCTCTGACGCTCCTTTTAAGGCCCCAGCCTGCGAGGAACCATCAGCGGCAAGTCGGGGCCTTAAAAGGAACAAAGCACGAACTGGTCCAGGAGGGCGATGGCTGTGAAGAGAGCGACTGAATTGGTTGTCACCATAACTCAGTTCAATGATTGGAGCGTGGGCAGGTACAGCAGGAGCGGCGAGGTCGGGCAAAAGAGCGGCGAGAGATTGTAGAGCGACGTGATGTGGGCCCAGGAGAGGCATGAGTTCGGGGCCCAGAAGGGGCGAGGGCCCTGGGGCAGCACTGGGTCCACCTGGAATACTGCGTGCAGTTTTGGTTTCCATATTTACGAAAGGATATACTTGCTGTGGAGGCTGTTCAGAGAAGGTTCACTAGGTTGACTCCGGAGATGAGGGGGTTGTCTTATGAGGAAAGGTTGAGTAGATTGGGCCTCTACTCATTGGAATTCAGAAGAATGAGAGGTGATCTTATCGAAATGTATAAGATTATGAGGGGACTTGACAAGGTGGATGCAGAGAGGATGTTTTCACTGATAGGGGAGACTAGAACTAGAGGGCAAAATCTTAGAATAAGAGGCCACCCATTTAAAACTGAGATGAGGAGAAATTTCTTCTCTCAGAGGGTTGTAAATCTGTGGAATTCGCTGCCTCAGAGAACTGTGGAAGCTGGGACATTGAAGAAATTTAAGACAGAAATAGACAGTTTCTTAAACGATAAGGGAATAAGGGGTTATGGGAAGTGGGCAGGGAAGTGGACCTGAGTCCATGATCGGATCAGCCATGATCTTATTGAATGGCAGAGCAGGCTCGATGGGCTGTGTGGCCTACTCCTGCTCCTAATTCTTATGTTCTTATGATACAAGCGACCACCTAAGAAGAAGCAGCTATTCATGCAGAGAGCTGGCACGGGCTCGACGGGCCGAATGGCCTTCTTTCATGCTGTAACCGTTCTATGATTCTAGACAGATTGGAACTGCTGACAACACAAGTCAGAAGAGGTCACACCAAAACTGTCCCATCTACTACTCACACTCCACTCTGAGTTCAGTTTGAGTTGCTGAGAGGCTAAAGTTTGCAAGGGCTGGGATGCCACAGATCGTCGCATACAATGGGCATGGGTCAAAGTGACCTTGACTGCTCAATTCTCACAGTGCCCAATGTTGTAGCCTGTACACTTGACTTACAATGTAAACAGATTAACAAAGAACCCCAGAGCAATTCTAAACAGTTTAACACCTCATACAAGTGCATGAAGTGTTTGTACTCCAATATCACAATGTAATATTTTGTCTGTCTCATCTAACATCCATCCTAATGTTTCGCACATTACTAATTGCTTCACACATGGTGTAAGGAAGCGGCCACTCAATACGTCTATTAAATGGCTGATACTCTCAATCCTCCCTTTCAATTGCTCACTCGGATTCCAGGATGGTGAAATTCCCCATGATTCATCATAGGCAGTCCCTCGGAATCGAGGAAGACTTGCTTCCACTCCTGAAGAGTTCTTTGGTGGCTAAACAGTCCAATATGAGAGCCACAGACTCTGTCACAGATAGTTGTTGAGGGAAGGGGCGGGTGGGACTGGTTTGCCGCACGCTCTTTCCACTGCCTGCGCTTGATTTCTGCATGCTCTCGGCGTTGAGACTTGAGGTGCTCAGCGCCCTCTCGGATGCACTTCCTCCACTTAGGGCGGTCTTGGGCCAGGGACTCCCAGGTGTCAGTGGGGATGTTGCACTTTATCAGGGAGGCTTGGAGGGTGTCCTTGTAGCGTTTCCGCTGCCCACCTTTGGCTCGTTTGCCGTGAAGGAGCTCCGAGTAGAGCACTTGCTTTGTGAGTCTCGTGTCTGACATGCCGAACTATCTGGCCTGCCCAGCGGAACTGATCGAGTGTGGCCAGTGCTTCAATGCTGGAGATGTTAGCCTGGATGAGGATGCTGATGTTGGTGTGCCTGTCCTCCCAAGGGATTTGTAGGATCTTGCGGAGACATCGTTGGTGATATTTCTCCAGCAACTTGAGGTGTCTGCTGTACATGGTCCATGTCTCCAGCCATACAGGAGGGCGGGTATCACTACAGCCTTGTAGACCATGAGCTTGGTGGCAGTTTTGAGGGCCTTGTCTTCAAACACTCTTTTCCTCAGGTGGCCGAAGGCTGCACTGGCTCACTGGAGGCGGTGTTGGATTTCGTCATCGATGCCTGCTCTTGTTGATAGGAGGCTCCCGAGGTATGGGAAGTGGTCCACTGTGTCCAGGGCCGCGTCATGACTCTTGATGACTGGGGGGCAGTGCTGTGCGATGAGGACAGGCTGGTGGAGGACCTTTGTCTTACGGATGTTTAGCATAAGGCCCATGCTTTCGTACGCCTCATACATCGACTATGAGCTGGAGTTCAGCCTCTGTATGTGCGCAGCCGCAGGCGTCGTCCGTGAACTGTAGCTCGATGACAGAGGTTGGGGTGGTCTTGGACCTGGCCTGGAGATGGTGCAGGTTGAACAGGTTGCCACTGGTTCTGTAGTTTAGTTCCACCCCAGCGGGGAGCTTGTTAACTGTGATTATCACATTACAATTCCCTGTAATCTTGTGCAATTAACACATTGTTATTTCGTGACTCCTCCCCTACTTTTGTGGGCAGCTAACTATTTGCCTCTACGCCTTGAGCTGAAAGTCAGCAATAATCATTCATTATTACTGCTGTTGGTGTTTGACCAAAAATCCTTGATCAAGTTGCCAAAGCCACTGGCTCTATATAAGGGGCTGGATTTTCCGGCGCTGTGGGTTTTGCCCTGGAGCGGTGTGAATGGCGGCGGTGAAGTCTCCTGCGCCCCGTCGCGACCCTCCGGTCGGGTTTTGCGGCGCCGCTGAGCAGCACCGGCCAGGAATAGCCGCACCGGGTGTGCAACGCCTCTGGTTGTGACACCGGCAGTACTTTGGACTCTTGCCTGATCCGTCCGCCCGGAAGTGCGCCCGCAATGACCACCTGGGAAACCAGAGCGGTCCGGCATCGCCGGCGGCGGTGAGAACGCTAAAGTACCCCGAAGGTACGCGCGAGTGTTCTTTTCATTGTTTTAGCGATTTGTGTTGTGGCGGCGTGGGCAATATTTTGGGAATGTTCTCAGAGCACACACGGCCCGGCACTTTAGTTCGGGAGTTTCCCATCCTTGCGCCACGAAAAGTGTACAATGCCTCCCTTCACCCTACGCTCCCTGATGCAGGACCCAGATGCCAAAACTTCCTTACCAAAGTGCAAACTATTCCTGGCCGTTAACTTTCCGCCCCGCCTCCGTTTTCTCCCCAAGAACAGAAAAGCCTAGAATCCAGCCCACGTGGTCCGATATTCACTACCTCTTATATTCACTGTTTTCCGTCGCTGTCTTGCAACAGGCTCCCACTGTTGTTCATTACATCTTGACATTTCTTAATGAATGAAGCAACCTATAACAGACTTGACCTTCATAAACTGGCACTCCATCGCACTAGCAACAAAACACAGCAGGAATCACATAATGACATAATACATTGTAAAGTTCTTGCCTGGGCCTCAGTTACAGTGCAGGCATTGTTGAGCATATTTCTGGAAAATTATACCAGTTCCCATAGGGACATCAGGGCTCTGCAAATGATCCATACAGTTCGTTCGCAGCAGAAAGGATTTAACCCATCAATTCAGAGCAGAAACCACGGTGTGAGCAAAGTGGGGCATCGTGGAATTGTTGAGTACATATATTCATTGGAGCTCTCCAATGGAGAGAGGTAAAAAGCACTATCCAGTGCACTACTAAGCCCTGTAGGCTAGAAGATTCCAGGTTGGATTCCCAGCCTCTGCTGAATTCGCTGACCTCAGACAGTGCAGCTGTTTAGCTGTTATAAATAACCTCAGTGCGAGGCAGTGGTGAAAACAGAGCAGGGTTCATGCTGCAGGCTGGAGTGGACTGAATGGCCTACTCCTGCTCTTGTATGTGTGTCAGCCAGTGGCTCAGTGGATAGCATTTTTGCCTCTGAGTCAGAAGATTGTGAGTTCAACTCCAGGGACTTGAATGCACAAATATGAGTTGATATTCCAGGGGGGTGTTGTGCTGTGCTGTGCTGTACTGTCGGAGGTGCTGTTTTTCAGATGAGACGTTAACCTGTGGCCCTGTCTGCTTTCTCTCAGGTGGACATAAAAAAAGATCTCATGGCACTATTTCGAAGAGGAGCAGGGGAGTTATCCCCAATGTCCTGGCCAATATTTATCTCTCAATCAACATAACAAAAACAGATTATCTGGTCATTATCACATTGCTGTTTGTGGGAGCTTGCTGTGCGCAAAATTGGCTGCCGCGTTTCCCACATTACAACAGTGACTACACTCCAAAAGTACTTCATTGGCTGTAAAGCGCTTTGTGATGTCTGTTGGCCATGAAAGGCGCTGTACAAATGCAAGTCTTTCTTTCTATGTTCCATCTTATTGTCAGGCAATGAGTGGTGTTAGAAAATGCAGCGTGCAGCTACCAGCGGCCAGGAATTTCTGGTGCCTGCTGAGAGCGCATATTGATGAGGTGCGGCATCCCCACCGACACCTGGGAGTCCCTGGCCAAAGACCGTCCTAAATGAAGGAAGAGCATCCGGGAGGGCGCTGAGCACCTCGAGTCTCGTCGGCGAGAGCATGCAGAAAACAAGCACAGGCAGCGGAAGGAGCATGCGGCAAACCTGTCCCACCCACCCTTTCCTCCAACCACTCTCTGCCCCACCTCACTTTTAGAGTGGAAGCAAGTCTTCCTCGATTTCGAGGGACTGCCTATGATGATGATATTGGGAAATAGCGTATCCTCGCCCTTGAAGTTAATGGGTGGGAAACTACAGGCTGGAAGAGCACACGATTCTGGTACGCACCAGAACTTGGCACACCAGAATTTTCAGCAAATTGCGGGGCTGATTTGTGATCCCCTCCATGGTCTAATACACAGCAGATGCTCACAGTACGGGTTCAAATATGAAGACCAGACACTAGGGTACTATTCTTGAGGGCTGCCAGTGCCTGAGGAAGTCAACTCCTTCAAAAGAGAAGGCAAGACAAATGAGCAAAAAAAACACTCACGACCATGACTTTTTTTTAAAGTAGCCAAGAATGTTTTGGCACCAAAGAATGATTTAATATCTAATTGCTTCAGCCCATCACCCACGGTACAAAACGTTAGACCCTATAGCTCATATTATGTTTCTGTTGCAAAATTTGACATAAATTTTCCTTTAATTGGTGTGATTCAAAGCAATAAAATGAGAACATTAATAATGATTATGGGCAAAGTATAATTGGGTTCATTTTCGTTCTTGCAGTTTTGACATAAAAGTAGAGTGAAGTCTTTCCACCAGCTAAGTCATCAATGATGTCACTCAAGAACCCTTATTGGAAAATAGAACATAAGAACATAAGAATTAGGAGCAGGAGTAGGCCATTCGACCCCTCGAGCCTGCTCCACCATTCAACAAGGTCATGGCTGATCTTCGACCTCAACTCCACCTTCCCGCACTATCCCCATATCCCTTAATTCCCTTAGTTCCCAAAAATGATCGACCTCTGTCTTGAATATACTCAACGACTGAGCATCACAGCTCTCTGGGGGTGATTGTAGCTATTTTTATAGCTAATTTCCATTCTTTTGCCTCATGCCTCTGTTGCTAGGGGGACAGTCGCCTGTTTTCAGTCGCCAGAATTATTTACTGTCTCATAGGCGGTCCCTCGAAGCGAGGATGACTTGCTTCCACACCAAAAAGGGATGAGTTCACAGGTGTTTCAATGAAGGACCTAATATTCCAGATCCTGAACTACATCCTGAAGGGTGGAAGATGTCCGTGAGTGGATTTTTTTTAACGTGTGGTGGCCTTTGCACACCAGCCACCACACGGGCTTGACAGAGCTAGGTCTTGGTCCAGTGGCAAGGGTTAACCAAGACAACTGAAGACCTGCTCTGCTGCATGGACCGAGTGCGTACACATATCGCCTCTTCTGGGCCCCGTAACTCATGCCTTTCCCGGGCCCCGACCTCGATGCTCCTGCTATACCTGCCCATGCTACAGTCACTGACTTGGGTTATGGTGATATCCAATCCAGTCGCCCTCTTCGCAGCTGTCGCCCTTCTGCAGCAGCACGTGCTGCTCCCTGCAGTGGCAGTGTCGCCGCATGTTGCTCCCTCTAATGGCCCCGGCCCGCTGATGGTCTTGCAGGCTGGGACCGCGCCGATTTCCGGGCTGGGCCGTCGCACGTTGCTCCCTCTAATGTTCTACTGTGCCCAGCGGTTGAGCGTTAGGTGACACCAGGTACTGTCCAGGCAAGAGTGTGCCTGTCTGATTTCCCCTTCCTTCGGCTTAACTCAGGTTCGAACCTTTGGCGTTCTTAGTCATGCTACCAGGGTGCAAGCAGGAAATTTAAAGCGCCAACACTCCTTCCCAATACTGCCCCTGCACCCACTCAGAGTATATTTCTAAGAGCTTTTTAACGTAAATACATCAAAGAGGTGATACTTGAGTTGATTCATGTCCACTGGAGCAACCGTCACCAAAAGTTACCTCAACCGTGACTCGCCCCCCCACCCCCCCATACGACCTCTTTCACCCAGTACACGGTGAAATGTTACCTCCTTGGTGTACTTCTCATTGCCAGTCCTAGTTGCAGCTCTTGAAATCGCTGCTTCGCTCCTGGACTGTGGGCAGGCGAGAATTCCTGACTTATGGCCAGATCAGCAGGAATTCCCATTTGCAGCACACAGCGCAGTCCTGGAATGATGCAGCAGCAACAGCTACAAGTGGGGGCGGGGACCCAACAGTAAGAAGAACATCGGTGAAAGCAACAGAGTGACTTCTCAGCTACTTTCCTCGGGCCAGTTAATCAAACGCAAAAGCTGATTGCCAGTCCAGAAGTTGAAATGCGTTTGCATTTGTGTGCATTGCACAAACCACCTTAGGGCACTTCCTGTTCGTCCTCAACGTGCCGGGATAAATGTTGCCAGGTCCTAACACTCAGCGGGGGCACATTGGAACATTGCAGTTCTGATATTTACTGGCTAGATGTGAGGCTCCTCTCTGTAGTGTGGGGGTCTTGCAAAATTTACCAGGCAAGGCCAGCATTTATTGTCGATCCCTAATTGCCCTTGAGGAGCTGGTGGTGAGCCGCCTTCTTGAATCGCTGCAGCCTGTGTGGTGAAGGTACTAAGGGGAACAGGTGGTGGGGCCGTACTCCAGAAGAGAGCCGGCACAGGCTCGATGGGCCGAATGGCCTCCTTCTGTGTTGTAACCATTCTATTCCATTCTACTCCCACAGTGCTGTTAGGGAGGGAGTTTGACCCAGCCCAGCAACGATGAAGGAACGGCGATATGTTTCGAAGTCAGGATGGTGTGTGACTTGGAATGAAGCGTGGAGGTGGTGGTGTTCCCATGCGCCTACTGCCCTTATCCTTCTAGGTGGTAGAGGTCGCGGGTTTGGAAGGTGCTGTCAAAGAAGCCTTGGCGAGTTGCTGCAGTGCATCTTGTCGATGGTACACACTGCAGCCACGGTGCGCCGGTGGTGGAGGGAGTCCATGCAACCCCACCTTTTGACACGCTTATCCGCACTTTAGACACCTCTAAAAGAAGGAGACATGCATTTATATAGCGCCTTTCACGACCACCAGATGTCTCGAAGCGCTTTGCAGCCAATGAAGTACTTTTGGAGTTTAGTCACTGTTACTGTAATCAATTGCTCCAATGTCCTCCTTGTCACCTCCCATCTTCCTTCTTCCATAAACTGCTACTTCTCAAAAGCTCAGTCACACTTGTCTTGTCCTGCACTAAGTCCCGTTCAGTCATCACCCATCCTCGTTGACCAATGTTGTCCCTCAATGAATTGCATTTAAAAATCTCATCCTTAGCTTCAAATCCCGACATTGCCTGGACTGACTCTCAAGCATATATCCCCCACCCCCGCGTACCCTTTGGTGCTCTACCTCTGACCTTTTGTGTCCACCATTGGTGGCACAGCCTTCAGCTGGGTCACATTCTCTGGACCTCTCATCTAACCTCCCGACTTCACTCCCCTCCTTTAAAAAGCTTATTTGACCAAAGCTTTCAGTCACCCCTCCTAACTCTTCCTTCGTGGCTCAGGGTCCATCCATTTATCTAGATTTTATTCCATTTGCCTTCCCCGTAAAGTGCTCGTGGAATTACTGTGTTAAAGACGTTATAAAAATCTATGTTGTTTTTGTTGGAAGCCTGATATAGGCTCAGCCCCATATAAAGATATTATAATTGTGTTGCAGTATTTCTTTATCTTCACTTTACTAATGTTTGGACTTCTCTAGATCTCATCACACTTCCCGGAGGCACTGCTCGCTTTTGAAGCTGGAAAGCCTCTTGGGCTCTCCTTCAGTTATCACTGCACGGCCTAAGTACATGAATGTATCTCCCTCTTCATGCAGTGATTCATGTAAGGACTCTTGATTCAAATGCTGAAGTTGGGAGCCACTGCTAGCCCACACCATAGTTTTACTGATTGCTCCCGTTATCTGGAAAGATAGCAGTATCTCAATGCAGCTGAGACATCAAGCACTTAACACCTTGGCATGCTCTCTGCCACTCTGTACGACTGGAGCTCAGAAGCTGAAAACAGCAACAGGAGGCGAGCTAACAGCATTTGAGCTTGAAGATTGCAGACATATCCTGAGAGTATTCTGGCGTGATAGAATTCCCGTTCCCACTGAAGAAGGTGCAGAAATGGTCAGAGTGCCAGCAGGACTGAGCAAATTCAAGAAGCCGTCTGAACGCGTTGCAAGAATGGGAAGTGAACAGCTCTCTATAGCTGGCATTGGAAGGAAGATGTAAGGCACATATTGGGCTGGATTTTCGGTCTCCTGCCGCCCCTATTAGCGCCCCGAAGGGGTGACAGTAAGTACATGTGGGTGGGCAGCCAGCTTCCAGCTTTTGATGCTGGTTTCGACGGAGCATTACCGCCCGGAAGAGGCGAGCTGGTGTGCAATGCCCCTGGTTGCGACACCGGCTCGATTTATGGCTCCCGCCCGATCCGTAGCGCTCCGTAAAGCGCTGTGCTGGGCGCAAACTGTTCCCGGGCACAAACGTTACTGCCCCGCCGCCATTACTGCCCCGAAATGAGCAGAAGTGAAAACCCAGTCCATATTGCCTTGAAATCTGACTTTGTGCCATGGTGTCAAACAGGTATTAGCGAGTCAGCAGCCCATCCTTCATCTCTCACGGCTGCGGAAGCGGGCGGTCCGAACTTTAGCGGCTGCAGTGAGATAACGTCGACCTTAGGTAAGTGTGATTGTTTTCTGTTGTATTTTTTTTTGCGATTTATGTTGTGGTGGTGTGAGTTACTTATTGGAAATGATTTTGGTATTTTTCTCCAGGTTCCCCCTTAGGTCTCTCATACAGCGCTCCGAGGCCGGCTGTTTAGCTCGGGATTTTCAGTTGCTCAGCCGGCCTAGCGCCCTATGAGAAGAACATCTCCCTTAGCACTCCACCTCACACTCAGGGCCCAGCTGATGAATATTGCTGACTGAGGCGCAAACTGTTCCAAGGCACAAACTTTTACCGCCTCGAAATGAGCAGAAACGAAAATCCAGTCCATGTTGCCTTGAAATCTGACTTTGTGCCGTGGTGTCAAACGGGTGTTAGCAAGTCAGCAGCCCATTCTTCGTCTCTCACGGTTGAGGTCAATGGAAATATAAATCGGGGGAGATGTGAAATGGGCAGCTGGGGTGCTATCTCCCATTTATCGCACTAAGTTACAGTGAGCCTCAGTGAATATATGCGTACAGGTAACTCGTCAAAGAACTTCCGTTGTCTGCTATATTAACACAGGTGTGACCTGAACCATTGGTCCTTCAGCTTGGTTTATCAATTAAGAAAAAAGGTTATATTCGAGGATGTCACAGCGACCTCTTTATTGGATAAAGGTGACTGTAAAAAGAAAGAAAAGAAGTACTTACATTTCTATAGCGCCTTTTACCAGACATACTAAAGCGCTTTACAGCCAATGAAGTATTTTTTGAGGTGTAGTCACTGTTGTATTATAGGAACCACAGCAGCCAATTTACGCACAGCAAGCTCCCACAAACAGCAATGTGATAATAACCAGATAATCTGTTTTTGTTGCATTGATTGAGGGATAAATATTGTCCAGGACACCGGGGATAACTCCCCTGCTCGTCTTCGAAATAGTGCCGTGGGATCTTTTACGTCCAACTGAGAGGGCAGAGGGGGCCTCGGTTTAACGTCTCATCCAAAAGACGGCACCTCCGACAGTGCAGCACTCCCTCAGCACTGCACTGGAACGTCAGCCTAGATTTTTGTGCTCAAGTCCCTGGAGTGGGACTTGAACCCACAACCTTTTGACTCAGAGGCAACTGAGCCATGGCTGACATTAAAGGGAGTATTTGTTTTGTAAGTGTGGGCATTTCTCTCAAGAATGAGCAGAGGAAAAGCAGCTGCTGAAACAGTCATCCTGCTCCATTATTTCCACATGTGGATGGTTTGCCCCAGACTGTGCACAGGGACTTGATGGCCTTCCACAGTGGAAGAAAGAAGGCAACTGCTTGAAGAAAATATAGATACTTTTTTGCTGAAACTTTTCTTCCTGTTTCTGCAGCATGTGCAGGACTACACCCTAAGACAGCCCTCCATGATAGAACCCGCCATCAAGCCCCCTCCACAGTAAGACTCCTGAAGCCACTTTACTAACTATTGAACAGTGGAGGCTGGAGCTTAACAGTGCTACCCGTGTCCAGTGTTCATACTGGGAAAAGGCAGGAAGCATGGAAGAGGCCACATTGTCTCCATTTTCACGTATCTTAGTTATCAAGATCACACCGGACGCCACATTGGTGAGGGCGAAAAAAGAGGCGCGGTCTAGCTTTGTCTGAAGCAGGCGTTAGGCCTTTAACAAATTCAAATAAAGGGCCTATCAACTGCTCCTGCTCCCTCTGGCAAATCTGGCTTGCATCTGAGACAGCCAGCGCCTGTGATGTTTCCTCTTGGGAAAACAAACGCCAAACAGCGCAGAATGAACAGAAGGTAGGTGTTTGCCATTATCATCTCCGACCTTACTCCTGACTCTGACCTGCAGGCCCTCTCTGATCTCTCTCCAATCCTGGCCCCGACCTCCTGGGCCACCCTGATCCTGGCCCTGTGCCCCCCCACCGCCCCCCCCCCCCACCCCCCGATCCTGGCCTCAAGTCCCGACCTACCTCAGGGGCCTTGCTGGGTGTTCAGCATGCTTCAGCGCTAGGTTGAATGCCACAATAATGAAAATGAGTAGGTAGAACCGAGTTCCGGTGCTGCCTGCAATCTTTATCTTTATACAGAAGCAAGCAAACCTCACCACAGGGTGGTACCGTCTGTTTACAGACTTATCTGAACCTCTTGTTTTCTCTGTCACTCCACTCTTTTGACAATCTTACCATTTAGGGTATACCTCATTTTATTATTCCTTTTCCCAAAATGTTCTGCTCCACATTTTATCTCTGGAACTCCCTGCCTAAACCTCTCCGCCTCTCTCCCTCTCTTTCCTCCTTCAAGACGCTCCTTAAAACCTACCTCTTTGACCAAGCTTTTGGTCACATCTAATTTCTCCTTATGTGGCTCGGTGTCAAATTTTTTGTCTCATAATGCTCCTGTGAAACGCCTTGGGACATTTCACTATGTTAAAGGTGCTATATAAATACAAGTTGTGTTGTTGTTGAACTTCATCTGCTCCCTCCCTACCCATCCCATTGATCTGTCTATGTCCTCCTTGTCATGTATGTACATGCTGTTTGTAGCCACCAGATGGTGTCATTGTTGGAGGCCACTAGGCAGCACGCACATGGTGCTGCTCTGGTATAAAAGGCCAGCCATTTTGTGAGTCAGGCACTTTGGGCCTGAATAAACCAGAAGCAAGGTTGTGCCTTGCTTAGTTAAACAGTACTCAGTTTGAACCTTTATTGCATACATAACACTCCTACCGTCTCCTGCATTCTTCCTCACGGCTTTTCATGTCCTTCTAATTTGATATAATCAGCAAAGTAAATTTTTATTTCCCCTGCGCCTATATCCAAATCATTTCTAGAACAGATCCCTCGCATGCACCACACCACATTCTGCCAACCTGAATGACATCTATTTACCCCCACACTTTTCTTTTTGCGCCTTGGCCATTCATCTATCCGTGCAGCAACATTCCCTTGAAGGTGGATGCAGAGAGGATATTTCCACTCATAAGGGAAACTAAAACTAGGGGACACAGTCTCAGAATAAGGGGCCGCCCATTTAAAACTGAGATGAGGAGAAATTTCTTCTTTCAGAGGGTTGTAAATCTGTGGAATTCTCTGCCCCAGAGAGCTGTGAGGGCTGAGTCATGGAATATATTTAAGGCGGAGATAGATTTTTGAACGATAAGGGAGTAAAGGGTTATGGGGAGCCGGAGGGGAAGTGGAGCTGAGTCCATGATCAGATCAGCCATGATCTTATTGAATGGCGGAGCAGGCTCGAGGGGCCAAATGGCCTACTCCTGCTCCTATTTCTTATGTTCTTATAACGTGGGTGAATTTCTGTGGGTGTTTATGCTATTTTTCTGGGATTTGCATGGTTCTTCTACCGACGTTACGATGGATGGGCGCGAGCCCCCTCGCCTGATACTGGTATCTGTCAGTTAGGGATTCGAGTGTCTTCGAGATGTGCCCTCTTAATATTTGAATGCATCTTCTGAAGAAAGGTCCTCCAGTTGCAACCTGTGAACACAGGCACAGGACTAGTTACCTCCAGAGGCAAGGACACCCCAGCAACTCAATCAGAAAATACTCCTGGCACCAAGGAAGGAATAGTCACTACTCAAGTCAAAGGGAAATTGGACTCAGGAACAAGCATGGTCTGCAGCTTCTGACCATCAGCTGAGGCAACACATGGATCAGGGATAAGCTCCAACATACCCCTGTCCTGGAAGTAATCAACTCATGAGTCCTATTAAAGACAGGAAGAAAGACTTGCATTTATACATCAGCTTTCACAACCACCAGACATCTCAAAGCGTTTTACAACCAATGCAGTACTTTTGGAGTGTAGTCACTGTTGTAAATCCAGCAGCCAATTTGTGCACAGCAAGCTCCAACAAACAGCAGCAATGTGACAATGACCAGAAGATCTGTTTTTTTGTTATGTTGATTGAGGGATAAATATTGGCCAGGAATAGAGCAGGAATAACCCACCTGCTCTTCTTCAAAATAGTGCTATGGGATCTTTTACATCCACTTGAGAGAGCAAACAGTGCCTCGGTTTAACGTCTCATCTGAAAGGCAACACTCCCTCAGGGCATCAGCCTAAATTTTTTTGTGCTCAAAGTCCCCTGGAGTGAGACTTGAACCCACAATCATCTAACATCAGAGGCGAGTGTGCTACCCACTGAGCCACAGCTGACAGCATGGAAGCAAGAAGATATGAGGAGATAACATCTAGGTACTTACAGGTTAAAAGCAAATAGACACCCCCACACAGAGAAGAGATTGAAAAAACACATCCATCCATTAAGAGATGCATTCCGTAGTTTTATTGCAAAGACAATTACGTGAAGAATATTTCAAGAGTGGAAAGAGTGTTGCTTTTAAGAAACAGGAAGAGATATGTTTGGTCTGATACAAAATGAGAAAATCAAACTTCTTTCAAACGCTGGCTGGTCTCCCCACAAAGCAATATCTTCCTAACTTTGCTGCAGACATTCGGTGCCTGGTCTTCTAATTCTGATTCTTTGGCATGTTCATATTGTCAGTGCTCTCACGTCCGAATCAGGAGGGGGTCGGCTCGAGGCCGATCTAGGGACTGAGCACATAATCCAGACTGACACGTTCGGTGAGTACTGCACTGTCGGTGGTTAAAACAGGATCTTATCTACCTGTTGGATGGCTATGTTCAAAGAAGAGCAGATGATTTTGGTGTCATGGCCAACAATCCTTCCCCAACTAAAACCACCCAAAGGAGGTTAATTGGACATTTATCTCGTTTGATTTTTTGTGAGATCTCGCTGTGGGCAAATTGGCCACCACGTTTTTTCTAAATAACAATAGCAACTACATCTCAAATGTAATCCATTGGGTGTGAAGTGCTTTGGGATATTCTGAGCACATGATAAGGTGCTAGATAAATGCAAATTCTTCCTCCTGTTGTTTCCTCTCTTCCTGTTGCATCTCAGGCATTTCCAATGAAATGCACATGTTGATGACAATATTGGACGACACACAACACATTGTTACAGTATTGTCGACAGGGCTGGAATGATCTGAATTGAGCCTAGGCCAGAATTTTCTGACCACATTTCCGCAGAAAAGATTTGGAAAATGTTACTTTTAATGCAACGTTTTTACAAGCAATATGTATCTTTGTGAGTTTATCTTAAAAAATCCCCTGCCTAAACCTCTCCATCTCTCTTTCCTCCTTCAAGATGCTCCTTAAAGCCTATCTCTTTGACCAAGCTTTTGGTCACCTGTGCTAATTTCTCCTGATGCGGCCCGGTGTCAAATTTCTTATCTCATAATGCTCCTGTGACGCTCCCTGGGATGTTTCACTACGTTAAAGCTGCTATATAAATACAAGTTGTTGTTGTTAAAAAGGCACTCTGACAAAGGGTGGTTAGTGTGCTAAACAAAGAGTTGTTTTTTTTCCAACAGACTAAGTAATAAATGATTTGTTAGCTTGTCTGTGTAATTTGGAAAATACCTCTCTCCCATTGTGTTGGAAAACCTGTCTGTCTGTGAAGCAGGGAGACACAAAACAAGAGTCTGACTTTTGGAAACAGGATGCTGTGACTGGCAGTCAAGCAGCAAAAGCCTGCAAAACACAGGAGACTGCAGGGAGAGGAAGGTGTACCCTGGGACAAGATGCAGAGAAGCCATTCTATCTGTTAATTAAGACAACTCATCGAAGTGAGGTAGAATTACAAATTCATCATTTTAATATCATTGTGCGAAAATAAGTTTAACTGATTGAGCTATATTAATCTGTTACTCATTCGGCGGCGAAATAAAGGGGCTTCATATTTAATACAAGCTCACATCTCGTCTAGCGTTAACGAGGTCTGCATTTGAAGACATAGAAATATAGAAACATAGAAATTTATAGCGCAGAAGGAGGCCATTTCGGCCCATCGTGTCCGCGCTGGCCGACAAAGAGCCACACGGCCCTCAGTCAGCAGCCCTGAAGGTTACATATAAACCTATGAACAATGAACAATGGCGGAAAGGTAAAGAGCACCCAGCATTGGAGAAATACACGTGTGAAAGACCAGGGGATTTATTGCAGATCACGGGGCGAGGGAGGTTCATTGTCATACCCCTGGGTCCTCTATTGTACAAGTATAAAGGGCATCACAAGTCCACACCCATAAAAGTGAGAAGCTCGGACTGCTTATAGGAGCAACTGACAACACAGAAATGCAGATGGGAGTATAGCTCAGTGGTAGAGCATTTGACTACAGATCAAGAGGTCCCTGGTTCAAATCCAGGTGCCCCCTCAATTTATGTTTCGCATGATAAGGATTCATAATGTACTGTTTCCTTCACAGCAGCTCTGCAATCATTACGTTGAGTATATTCAAGGCTGAGCTAGATAGATTTTTGGAATTAAGAAATATGGGGATCGGGCAGGGAGTTAAGGTCGAAGATCAGCCATGATCTTATTGAATGGCAGAGCACGCTCGAGGGGCCATATGGCCTTCTCCTGCTACTAATTCTTATGTTCTTATGGTCCCTGCTTTGCAGGGAGACCAGCTAGCGTTTGAAAGAAGTTTGATTTTCTCATTTTGTATAAGACCAAACATATCTCTTCCTGTTTCTTAAAAGCAACACTCTTTCCACTCTTGAAATATTCTTCACGGTAGACCTGAATTTGTAACAGAAACCTTGCTTATGGCAAGAGCATCATTTATTGTGATGAAGTACAGGGATTATCAGCCATGGGTGCAACATGTATCGCTTGTTTCCCCACAGCCATGGGACCATCCTCTTCAAATAATTCAGTCACATTGAACCCCCTCAGATGAAGGAAGTGTGCATAGAACATGGACAGCATGCATGATCTTGAACTGTTGGTTGCAAATCGCAGATGTTGAGGGAGTGAGTGGCAGCCTTTAATATTTATATACAGCTTTGGATTATAAGGAGGGGCATGAATTGCAAAGTGGGCAAAATTATTCAATCCCTGAACTTTGGAGAATTGGGCCAGAATTGTGACCCATGCTGAACTCAGTGAACTGGTGTTATTTCCGTCAGAAATACAGGAGGCCATTGCACAATGAAGTTCATTTACTGGGGCAATTGTTCAGTTCAAGGTGAAAGGAATTAGTGATGACCAGTGAACTCCTTTCCCATCTCATGTAGCAACATTCAGCCTCAAGCAGTCCTGTCTTAGGTATTGATAAACCTCGGGATCTATTTAAAACTGGTTTTAATCTATCAGCTGGTGGTGAGCACAGAAAATTAGAGGGAAATGCAGCATTTTGTAAAGATGAAGCTGAAGGTTCAAGAAATAAAAGCTCTTCAACTCTATAAATGATATTCTCCCAGAATAGAAATTGTAAATGTAATTAATGAACTCTCAAAAATAAAATATTACAATGTTTGCTACAAGGGACTGCATAGTGTTAAAAAGTCTGACAAGAATATAAGTATTTTTCATAGAAAGTCAGTTTACTACAGCATTCATTAGCCAAGCTATATTCTGTATATTCTTATATTCACTTCTTTTGAAGTGGAAGATCTTAAACAAGTCATTGTGAAGCTGCCAGATCCGTTAATCAAGATAATGACAGGACAAATAAAGTACTGATTGAGCAAAATGAATCTGTTACTCATCTGGCTGTGGAATACAGGCGCTTTATATTTAATACAAGCTCACATCTCATCTGGTTTTAACGAGGTCTGCATTTGGAGACTTTGAAGAAAAACATATGTGAAGGACCAGGGGATTTACTCCAGATCACGGGGCGAGGGAGGTTCATTGTCAAACCCCTGGATCCTCTATTGTACAAGTATATAGGGCAATGCAAGTCCACACCCATAACAGAGAGATGTTCAGACTGCTTATAGGGACAGCTGACACCACTGAGCTGGAAATGGGGTTATAGCTCGGTGGTAGGGCATTTGACGACAGATTAAGAGGTTCAAATCCAGGTACTCCCTCAATACCATTTATGTTTCCCAAGACAAGGATTCATAACGTAGTCCTTCCTTCATGGCAGCTCAGTGATCATTATGTTGAGTATATACAAGGCTGTGATAGATAGATTTTTGGAATCAAAGGATTATGGGGATCGGGCTAGAAAGTGGAGTTAAAGTTGAAGCTCAGCCATGATCTTATTGAATGGTGGAGCAGGCTTGAGGGGCCATATGGCCTACTCCTGCTCCTAATTCTTATGTTCTTCTGGTTTCTATGGCCCGGAAATCGACGTGGTCACTAAACCAAGATCTAGCTGACAAGCCTATGTGGTGGCTGGAAATCCATGCACAGGCATCTTCCACCCTTCAAGACGTAGTTCAGGATCTGGAATATTAGGTCCTTCATTGAAATACCTGTGAACTTCAACCTTTTCGGCATGGAAGCAAGTCATCCTCGTTTCGAGGGACTGCCTATGATGATATGATGGTAGACCTGAATTTGTAACGGGAACCCTGCTTAGGAAAAACATCATTTATTGTGGTTACCATTTATGTTTCACAAGATAAGGATTCATAATGTCATCATCATCATAGGCAGTCCCTCGGAATCAAGAAAGACCTGCTTCCACTCTTAGAATGAGTCCTTAGGTGGCTGAACAGTCTAATATGAGAGCCACAGACCCTGTCACAGGTGGGACAGATAGTGAAAGGCAGAGGGCAGTTAAGAATCAACCACATTGCTGTGGGCCTGCAGTCACATATAGGCCAGCATATTATCTTCCCTGAAGGACATTAATGAAGCAGATGGGCTTTTACAACCATTAGTGATGCCAACTTTTTATTGAAGATTTATTTAATTGAATTTAAATTCCACAGCTGCCATGGTGGGATTTGAACTCATGTCTCCAGATCAATTGTCCAAGCAACTAGATTACTAGTCCAGTAACATAACCACTATGCTACCATACCTAATGTTCTCTCTTTTTGCCCCCTCTCCTGAAGGTGTTGACTCATGGTTAGTGTATAGCCCCATAAGCTACGTTTGCACTCCAGTACTTAACTCAAGTGACCATTCTTCATATCTGCGTCGTGACAGTGAGTGTCAAATGGGACACAACTGTTGCACGCCATTGTGTCCTCAACCAAGGTTCACACATGCAGAATTCCAGCACTGGATAGTGACCAGTAGCAGGAACCTTGGCTAGTTTTCCACTCCCTACTCATGAGCTGCAGAAGCCAACTGTAGCTCCCGATAGCTGTTCAGCTGAAATCGGCTAATTTGCAGTGAAACTGATCTCTAAAGCTCAACTCCTCCACGAATGAGGCACAAAGCCTAGGCCACAGTTTATAACAAGCATAGCTTTACTTGTATCAAGGAACATGAATGCAGCAGTTAAAATTCTCTGGGGCCGATTTTCATCAAGGCCTCCTCCCGCCCAAGTGCCTCCCAAAAGTGCCAAAGTGCCGCCGATGGCCGCCGAGATACCAGACGGTACTTCGGGTGGGATATTCAGGAAAAAGGTCCCTCGAAGGTCGGCAGGCGGCAAATGGAAGACGTACGCCGCTAATCTGGGCAGCAGCGGGCGGGAGGTCACATTCTCAGCGGCAGAGGTGCTTGCCGCCCAAGTGCCGCCGAGGATGGAGTCGGGCCCATGGAGGGTCGGGCTCATGGAGGGTCGGGCCCATGGAGGGTCGACGACCTGAAAAAAGACAACAGCAAAAAATAAAAAAAGTATCCGAAGACCTTCAGGGGACCCCCAGGCAGGTAAGTCGCTCTTGGAAAAAGCTATTAAAATGTTCACTTACCTTTTTTTTCAGGTTCTTCAAACTCACCAGCGGGGACAGACCAGCCTCAAGCCAGCGGCCCACCCCCGTTCTGCCGCCAAGTCCCGCCGACTCTCGCCCGCAGGAATCTGGGAGCTCGTCGGGCGGGAGCTCGGTTGCACCACTCGGCCGTCCGCTGACGTCAGCGGGCACTTCCCGGCGGCTCCCCCTTCACGCCTGCTCCAGGCCACCCCGAAAATGGCACAGGGTGCATCTTCAGGAGGAATGTCGGCGGCAGCGGGTGGTGAGGTGCTGAAAATGGCCCCATATGTGTCTAGTACATTCCAGCCATCTGCTGAAGACATTTTCCATGCTTGCTGTAAATCCAGAGACATCCAAACTACAGCCTATGAACCCTGGCTATCAAGACCGTGAAACCTAGGTATAATTTTAATTTCTAAGTTCCTATAACAAAAAAGGGTTTCAGGGTGTCCACTATCTTCTTGAGGCTCCCCAGATCAGCCATCGACCTGGAAGATAGAATAGAATAGAATGGTTACAGTACAGAAGGAGGCTATTCGGCCCGTTGAACCCGTGCCAGTACTCAGTAAGAGGACATCAGCTAGTCCCACTCCCCCGGCCTTTCCCCATAGGTCTGTAATTATTTTCTTTAAGGTATGATGGGCAGTGTAATGTATGCACCTGTGAGGATGCTCACAGGTTTGTAGAGCCGTTGACCAAGCCCCGAAACCTCCCTCGGGAGCCGGCGCCTCACAGCTTGAGCCGCCTCGGGGAAATCCCCTCCGTGCCTTTCAGTTCTGCGCGGAGGGGTTTCCTGTAATGGCTGCTCCTGCACACTCTCAACCTTGCCATCCTCGTCTGCCGTCCGGACACGCCATGGCGCACCATCTTGCCGTCCGGAGGAGGCGGGGGTCCCCAGTGGAGGGCACTCTACGCGGGAGTCCTCCCACGGTTTATCGGGGACTTGGCCTGGAGGATGGTGCACGGAGCAGTCCCGTGCAACAAATTTTTAAGCCGGTTCACGGGCTCCCAGGCCGCCTGCAATTTCTGCGGTCTGGAAGAGTCCGTATTCCATGTTTTTATGGAGTGTGTGAGGTTGCAGCCCCTGTTTCATTATTTAAAGGGGCTGCTCCTCAATTTCTGGTTGCACTTTAGTCCCACACTCCTGATCTTTGGGCACCCTGTGCGGAGGGGAGCGGGTAGGTCCGAGGGCCTCCTCGTAGGATTGCTCCTGGGCACGGCCAAGGGTGCCATCAGCCGGTCCAGTCAGCGGGCGGTCGAGGGGGTCGTTCAGCCTGACTGCCTGCCTCTCTTCCGCGCGTACATCCGAGCCAGGGTGTCCTTGGAGATGGAGCACGCGGTGTCCACCGGTACGCTCGTGGCCTTCCGCGAGAGGTGGGCGCCGGAGGGACTGGAGTGCATCGTTACCCCCGGCAATCAAATTTTAATTTGATTTTATATGTTTTAAAGTCTAATTTATTTTAAATGCCGGTTTTAGTGCCCCCCTCCCCTTTTATAGGGGGCACTTGAAAAAATATGATTTTAGTGCCCAAAAAAAACCAAAGCAAAAAAAAATACAAAAAAACAAAAAAAAACACAAAAAAGGGCCTTGAAAAATGTTTGGAGTGTCCCCCAGATCAGGGGGCATTTGAATTAATGTTTACTTTTTCTCCCAAAAAGAGTTGTAGTGCCGTTGACAAAGTCCCGAAACCTCCCTCGAGAGCCGGCGCCTCACAACTTGAGCCGCCTCAGGGAAATCCCCTCCGTGCCTTTCAGTTCCGCGCGGAGGGGTTTCCTGTACGGGCTGCTCCTGCACACTCTCAACCTTGCCATCCTCGTCTGCCGTCCGGACACGCCATGGCGTACCATCTTGCCGTCCGAAGGAGGCGGGGGTCCCCAATGGAGTGCACTCTACGCGGGAGTCCTCCCACTGTTTATCGGGGACTTGGCCTGGAGGGTGGTGCACGAAGAGTCCGTGTTCCACATTTTTATGGAGTGTGCGAGGTTGCAGCCCCTGTTTCATTATCTAAAGGGGCTGCTCCTCAATTTCTGGTTGCACTTCAGTCCCACATTCCTGATCTTTGGGCACCCTGTGCGGAGGGGAGCGGGTAGGTCCGAAGGCCTCCACGTAGAACTGCTCCTGGGCACGGCCAAGGGTGACATCAGCCGGTCCAGGCAGCGGGCGGTCGAGGGGGTCGTTCAGCCCAACTGCCTGCCTCTCTTCCGCGCCTACATCTGGACCAGTGTGTCCTTGGAGATGGAGCACGCGGTGTCCAACGGTACGCTCGCGGCCTTCCGCGAGAGGTGGGCACCGGAGGGACTGGAGTGCATCGTTACCCCCGGCAACCAAATTTTAATTTGATTTTATATGTTTTAAAGTTTAATTTGTTTTAATTGCCGGGTTTTAGTGTCCCCCTCCCCTTTTATAGGGGGCACTTGTAAAATATATGATTTTAAAGCCCAAAAATAAAACAAAAAAAACAAAAAAAACCACAAAAAAAGAGCATTGGAAAAGTGTCTGGAGTGTCCCCCAGATCAGGGGGCACTTGATCTAACTGTTTATTTTGTCCCCCAAAAGAGTTGTAGAGCCGTTGACCAAGCCCCGAAACCTCCCTCGGGAGCCGGCACCTCACAACTTGAGCCGCCTCGGGGAAATCCCCTCCGTGCCTTTCAGTTCTGCGCGGAGGGGTTTCCTGTACGGGCTGCTCCTGCACACTCTCAACTTTGCCACCCTCGTCTGCCGTCCGGACATGCCATGGCGTACCATCTTGCCGTCCGGAGGAGGCGGGGGTCCCCGATAGAGTGCACTCTATGCGGGAGTCCTCCCACTGTTTATCGGGGACTTGGTCTGGAGGGTGGTGCACGGAGCAGTCCCGTGCAACAAATTTTTAAGTCGGTTCACGGGCTCCCAGGCCGCCTGCAATTTCTGCGGTCTGGAGGAGTCCGTATTCCATGTTTTTATTGAATGTACGAGGTTGCAGCCCCTGTTCCATTATTTAAAGGGGCTGCTCCTCAATTTCTGGTTGCACTTCGGTCCCATGCTCCTGATCTTTGGGCACCCTGTACGGAGGGGAGCGGGTAGGTCCGAGGGCCTCCTCGTAGGACTGCTCCTGGGCACGGCCAAGGGTGCCATCAGCCGGTCCAGGCAGCGGGTGGTCGAGGGGTCGTCCAGCCTGACTGTCTGCCTCTCGTCCGCGCTTACATTCGAGCCAGGGTGTCCCTGGAGATGGAGCACGTGGTGTCCACCGGTACGCTCGCGGCCTTCCGCGAGAGGTAGGCGCCGGAGGGACTGGAGTGCATCATCACCCCTGGCAACCAAATTTTAATTTGATTTTATATGTTTCAAAGTTTAATTTGTTTTATTGCCGGGTTTTAGTGTCCCCCTCCACTTTTATAGGAGGACACATGTACAATGTATGGTTTTAGTGCCAAAAAAAAAGCAAAAAAAACACAAAAACAACACAAAAACAAAAAGGCACTTGTAAACTGTTTGGTGTGTCCCCCAGATCAGAAGGCACTTGATTTAATTGTTTAATTTTGTCACCAATCAAAAGAGTTGTAGAGCTGTAGACCAAACCCCGAAACCTCCCTCGGGAGCCGGCGCCTCACAACTTGAGCCGCCTCGGGGAAATCCTCTCCGTGCCGTTCAGTTCTGTGCGGAGGGGTTTCCTGTACAGGCTGCTCCTGCACACTCTCCACCTTGCCATCCTCGTCTGCCCTCCGGACACGCCATGGCGCACCATCTTGGAGGAGGCGGGGGTCCCCAATGGAATCTTCCCACTCTTTATTGGGGACTTGGCCTGGAGGATGGTGCACGGAGCAGTCCCGAGCAATAGATTTTTAAGCCGGTTCACGGGCTCCCAGGCTGCCTGCAATTTCTGCGGTCTGGAGAAGTCCGTGTTCCATGTTTTTATGGAATGTGCGAGGTTGCAGCCCCTATTCCACTATTTAAAGGGGCTGCTCCTCAAATTCTGGTTGCACTTCAGTCCCACGTTCCTGATCTTTGGGCACCCTGTGCGGAGGGGAGCGGGTAGGTCCGAGGGCCTCCTCGTAGGACTGCTCCTGGGCATGGCCAAGGGGGCCATCAGCCGGTCCAGGCAGCGGGCGGTCGAGGGGGTTATTCTGCCCGACTGCCTGCCTCTCTTCTGTGCTTACATCTGAGCCAAGGTGTCCCTGGAGATGGAGCACGCGGTGTCCACCAGTACGCTCGCAGCCTTCCGCGAGAGGTGGGCGCCGGAGGGACTGGAGTGCATCATCACCCTCGGCAACCAAATTTTAATTTGATTTTATATGTTTTAAAGTTTAATTTGTTTTATTGCCGGGTTTTAGTGTCCCCATCCCATTTTAGACAGGGGGCACTTGTATAAATTGTGGTTTTAGTGCCCCCCAAAAAACACAAAAAAACCCCACAAAAAACCCCACAAACTCCCCCCCCCCCCAAAAAAAAACAAAAAAAGGGCACTTAAAAACTGTTTGCAGTGTCCCCCTCTTTAATCAGGGGGCACTTGATTTAATTGTTTTTGATTTGCAATAAAAGAGTTGTAGAGCTATTGAAACCTCCCTCGGGAGCCGGCGCCTCACAACTTGAGCCTCCTCCGGGAAGTCCCCTCTGTGCCTTTCAGTTCTGCACAGAGGGGTTTCCTGTACGGGCTGCTCCTGCACATTCTCTAACTTGCCATCCTTCTTTGCAGTCCGGACACGCCATGGCGCACCATCTTGCCGTCTGGAGGAGGCAGGGGTCCCTGATGGAGTGCACTCTACGCAGGAGTCCGCCCCTATTTATTGGGGACTTGGCCTGGAGGTTGGTGCACGGAGCAGTCCCGTGCAATAAATTTTTAAGTCAGTTCACGGACTCCCAGGCCGCCTGCAATTTCTGCGGTCTCGAGGAGTCCGTGTCCCACGTTTTTATGGAATGTGCGAGGTTGCAGCCCCTGTTCCACTATTTATAGGGGCTGGTCCTCAAATTCTGGTTACACTTCAGTCCCACACTCCTGATCTTTGGGCACCCTGTGCGGAGGGGAGCCGTTAGGTCCGAGGGCCGCCTCGTAGGACTGCTCCTGGGCATGGCCAAGAGTACCATCAGCCGGTCCAGGCAGCGGGCGGTTGAGGGGGTCGTTCAGCTCGACTGCCTGCCTCTCTTCCATGGTTACATCGGAGCCAGGGTGTCCCTGGAGATGGAGTATGCGGTGTCCACCGGTACGCTCGTGGCCTTCCGCGAGAGGTGGGCGCCGGAGGGACTGGAGTGCATCATCACCCCCGGCAACCAAATTTTAATTTGATTTTATATGTTTAAAGTTTAATTGGTTTATTGTGTCGGGTTTTCGTGTCCCCTCCTTTTTAGCCAGGGGGCACTTGTATAATTTGTGCTTTTAGTGCCCCCACTCCAAAAAGAAAGCAAGGGGGCACTTGTTTGAAAGTTTTTGGAGTGTCCCCGTCCCTCCCCCCTTTAATCAGAGGGCACTTGATTTAATTGTTTAATTGTCTTCAACCAAAAAGAGTTGTAGAGCTATTGACCAAGCCCCGAAACTTCCCTCAGGAGCCGACGCCTCACAACTTGAGCCTCCTCCAGGAAATCACCTCCGTTCATTTCAGTTCTGCACAGAGGGCTTTCCTGTATGGGCTGCTCCTGCACACTCTCCACTTTGCCATCCTCATCTGCCGTCCGGACACGCCATGGCGCACCATCTTGCCATCCGGAGGAGGCGGGGGTCCCCAATGGAGTGCATTCTACACGGGAGTCCGCCCCTTATTTATTGGGGACTTGGCCTGGAGGGTGTTGCACGGAGAAGTTCCGTGCAATAAGTTTTTAATTGGTTTACAGACTCCCAGACCGCATGTAATTTCTGCGGTCTGGAGGAGTCCGTGTTCCATGTTTTTATTGAATGTGTGAGATTGCAGCCCCTCTTCCACTATTTGAAGGGGCTGCTCCTCAAATTCTGGTTGCACTTCAGTCCCACGCTCCTGATCTTTGGGCACCCTGTGCAGAGGGGAGCGGGCAGGTCGGAAGGCCTCCTCGTAGGACTGCTCCTGGGCATGGCCAAGGGTGCCATCAGCTGGTCCAGGTAGCGGGCGGTCGAGGGGGTCGTTCAGCCCGATTGCCTGCCTCTCTTCCGCCGTTACATCCGAGCCAGGGTGTCCCTGGAGATGGAGCACGCGGTGTCCACCAGTACACATGCGGCCTTCCGCGAGAGGTGGAGGCCGGAGAGATTGGAGTGCATCATAACCCCCGGCAACCAAATTTTAATTTGATTCAAGTTGACTGTCTAAAGTTTAATTTGTTTAAGTTTGTCGGTTTTAGTGCCCCCTTTAATCAGCGGGCACTTGATTATTGTTCTACTTGAAATAGTTGTAGAGCTGTTACATTGTGAGTGGCTTAGCAGGTTTAAGAACGTGATAAGAACATAAGAACATAAGAAATAGGAACAGGAGTAGGCCATCTGGCCATCTGGCCCTGCGTCTGCTCCACCATTCAATAAGATCATGGCTGATCTGATCATGGACTCAGGTCCACGTCCCTGCCCTCTCCCCATAACCCCTTATTCCCTTATCGGTTAAGAAACTGTCTATCTCCACCTTAAATATATTCAATGACCCAGCCTCCACAGCTCACTGGGGTAGCGAATTCCAAAGATTCATGACCCTCTGAGAGAAGAAATTCCTACTCATCTCCATTTTAAATGGGCGACCCCTTATTCTGAAACTATGCCCCCTAGTTCTAGATTCCCCCACGAGAGGAAACATCCTCTCTGCATCTACCTTGTCGAGCCCCCTCAGTATCTTATACGTTTCAATAAGATCACCCCTCATTCTTCTAAATTCCAATGAGTATAGGCCCAACCTGCTCAACCTTTCTTCATAAGACAACCCCTTCATCTCAGGAATCAACCTCGTGAACCTTCTCTGAACTGCCTCCAATGCAAGTATATCTTTCCTTAAATAAGGAGACCAAAACAGTACGCAGTACTCTAGGTGTGGTCTCACCAACGTCTTGTACAGTTGTAGCAGGACTTCCCTGCTTTTATACTCCATCCCCCTTGCAATAAAGGCCAACATTCCATTTGCTTTCTTAATTATTTGCTGTACCTTCATGCTAACTTTTTGCGTTTCATGTTCACAAGACTCAATAAAACCACAGTCAGTTGGGCCTAGGTCATGCACGATGAGGTATGCAGTTGCGAGCCTAGTGCATGAACTGGTAATGTGTAGCGTGATTGTTAAACCTTTGTTAATAAACCAAACTAGTTCTTAATAGCAATGTGTTGCTATGAATTCTTAAGCAAAGAACCCATGAAGCAAGTACATTACAGGCGGCTCTTGCACTGAGCTTGTGAACTGAAATCAAGAGGTCGAGCTCAGTCAACTGCTGAAGGTTAGGTTTGGGGTCCAGAAGCTGTTGGGTAGCCAGCCTCCCCCACAGCATGTAGGGTGCTTGGAAACGATAGAGCAGAGCTCCCAATCACACCTTGGCACCCAAGCATTCTGGACACCTGGTTAAAATAATCCTTCAGCAGACATTGGCTGAGTTAATAAGCAACACACTTGCAAAAAGGGTAAACAAAATCAATTAATGTTGCAGAATAAACAGCCTCAAAGGAAACTGCTGCTGAAGTCTTCATTTAACATTTATGAAAGTGTTTTGTTAACACGTGTAAACTGGTCTGTCACTGACTCTAAAAGGAAATAAGTAAATAATTAATGTTGCTTTAGTTACCCGAATATCTTTCTGTTTGTTCCCATTCTGTGCACTGAGCAATTAGCATTGATGGAGCATTTAATTTTTTGCAGAAGGAAGCTGATATAGGCCCAGGCTAGGTGCTCGAACTCTGAAGTGCAATTTGTACCGGCAGCCTTTTGACTCAGAGGTGAGAGTGAGCTAAGCTGACAGAGGAGTTTCCAAAACATTTTAGAACATCGATCGTGCTGCCACTGGGACGTTCCACCATTTTGTCAGTTTCAATTATTGCCATTCTTTTTGATTTTCCCAATTTAAAAAAAATTGTGAATCCATCACCCCAATTGCTTAGCGCACAGAATGATAGGCTTGCATTTATATAGTGCCTTTCAAGAGCACCGGACGTCCCAAAGTGCTTTACAGCCAATGAACTTTTTCTGACGTGTAGTCCCCGTTGTAATGTAGGAAATGCGGCGGCCAATTTGGGCACAGCATGCTCCCACAAACAGCAATGTGATAATGACCAGATACTCTGTTTTTGCTATGTTGATTGAGGGATAAAGGATGAAGCAATGATTCCCAGCCTTTAATAGTCCGCCAACTGGGATTTGGTACTTTATACCCCAATACCACACAAGTCCACACTGTGAACTGTTACCATTCACCTGCGCTTAAACTCCCAGTACCAACTGCTGGCTACAGACGCTACTACATTTACATAGAGCCCTGCTGTTGTTGATGGGAACTAACTCAAAAGGAACAAACAGAAAGCTATTCAGCTAACTAAAGCAGCATTAATTATTTACAAATTCCACATTCTAACTACTCTTTGGGTAAAGAAGCTTCTCCTGAATTCCAGATTGGATTAATTAGTGACTATCTTATATTTATGGCCTCTAGTTTTGGACTTTTCCACAAGCGGAAACATTTTCTCTACATCTACCCTATCAAATCCTTTAATAATCGTAAGGAAAGAGTCCTTTAAAATCCCAGTGCAGAGTTTAGGAAGGAGATAAAGATGTGAGCCTTCGGCTAAAGCAAACTGGAGTTTTGTTTAATTTAACAATAGTAATGGATTTTTCGATCGAACATTGGACAGAGCCAAAGATTCTGGAGTGGAACCAGATTTTCAATACCAAGAAGTAAGATTGCACTGAACCACTCAGCCTCTCTGTTCCCTGCGCAGGAATCTTTCTGGTCTGTAAAGTGGGTTAATGAATTTATCTATACCACATTCCCTGACACCACAAACATTGGTATTATTCTTGAGAGAAATATTCTAAGCAATAAACCCAATGGTGTCTGACTCTCTCCCACCAGAGAGAGAGAGAAAAGAGGATTTTTAAAAGTTTGTTCCTGGGATGTGGGCATCGCTGGCAAGGCCTGCATTTATTACCCATCCCTAATTGCCCTTGAGAAGGTCGTGATAAGCCGCCTTCTTGAACCGCTGTAGTCCGTGTAGTCCAATAGAGCTCTTAGGGAGGGAATTCCAGAATTTTGACCCAGTGACGATGAAGGAACGGCCGATATATTTCCAAGTCAGGATGGTGTGTGACTTGGAGGCGACCTTGGAGGTGGTGGTGTTCCCACGCGCCTGCTGCCCTTGTCCTTCTAGGTGGTAGAGTTCACGTGTTTGTGAGGTGCTGCCGAAGGATGCTGAGGGATGACCTGATAGAGGTCTTTAAAATTATGAAGGGGTTCAATAGGGTAGCTGGAGTGAAATCGTTTCCACTTGTGGGGGAGACCAAAACTAGAGGTCATAACTATGCTACCTGACCCGCTGAGATTTCCAGCATTTTCTGTTTTTATTTCAGATTCCAGCATCCGCAGTATTTTGCTTTTGTCATAAATATAAGATAGTCACTAATAACTGCAATCGGGAATTCAGGAGAAGCTACTTTGCCCAAAGGGTGGTGAGACTGTGGAATGCGCTACCAGAAGGAGTAGTTGAGGTAAATAGCATAGTCTTATTTAAGGGGAAGCCGAGATAAACACATGAGAGAGAAATGAATAGAAAGATAGGCTGAAGGGGTGAGATGAAGAAGGACAGGAGGAGGCTCATGTGGAGCACAAATGCCGGAATGCACCAGTTGGGCCGAATAGCCTGTTTCTGTGCTGCAGACTCGATGTCACGCCAAGTCACTGTACAGTCCAATTTGGCCAGCACAGATTTCCAGAAACACCTAAACTTGACCACTGCAAGGTCATTTTGTAATAAATTCATAAAAAAAGAACAGAGATAATTAAAGAAGTAGTGCCACGAGAAAAAAGTGCTTAAGGCAATAAATCAGGAAAATAATAAAAGAACCTTCAAACCCTTAGATCTCAACAGCCCAAAATAGTGCAAACACCATAAAATAGCATCTAAAAATAAGCTCCCCTCAAAAAATATGCACAAAGATAACTCCCACCAAATCAACCCAGTGAGTCCTTTATAAGGGAAACCGACCCTCTTAACAGGTCTTAGGTTTGTCGCAAGTCCTGGGATCATAGAACATAGAAAATAGGTGCAGGAGTAGGCCATTTGGCCCTTCAAACCTGCACCATCATTCCATATGATCATGGCTGATCATACAACTTCAGTACCCCATTCCTGCTTTCTCTCTATACCCATTGATCCCTTTAGCCATAAGAGCCACATCTAACTCACTTTTGAATATATCTAACAAACTGGCCTCAACAACTTTCTGTGGTAGAGAATTCCACAGGTTCACAATTCTCTGAGTGTGGCAACTCCTTCCTTTCCAATCAATAAAGCTGGGAGATTCTAGTAATTGTTGGTTTCTGATTTGAAGGAAGACACCTGCAACCCTGCCCCATCAGTCCTCAGTGGGATTATAATGATGACTAACAAATCCGGGCCAATTATCTCTCCAAAAGCCTCTTTTGACTCGTACGTCAAATTAAACATAACAATCCTTAATATATGCTTTGCATATTGCTGGATAGCAATTAAAAAGCATGGTGTAAGTGAATAAACCTACACATGCTGAAATAATTAACCAGAAAGAAAGCTGTTCTGTGCGTAGAAACTTGCTCATCTTTTAAACATCAGTTGAGAGGACAAGGCGATGGAACAGTGAAATGGAGAAGAGTTTACATGGCTGGCCCCAGTTAATCAAACTTAAAAGACAAAATCAGAAAAATGCTCCATCTCTGATGATGTACCACTGATAATCAGGAATTCATAAGGTTTTTTTGCTCATTTATGTCAATATTTTAAGAATGTAGAATTAATTCTTCAATGCAAAGAATTTTACATCGGATATATGGCACAGAAACAGGCCATTCGGCCCAACCAGTCCATGCCAGCGTTTATGCTCCACTCGAGCCTCCTCCCATCTTTTCTCATCTAAACCCATCAGTATAATCCTCTATTCTCTTCTCCCTCGTATGCGTATCTAGTCTCCGTTTAAATGCATCTCTACGATTCACTTCAACCACTCCCTGTGGTAGCAAGTTCCACATTCTCGCCACTCTCTGGGTAAATAAGTTTCTTCTGAATTCCCTATTGTATTTCTTGGTGACTATTTTACATTGATGGCCTCTAGTTATGCTCTTCCCCACAAGTGCAAACATTCTCTCTGTATCTACTCTATCAAAACCTTTCATAATTTTAAAGACCTCTATTAGGTCATCTTTCAGCCTTCTTTTTTTAAGAGGAAAGAGACCCAGCCTGTTCATCCTTTCCTGACATGTATAACCTTGCATTTCCGGTATCATCCTTGTAAATCTTCTCTGCACCCTCTCCAGTGCCTCTATATCCTTTTTATAATATGGCGATCAGAATTGTACGCAGTACTCTTAGTGTGGTCTAACCAAGGTTCGATACAAGTTTAGCATAACATCTCCACTTTTCAATTCAATCCCTCTAGAAATAAACTATAGCAGAAATTAGTGATTGCTGGCCAGCCAGTCAGAACCTAACATTATATGGAACCGCATACAAATATCTAGAAACTTCACACTTGGAAATGTATAAATAAAATTATTTATTGTCAGGCCTGTGTAGACCATAGTACACCCTGTATAGTGCTAAATGACGTAGGCTGAAATTGAAAGTTAATCGGTCGATATATCATCTTAGAGGAATGGCATTTTCCCCCCAATTGTCGGTTAAGCAACGCCTTGATTCTAAAATTCTTACCCTTGTTTTCAACTCCCTCCATGGTTTCGTCTCTCCCTATCTCTGTAATCTCCTCCAGCCCCACAACCCCCCACGATATCTGCCCTCTTGAGCACCCTGATTTTAATCACTCAACCAATGACGGCCGTGCCCTCAGCTGCCTGGGCCCTAAGCTCTGTAATGCCCTTCATAAACCTCTATGCCTCTTTACCTCTCTTTCCTCCTTTAAGACGCTCCTTAAAAACTACCTCTTTGACCAAGCTTTTGAACATGTGCCCTAATTTCTCCTTATGTGGCTCAGTGTCAAATTTTGTTTTATTATGCTCCTGTGAAGCAACTTGGAGCATCTTACTACATTCAAGGTGCTATATAAATACAAGTTGTTGTTGTTGAAATGATAAAGACATGGGCCAGTGCAGAATAGTAGATATTGCCGAGTTAGCTGCTCTTGGCACGGCTACTGCAGTTGGCCCTTACACTAGGGAGGGGTAAAATTCAGGGAGGGTTCCGGCTGTTGACTGCAAACCAATGACAACAGTTCCTGTAATGTTTAGTGGTGAGGGGCTATGTTTCTTTAAATTATAAAAATCGTTTTGTTTGATGTTGTGGTTAGAGGCTTACCCTGGATGCTGACTGGTTGCTAACTGCGAACAGAGACATCACTGTGATATGACTATTCATGGGCTTAATGAGTTGGTTGCAGCCATTCCCATCAGTACATCGGGGAGAACGTGTCTGTGGCAGTATCTGCTCATCTGAAAAGGTGGCAGTATATGTGGGTTGGTAGCAGTATCAAACTAAACAATCCCTTTTGGGCAATATATCTGAAGCTGGAAATCCATTTTCTTTTGAGCCTTGTTCTCAATGGTTCATAAAAGCAGAATATTTCCTTTTGCAAAGTGGCTTTTACACTTAATCTATTTAGAGTTAATTGGTTTAACATACAAATTACATTCATACAGCACTCAGTATATGTAGAAATACACCTAAGTGTGCTGTACAGGGTGGAGACATTTGTTAAGGTACATTTTTGTTACATATGCTTACTATGCCGCAACCTGCAATCGCCCTGAATTTTCTGATTGCACAATAAGGTAGAGGCCTCTGAAGGAGTTTCACTCTGTATTCCCAGGCTGTAGTATTCCCAGGTGCCTGCAGAGGCAGCAGGGCTGATGCAGCAATACAAACAGCTGTTTTCAGTGGAGGAGGGCACCGTTGTTTATGTGACCCTGTAATGAGCTTTCAACCACATATCCGCAGCATAGCTAAGACCGCCTATTTCCACCTCCATAACATCGCCCACTCCACTCTTGCCTCAGCTCATCTGCTGCTGAAGCCCTCATCCATGCCTTTGTTACCTCCAGATTGACTATTCCAACGCACTCCTGGCCAGCCTCCCTTATTCTACCTTACGTAAACTAGAGGTGATCCAAAACTCAGCTGCCTGCGTCCTAACTCGCACCAAGTCCCACTCACCCATTACCCTCAGTACTTGCTGACCTACATTGGCTCTCAGTTAAGCAACGCCTCATTTTCAAAATTCTCATTCTTATTTTCAAATCTCACCATGGCATCGCCCCACCCTGTCTCTGTAATCTTCTCCAGCCCCACATCCCCCCCGAGATGTCTGCACACCTCTAATTCTATCCTCTTGAGCATCCCTGATTATAATCGCTCAACCATCGGTGGCTGTGGCTCCTGTTGCGTAGACCCCAAGCTCTGGAACACCCTGCCTAAAACTCTCCGCCACTCTATCTCTCTTTCCTCCTTCAAGACGCTCCTTAAAACATACGGCTTTGACACCTGCGCTAATTTCTACTTATGCGGCTCAATGTCAAATTTACATTGCATAATACTCGTGTGTAGCGCCTTGGAACATTTCACTACATTAAAGGCGCTATATAAATATAAGTTGTTGTTGTTTTCTTCCCACCTGCTTGTAGGGGCTAATGATGCTGCATTCCTGTTTCCAGCCAGTACAAACTTTCCCCGCACAGCAATGGCTCTGGGCCTGGAATGAAAGCTGTAATTTGCAATGTTGAAACAGCTACATCTATGCATTCACAATATTATTTGCACAATTGTGGTGTTAATTTATCAGCATAGCTGTAGAGTCACTTTTCGTATGCAGTTGGATTTCTCCTGCAAAATTATTTGTTGTAATTTTGGGAAGGAGGCACGGTGGTTTTATCAGTGTATTGATTATTTCTGGTAATGATAGTAAATGTGTTCAAATAGTGGTTGGCAGCAAAGCATGCCCATTACTGTATTGATTTCTCTACTTTAAAAGATAATTGTACTTCAGCTGAACGAAGTAGGCAAATGATAGAACTGCCTAATGAACTGAGAAATGGGCCTCGTTTCCTGTTCAGTTCAAAAATTGGTACTGTGTGTCTTTCAAACGTAAAATGGTGCTGTGACTTGCATCTGCCACTCAAATTACATCAAAGGATGATTAAGAGTCCAAATGACATTTCATAGATGTTATTTTCATGACATTTACCAAAATCACATCAATAAATTGTATTCTCTTTCAACTTTTCTTGGCTGGTTTTAATTTCTACTGAATACAGAAAGATTGCACAAAGTCACAGCGAAACTAAGGCAAGAAAACTTGCATTTATATAGCGCCTTTCACAACTACCAGAAGTCTCAAAGCGTTTTACAGCCAATGAAGTACTTTTGGAGTATAGTCACTGTTGTAATGTGGGAAACGCAGCGGCCAATTTGTGCACAGCAAGTTCCCACAAACAGAAATGTGATAATGACCAGATAAACTATTCTTTTGTGATGTTGATTGAGGGATAAACATTGGCCAAGACACCGGGGATAACTCCCTTGCTCTTCTTTGAAATAGTGCCATGGGATCTTTTACGTCCACCTGAAAGGGCAGACGGGGCCTCGTTTTAAAGTCTCATCCAAAAGACGGCATTTCCAACAGTGCAGCACCCCCTCAGCACTGCACTGGAGTGTCAGCCTAGATTTGCGTGCTCAAGTCGCTGGAACCCACAACCTTCTGACTCAGTGACAAGTGTGCTACCCACTGAGCCTAGCTGACACGATGCGGTCTGTTACACACAAAAGGCCTGATCATGCAACTGGAGCATTGGATTAAGGTTGTTTGTGATGGTATAACATAGGTTTGATGAGTAGGAAGGCAATAACTGATTTTTGCTAAAGCTGTAATCATTTGAGCTGGTTATGAGTGATCTGGATGCTTTGGGACAGTTTGTGGGTTGATTGGGTGGAGCTGGTATGGCTGGCACAGGTGAAATTGTTTTGAGAACTGAGGTCATGCACTGTCTGTGGAAAGTCGCATGGCGCTTAGATCTCATTTGTTGTCAATGTTTAAGACAAAGGTTATAACAGATGGTAACTGAGGCAATTAAAGGTCTCATGGGAAAATAGTACCAGACATTACCTCATAATTGTGTAAATAGGATTTTTATTTCCCATAATCCTGACTTGACAGGTGTCTAAAGTCTATTGACTATTTGTTTTTTTTTAAATGTCCTTTCAACACATTTCTTTGATTGTGCAGTTGCACATTAACATGCTCACTTCAGGGTTTGTGACAACTCGGTAAAGAAATGGAGTCCATTTTGGCTGCAACTATATAGCTATCACAAAGGGCTTAACGTTTAACTGAAATATAAGTATCAAGTGATGAATGGGCGGGGAAGGACAAAGAAGGTAAAGTCACTTTAAATCTGCATTACAAATCAAACCAAATAAAACTAATAAACAGAGCTTTGAAATGCTAATCAGGCCCTGGCGTTAATTTCGCCAGGGTCGGCAGGAAACCTGCTCTCCTCAGTTTCGCGTCCGCTTTCTATCCACCGTCCCGTCCCCGCTCACAACCTGCCTCCAGATTCAAATTCCGGCTCTATGTGTTTTTCCGACTTTCGGATGAGACGTTAAACCGAGGCCTCGTCTGCTCTCTCAAGTGGATGCAAAAGATCCCATGGCACTATTTTGAAGAAGAGCAGGAGAGTTATCCCCGGTGCCCTGGCCAATATTTATCCCTCAATCAACATAAAAAAAAAGATTATCTGGTCAATATCACATTGCTGTTTGTGGGAGCTTGCTGTGCGCAAATTGGCTGCCTCGTTTCCTGCATTACAACAGTGACTACACTCCAAAAGCATTTCATTGGCTGTAAAGCACTTTGAGACGTCTGGTGGTCGTGAAAGGCGCTATATAAATCCAAGTCTTTCTTTCAAGTCTTTCAGTATTCCATTTTGCCAGGCTGTGATTGCAAACAATCACTGATTCATCAGTTATTAAGTTATTAAGCGTGTGTTATAGTTATGTAGCGAATGGACGTATATCACAGCTGTGATATATTTTATTGGGTTACTCCTATTATCTTCGCTTGCATAATTAATAGAAGCACTGTAGTTTAACATATCTCCTTATATTAATAAAGGTAATTCAGGGCTAGTCACTAATTCTCCCTTTCCTCACTTATTAGTCAATAGCTGCCAATAGCATTACAAATATGTGTGATATTGCTAAATTTATTATGCAGCTTATATTCCTTAATAATTCCTTAAATGTCAGAGCACTTTATATAACATCAATAAAATATTTGGCTAAGAGGCAGCACAGAAGTGGCTTAATGGTCGTCTTGGGTGCTGTAAACTTCAACAGCCAAGATCCAATGCAGAAGAACGTCATCAGAGTAATGTAACATGAAACTAGCTAAATCAAAAGGAACCAGAGAGGTTTCAGAGTACTGTATCTCACGGATCATGCTCTCTCTCCTCTGCCTCCTATCCTCCCTTAATCACTCGCTCCATTAAACTCCCCAACCCATATTCACGGCCACTCCCTCAACCATGCCATCTCTCATGGCCTCGCTCATCATCATAGGTGGTCCCTCGAACGAGGATGACTTGCTTCCACACTAAACTGATGTTTCAATGGAGAACCCGATATTCCAGTCCTGAATTCCAGGGGTGGAAGATGCCTGTACGTGGATTTTTTTTTAACGTGTGGTGACCGTTGCACATCAGCCACCACACGGGCTTGACAGAGCTAGGCCTTTATCCAGTGGCAAGGATAAACCAGGACATCTGGAGAGCTGCTCTGCTACATGGACCTAGTGCGCACACATAGAAACATAGAAACATAGAAAATAGGTGCAGGAGCAGGCCATTCAGCCCTTCTAGCCTGCACCGCCATTCAATGAGTTCATGGCTGAACATGAAACTTCAGTACCCCCTTCCTGCTTTCTCGCCATACCCCTTGATCCCCCGAGTAGCAAGGACTTCATCTAACTCCCTTTTGAATATATTTAGTGAATTGGCCTCAACTACTTTCTGTGGTAGAGAATTCCACAGGTTCACCACTCTCTGGGTGAAGATGTTTCTCCTCATCTCGGTCCTATCCTCAGACTGTGACCCCTGGTTCTGGACTTCCCCAACATTGGGAACATTCTTCCTGCATCTAACCTTTCGAAACCCGTCAGAATTTTAAATGTTTCTATGAGGTCCCCTCTCATTCTTCTGAACTCCAGTGAATACAAGCCCAGTTGATCCAGTCTTTTGTGATAGGTCAGTCCCACCATCCCGGGAATCAGTCTGGTGAATCTTCACTGCACTCCCTCAATATCAAGAATGTCCTTCCTCAAGTTAGGAGACCAAAACTGTACACAATACTCCAGGTGTGGCCTCACCAAGGCCCTGTACAACTGTAGCAACATCTCCCTGCCCCTGTACTCAAATCCCCTCGCTATGAAGGCCAACATGCCATTTGCTTTCTTAACCGCCTGCTGTACCTGCATGCCAACCTTCAATGACTGATGTACCATGACACCCAGGTCTCGTTGCACCTTCCCTTTTCCTAATCTGTCACCATTCAGATAATAGTCTGTCTCTCTATTTTTACCACCAAAGTAGATAACCTCACATTTATTCACATTATACTTCATCTGCCATGCATTTGCCCACTCACCTAACCTATCCAAGTCACTCTGCAGCCTAATAGCATCCTCATCGCAGCTCACACTGCCACCCAACTTAGTGTCATCCGCAAATTTGGAGATAATGCATTTAATCCCCTCGTCTAAATCATTAATGTACAATGTAAACAGCTGGGGCCCCAGCACAGAACCTTGCGGTACCCGACTAGTCACTGCCTGCCATTCTGAAAAGTACCCATTTACTCCTACTCTTTGCTTCCTGTCTGACAACCAGTTCTCAATCCACGTCAGCACACTACCTCCAATCCCATGTGCTTTAACTTTGCACATTAATCTCTTGTGTGGGACCTTGTCGAAAGCCTTCTGAAAGTCCAAATATACCACATCAACTGGTTCTCCTTTGTCCACTTTACTGGAAACATCCTCAAAAAATTCCAGAAGATTTGTCAAGCATGATTTCCCTTTCACAAATCCATGCTGACTTGGACCTATCATGTCACCATTTTCCAAATGCGCTGCTATGACATCCTTAATAATTGATTCCATCATTTTACCCACTACTGAGGTCAGGCTGACCGGTCTATAATTCCCTGTTTTCTCTCTCCCTCCTTTTTTAAAAAGTGGGGTTACATTGGCTACCCTCCACTCGATAGGAACTGATCCAGAGTCAATGGAATGTTGGAAAATGACTGTCAATGCATCCGCTATTTCCAAGGCCACCTCCTTAAGTACTCTGGGATGCAGTCCATCAGGCCCTGGGGATTTATCGGCCTTCAATCCCATCAATTTCCCCAACACAATTTCCCAACTAATAAAGATTTCCCTCAGTTCCTCCTCCTTACTAGACCCTCTGACCCCTTTTATATCCGGAAGGTTGTTTGTGTCCTCCTTAGTGAATACTGAGCCAAAGTACATGTTCAATTGGTCTGCCATTTCTTTGTTCCCCGTTATGACTTCCCCTGATTCTGACTGCAGGGGACCTACGTTTTTCTTTACTAACCTTTTTCTCTTTACATACCTATAGAAACTTTTGCAATCCGCCTTAATGTTCCCTGCAAGCTTCTTCTCGTACTCCATTTTCCCTGCCCTAATCAAACCCTTTGTCCTCCTCTGCTGAGTTCTAAATTTCTCCCAGTCCCCGGGTTCACTGCTATTTCTGGCCAATTTGTATGCCACTTCCTTGGCTTTAATACTATCCCTGATTTCCCTTGATAGCCACGGTTGAGCCACCTTCCCTTTTTTATTTTTACGCCAGACAGGAATGTACAATTGTTGTAATTCATCCATGCGGTCTCTAAATGTCTGCCATTGCCCATCCACAGTCAACCCCCTAAGTATCATTCGCCAATCTATCCTAGCCAATTCACGCCTCATACCTTCAAAGTTACCCTTCTTTAAGTTCTGGACCATGGTCTCTGAATTAACTGTTTCATTCTCCATCCTAATGCAGAATTCCACCATATTATGGTCACTCTTCCTCAAGGGGCCTCGCACAATGAGATTGCTAATTAATCCTCTCTCATTACACAACACCCAGTCGAAGATGGCCTCCCCCCTAGTTGGTTCCTCGACATATTGGTCTAGAAAACCATCCCTTATGCACTCCAGGAAATCCTCCTCCACCGTATTGCTTCCAGTTTGGCTAGCCCAATCTATGTGCATATTAAAGTCACCCATTATAACTGCTACACCTTTATTGCATGCATCCCTAATTTCCTGTTTGATGCCCTCCCCAACATCACTACTACTGTTTGGAGGTCTGTACACAACTCCCACTAACGTTTTTTGCCCTTTGGTGTTCTGCAGCTCTACCAATATAGATTCCACATCATCCAAGCTAATGTCTTTCCTAACTATTGCATTAATCTCCTCTTTAACCAGCAATGCTACCCCACCTCCTTTTCCTTTTATTCTATCCTTCCTGAATGTTGAATACCCCTGGATGTTGAGTTCCCAGCCCTGATCATCCTGGAGCCACGTCTCCATAATCCCAAATACATCATATTTGTTAACGTCTATTTGCACAGTTAATTCATCCACCTTATTGCGGATACTCCTTGCATTAAGACACAAAGCCTTCAGGCTTGTTTTTTTAACACCCTTTGTCCTTTTAGAATTTTGCTGTACAGTGGCCCTTTTTGTTCTTTGCCTTAGGTTTCTCTGCCCTCCACTTTTCCTCATCTCCTTTCTGTCTTTTGCTTTTGCCTCCTTTTTGTCTCCCTCTGTCTCCCTGCATTGGTTCCCATCCCCCTGCCATATTAGTTTAACTCCTCCCCAACAGCACTAGCAAACACTCCCCCTAGGACATTGGTTCCGGTCCTGCCCAGCTGCAGACCGTCCGGTTTGTACTGGTCCCACCTTCCTCAGAACCGGTTGCAATGCCCCAGGAATTTGAATCCCTCCCTGCTGCACCACTGCTCAAGCCACGTATTCATCTGCGCTATCCTGCAATTCCTACTCTGACTAGTACGTGGCACTGGTAGCAATCCCGAGATTACTACTTTTGAGGTCCTACTTTTTAATTTAGCTCCTAGCTCCTTAAATTCGTTTCGTAGGATCTCATCCCTTTTTTTACCTATGTCGTTGGTACCAATGTGCACCACGACAACTGGCTGTTCTCCCTCCCATTTCAGAATGTCCTGCACCCGCTCCGAGACATCCTTGACCCTTGCACCAGGGAGGCAACATACCATCCTGGAGTCTCGGTTGCGGCCGCAGAAACGCCTATCTATTCCCCTCACCATTGAATCCCCTATCACTATCGCGCTCCCACTCTTTTTCCTGCCCTCCTCGCAGTGTGGGCTGGCCCATGCTGCCCCTGGGCCCTTGGCTCTTCTGGTCCCCGCATCCTCATTTGCCGCACCTCCTCCACGATCTCTCGCTGCTCCTCCGCCACGATCTCACCGCTGATCTCTCACTGCTCCTCTGCCACGATCCCACGCCGCTCCTCTGCCATAAGCATTTGCCGCACTTCCACCACGACCTCTCACCGCACCTCTACACCAAACATTCGCCCACCTCGAAGTTGTTGCATACTTGGAACGACTCGCGCTGGAAGTTGTGGTGGTATGACCGCGATGTTGTAGGGCCCACACACCAGCTCTTTTATCCTCCCGACCTGCGGTGGTGTCCTCTCGCAGGTCGGCGTGGCTCATGTGGCCTCGCTACTCCCATTGTGTCAATTGCAGATAAGGCCATCTCTGGCCACTTCTTCATATCGCTCTCCACTCACATCCGCCTTCCAAACCCCCCAACCCTACTTCCCTGTGTCCACGCCTGGAAAAAAATCGCTCCCGACTCTCTTACAACTGCACTTAAGAAATCCCAACTGTCCAGCCTTTGGCCCTCCATTCACCATCCTCCATTCACCATTTCTGCAGCTACCGATCTGCTCAACCACACCCTCACCATCACCTTTGTTGCCCTCGTCCCTATTAAAACAATTACTCTCTTTCACCCTGGCTGTTCCCCTGGTATGGCCCTCATCTTCCCTCACTTAAGTCCAAGGGATGCAGACGTGAATGGATATGATGGACAACTGGTTTAGCCATTCACCGCCAGATCTGACTGGACCACACAAAGCATTATCAGATCCTGCTCTCATCTGCCAAAATTGTTCACTATTCTAGAATCATTCTAGAATGCAAAGATAAATTCTGTCTTCTATTCCCTACTGTTAATCATCTTCTTAAACCCCTCTCAACTGTCAAGTATGAGGAGCTCATGGACTTCTTTGTCTCTATGATTGTGACCATCCGTTTGGCTGCCTCTGCCACTTCTCTTCCATCCCCTAGTCCACCAGGCCAAACTTCCTCGAAAGATGCCCCCTGCCCTAGCCCTGTCCTCACGTCATTCTCCAGTTTCTCTCTGATTTCCCCTCTCCGAGCTCATCTTATCCATTAGGCCCACTTCCTGCTCCTTCGACCCTATTCCCACCAAACTGCTGACCACGCAACTTCCTTTTCTGGCTCCCATGTTAGCTGATATTGTTAATGGTTCGCTCTCCTCAGGTACTGTCCCCCCTCTCCCTCAAATCTGCCGTCATCACCCCTCTCCTCAAGAAACCAAACCTTGATCTCTCCTTGCAAACTACCACCTCATCGTCAACTTCCCTTCCTCTCCAAAGTCCTTGAATGTGTTGTCACCTCCCAAATCCAAGCCCATCTATCCCGTAACTCCATGTTTGAATCCCTCCAATCAGGTTTCCGCCCCTACCACAGAACCAAAACGGCTCTCATCAAAGTCACAAATGACATCCTTTGTAACTGTGACAACGGTAAATATCCCTACTCATTCTTCTTGGCTTGGCTGCAGCCTTTGACACGGTTGACCACTCCATCCTTCTCCAACACCTCTCCACCATCGTCCAGCTGGTTGGAACTCTATTGCCTCGTTCCATTCTTATTTATATATACTTGTAGCCAGAGAATCACTTCTCTTCCTGCTCCCGCATCGTTACCTCTGGTGTCCCCCAAGGATCTATCCTTGGCCCCCTCCTAATTATCTTCTACATGTTGCCCCCTTGGCGACATCATCCACAGCACAGCATCAGTTTCCACATGTACGCTGATGACAGGCAGCTCTACATCACTACCAGCCAATAGAATGCATGTTTAATTTTCCGAGGAAGGATAACAAGTTTGGAAGACCATTTGTTGCTTCAGGTGTGGTGGATACATAACGTGCCAACTGCATTATACATACAGATCCAGCTGAATCACAAAGGGAGTTCTGCTGGCGCCAGAATGCCAGGAGACAATCATTAAATGACATAATGCAAATACTTAATTGGCCCATCCCAGAATCTAATGGGAACTCCATTGGGAAACCCAGAATCCACTGTATGGGTTCAAGCCCCAGAGGGCTATGGGTGTTGTGGAGTCTCTTATTATATTCAAGGCTGAGATAGATTGATTTTTGGACACTAGGGTAATCAAGGGATTCGGAGATTGGGCGGGAAAGTGGAGTTGAGGTCAATGATCAGCCATGATGTTATTGAATGGCATGTGACCTTACTGAGTGTGTGTGAGTGTGTATGTCTGAGTGTGCATGTGAGAGAGTGTGTGTGTGTGAATGTGTGTGTGAGAGTATGTGTGTGAGAGTGTGTGTGTTTGTGAGATTGTGTGTGTGTGTGAGTGAATGTGTGTGAGTGAGTGAGAATATGAATGAGTGTGCGTGTGTTTGTGTGTGTGTGCGTGTGCGTGTGTGAGTGCGATTGTGTGTGCTCTAGGTCCATGCATCAGAGCTTGTCTCCAGTTGTCTTGGTAAATCCTTGCCACTGGACCAAGACCTAGCTCTGTCAAGCCCGTGTGGTGACTGGTGTGCAACGGTCACCACACGTTAAAAAAATCCACACACAGGCATCTTCCACCCTTCAGGATGTAGTTTGGGACTTGGAATGTCAGGTCCTTTATTGAAACACCTGTGAACTCATCCCTTTTTGGCGTGGAAGCGAGTCATCCTCGACACGAGGGACTGCCTATGATGATGATGATGAATGGTGGAGCAGGCTCGAGGGGCTGTATGGTCCACTCCTGCTCCTATTTCTTATGTTCTTAAATTTGATGCACCCCAGTGCCATAACCAATGCACGACAATTCTCAGTATTTGGAAAGTAAGACATTTCCATACAGTGTCTTCCCCCTCCCCAACAAAAACTCACAAAAAACCCAGAATAGTCAGATGTCACTGCTTACTGCACTGGAATATGCAGGATCTTGAGCCAGCTCTCTCCAATGTAGTACAAAGACTTCCAATATTCCATTTAGATGGACAAACCCAAGACAATAGCTAACCCCATGCCGCTTTAATGCAACTACCTCTCGGCAGATTCATTGGAAGAAATGGGGAGACTAAGCCCCTGAGACAGCGTACGAGGCAAGAAACTGTCCAGTATCATCAGTGCACCTGACTTTGGTCATCACTGTTGCGCTGGAAAGGACAACCCTGGAGGTCTTGCTGAAACATTCCCCTGCCAAGGTGATCGTTTGTTAAACTTCAGAAGAACTGACAGAAGCCCCATACAATGTCTGGATTAGATGCCACCCTCATTCCATTATGCCAACAATTTCTGAAACACTGACTCTTCGTAATGGGCAACCTATCTGATGACGGGATCTGCAATTGTGAGTGAAAGAATGATAAGAAGCCAATAAAACATGGGATTGTTGACAGTTATGATTGATGTTTGGCTAAAGGATAAGTCATAAAATGTGTGAAACACAATATACCACCTGTGTATAGATTTAATATGCCAATCATGCCCTCATGCACTCCCAGTGAATAGAATTCCAATCAAGATATTAAGGGGAACTGACAGGGTAGAGAGGAACTATTTTCGCTGGTTGGTGAGTATAGGACCAGTTGGCATAGTCTAAAAATTAGAGTAAATTATAGAAACGTATAAGATTATGAGGGGGTTTGACAAGGTGGAAGCAGAGAGGATGTTTCCACTGGTGGGGGAGATTAGAACTATAGGGCACGATCTTAGAATAAGGGGCTGCCCATTTAGAACTGAGAGGAGGAGAAATTTCTTCTCTCAGAGGGCTGTGAATCTGTGGAATTCGCTGCCTCAGAGAGATGTGGAAGCCGGGACATTGAATAACATTTCTTAAACGATAAGGGGATAAGGGGCTCTGGGGAGCGGGCAGGGAAGTGGAAATGACTCCATGATCAGATCAGCCATGATCTTATTGAATGGCAGAGCAGGCTCGAGGGACCTTATGGCCCACTTCTGCTCCTATGTCTTATGTTCTTATGTAGATCTAGACCTTTCATGAATGAAATTAGAAAACTCTTCTACACACAAAGGATGGTACAAATTTGGAACTCTCTTCCACAAATGGCAATTAATGCTAGATCAATTGTTAATATTAAATCTGAAATTGATAGACTTTTGTATTAAGGGATAATGGCCAAAGGTGGGTGTATGGAGCTAGGTCACAGATCAGCCATGATTTCATTGAATGGAGGAACAGGCTGGAGAAGCTAGATGGCTTCCTCCTGTTCCAATGTTCTTAATGTCCCAACGCCTAATCTACAGAATTCCAAATCTAAGTATATCCGTTGTCCAATTTTGAATGGCCCGCACACTAACGGCACTCAGCCACTGTAACAACTCCACATTTCAGGAACTTAATAACTTGTTAAAAATGTGCCTTCGGGTGATTTATGTGAGCATGATTGATTAACAAGGCAACACAAATAGATTAACAAGGGTGTCGTGCAGAAAGCTGAACATTGAACGATTCAATCTGCACATGAACAGCAATCTTAATCTGAACTAATTTAAGATAAAATATCCTTCACGAAATATTGCTAGGAGTTTCTGCAGATTCTGTAATATTGTTTTAGCCTTGGGTCCTAAAATGAACCCTGGTGCTAAAAGCCCGGATAAAAAGGCCAGGATGGACATAACGCTTGTTCCGCGACACAAATACCTTCTCGCTGCATTTAATCGGAAGTTATGTAAAGAGTCATCGGATCTGTCCGGCACCCCACATAATAGCGGAGGATAACAGGAAACAGTATTTTGGTGGACTTGTGGCAGAAAAAAGCAACATCTGACCGCTGACATGTAAAGGATACCCAGAGAAAAGCTGAACAGGGCTCTGTGTAAATGTAGTAACGTCAGGGGCCAGTAGTTGGTATTGGAGTTTAAGCGCAGGTGAATGGTAAAAGTGTGGACTTGTGTGGTAGTGGGGTGTAAAGTAGGCGGACTATTAACAGCTGGGGAAGCATTGCTTAGTCCTGGGCCAATATTTATCCCTCAATCAACATAACAAAAAAAAAACAGATTATCTGGTCATTATCACATTGCTGTTTGTGAGAGCTTGCTGTGCGCAAATTGGCTGCTGCGTTTCCTACATTACAACAGTCACTACACTCCCCAAAAGTACTTCATTGGCTGTAAAGCGTTTTGAGACGTTCGGTGGTCGTGAAAGGCGCTATATAAAAGAAATACTTAATTTATATAGCGCCTTTCACGACCACTGGACGTCTCCTGGGACTTTGCAGCCAATATAAATGCAAGTCTTTCTTTAGTCAAGTGTTCATTATAAAGCTAGGACTTTAGGTTAGCAACCCTGCAATTAGCGATATATAAAATTTAATTCGACATTAATCACAGATACATGCGTTCATTGACACATTCTCCAGTTCACAATTCATCCTGAAATGAGTGTGGAAAAAGCCCAATACATTCACAATCTGTGTACTATCGATGAGTGTACGGGGATTTAAATGTAACGCGTCTTGTACTGTTGATAATAAAATGCAGCACTTCCCCTCCATGGACAATAATTCGCAACATGCACTTTCCAACGGGCAGGCGGGATCTCATCGACATCCTCCCTCCCCTCCTTAGACTGGCAACTGGAAAGCAAGTTACTGGAAAATACTCTTGAGGGCTGTGCCAGGCTGCTGTCAGCTGGGGGCTTTTTAATGTTGTAAACTCTTGAAGCAAGTGTGTGTGGGGCTGTGCAGATCAGTGAGGCTGGACTGGGTCCTGGTCTTGGGAGCCGTATTCGCCCACCCCCTCCGCCAAATAATCTGCTGGGACATGTCTCTGAGCCTGGTGTGAAATGTAATGCAATGATTTTACCTGCAATAACCTGATCGAATTTCAGTCCGAAGGCTCGAACGTCATCAGCAGCTGGTTCAGGGATGTGAGATTCTTCAATGTAACGGCTCCTTACACAACCCAAGGAGACACTGGGCACTTCGCAAAACTTCAAGCTGATGGATTTGTTTTTCTCTTGAGATTTATTGCAAGTCACTTTCGTTCAATCCAAAAAGGTACAGTGCGGTTAACCTAAAATAATCATCATAATTCAACCAAAAAGAGCTGGTCCTACAGACAGCTAGTCTTACCGAGAACTTTCATGCTATTGACGTGTGTGTGTGGTGGAGGCTGGTTAATTAAATCTGTGATTCTAGCTGGAAAACTGTGTTTTGTTGTGTTTTCGAGGCGGTTTGGTTAGACTCTGGGAGTTGCAGAGCTGTTGGGGGTCAAATCTGTAGACTAAAGACAGTCGAGTTTACCAAGGGAATGAAAGTAGAGGAGACCTATGCTGCAACTGTGCTTTATAATTCAGGTTAAAATATCGAATGTCGTTCCTAATACTTCCAAGCACATTTGTTGGTAGAATTTGCTCCGATTTTATATTATTTTAAAAAATATAGAAATTGTGGTGCAGCACTTTGGGTTGGGTTAGGAACGATTTCACATTCTGTGCTGTTGGGCTATATTCGGGGATCTGATCGCACTCTGCACTTGAAATGAATTTGGAGTTTCTGCATTTCTGACGGTAGTGTCTCGAAGATAGAAATAAGTTTGTGTGTATAGGGGATAATACTGAGGGTATCAATACTGCCCTTGTCAGCAAATGTACTTCCTGACACTTTCGCAGCCTGTTTGAAATCCGAGTGCTATCAAGTTACAGGCTCGGTATTAAATAGTTGAAAGTGAAATTATTTTTTCTACGGATTGTTGTGCTGTAGCAAAGACACGTAAACATGCATTTTAACGTGGTTTTTGTAGCAGTGTCAAACTTTGTACTGGAGTTGTTAGGGGTTGACAAGTTGCCGGAGAGTGTGTACACAGTGCGCTCACTGGACAAGCGTTGCATATTGTTGCTCGGTATAAACCTTGTAACTAACTCTGCTGTGGCGGGATTCGCCAGTGCGATGAAAAACACGGGTACAATTTTGAATTGTAATTGTTTCATTTAAAGTTCAGAGTTATGCTGCCCAGCTGCGCTGGGAATGGTGAGAATCACTGCCAGACAAGTTGGATACTGTCCAGGCCCCTGATATTGGAGAAAATATCTGTCCCACCTGTGACAGGGTCTGTGGCTCTCGTATTGGACTGTTCAGACACCAAAGAACTCACTTCAGGAGTGGAAGCAAGTCTTGCTCGATTCTGAGGGACTGCCTATGATTGGGGAAATTGAGGGCTGGGAGGTCTGTCCATCCAATGTGTATTTATCACTTGGATCCACGGGAGTTAGAGGAAGATGTGAGAATAATGATACCAACTTTGAAGAGACAAAGGTTCAGATTGACTGTAACCCTTGTCCACCTAAAATGCAAGGTCTAATCCAGTCAGTAGCCTAGATGCCTAACCAACGGTGCTGACTGGCGACTGATCATATTAATATTAATTCATATTAAAACCTTTTGCACTCAAACCTCCAAATACTGAACATAACTGTTAATATGAAGACATAGTCAAGGACTGGGATAGAAAATCCACTTCATCCAAATGTACATAACCATGTGCAATGACAGCAATTAACTCAAAAGTGAGCTCTTATCGAGGAATTTCTAATATTATGCACCACATTTCACTCAAAGCATTGGTAAGTATATGTGTATATAGGTCTGGTAGAATGTTCTGAGTGCTAGAGAAAAAAAATCATTTGGCCTTGCCTAGCATTAGGCTGTAGATCTCTTGTTGTAAGGGACCTGGTTCTCGGAGCTCACTATAAATGCATAGCTTTTAATTCATTGCTAAGTAGTTAGACGAAGATGTGCACTCTTTTGTTAGAATAATGGCAACAACCGTGAAGAGGCAAAAGGTACAAATTGAATGTAACTCTTGTCCACCTACAATAGAAGGTCTAATCCAGTCAGTAGCCTAGATTTAACCCACTGGATATGAAGGGGGTTTCTTAATCTATAAAATATACATGATTGAGCAGGTTGGGCCTATACTCACTGGAGTTTAGAAGAATGAGAGGTGATCTTATTGAAACATATAAGACACTGAGGGGGCTTGACAAGGTAGATGCAGAGGGGATGTTTCCCCTTGTGGAGGAATCTAGAACTAGGAGGCATAGTTTAAGAATAAGGGGTCACCTATTTAGAACTGAGATGAGGAGGAATTTCTTCCCTCAGAGGTCGTGAATCTTTGGAATTCTCTGCCCCAGAGAGATGTGGAGGCTGGGTCATTGAATATATTTAAGGTGGAGATAGACAGATTTTTGAATGATAAGGGAGTGAAGGGTAATGGGGAACAGGCAGGGAAGTGGAGCTGAGCCCAGGATCAGATCAGCCATGATCTTATTGAATGTCAGAGCAGGTTCGAGGGGCCAAATGGCCGACTCGTGCTCCTATTTCTTATGTTCTTATTGGCTGCGTATTTACAGTCCTGCCTTTATCACAAAAGTCAAACGTTAATTGTTTTTCTGAGATGATAGTAGCTCCTCTGCCCACTCGCATACAAGCTGCAGTCACACTACTGCTCTCAGTCCGGCACCTGTACATCTGTGCCCTATGTTTCGCAGATGCTAGGTATACTGTCAGCTGCAACCCACACTGAGCACCGTGACAATGGAGTGGTGCACATGTAAGCATCCTGCTCTTCAGCTGCTCATTCTTAATATTGGAGCGAGCGGGTGGAAGCATCGGCCCTCCAATAACAATAAGCACAATGAGTAGTACGCTTAAGAAGTTTGCAGGAGATCCATTGGAATACTAGGGCATTTTAAAAACACGGCTGTGCATTGGGCTGGATATATATCTATATATCACATCCAGTGTTAACTCCAAGTGGTGAGAATCGTTCCACCAGATGTGGTCCAACATTGTTTGCTTGATGCTCAGATCATCCTCATCATCCTCATCATCATAGGCGGTCCCTCAAAGCGAGGATGACCTCCTTCCATGTCAAAAAGGAATGAGTACGCAGGTGTTTCAATGAAGGACCTAATATTCCAGATCCTGAACTACATCTTGCCTGTGCATGGATTTTTTTTTAACGTGGGGTGGCCGTTGCACACCAGTCACCACACGGGCTTGACAGAGCTAGGTCTTGGTCCAGTGGCAAGGATTACCCAAAACTAACTGGAGACCAGCTCTGCTGCACAGACCTAGTGCGCACACATATAGCAGTGTGGGCTGGCCTGTGCTGGCCCTGGGCCTTCGCCTCTCTGGGCCCAAGACTCACGCCTCTCCTGGGCCTCGGTCACTTCCATCTACAAACTCTTGCCGCACCTTCGCCCCTCCTGCTGTGCGTGCCCGCACTGCAATCAGCGACCTGACTTCGCAGCCGTCGCCCTCCTGCTGTGGTATGCCGCCGAACGCTGCTCCCTCTGATGGCCCCGGCCTGCTGATGGTCTTGCAGGCTGGGACTGCGCCGATTTCCGAGCCGTCGCACGCTGCTCCCTCTAGTGCAGCCTTTCAATCACAGTATACCCTCTTCAATTCACTAAAGTGGCCTTTTGATCATCACCCTGACTCTGACATACACTCCCACTTTCACATAGATGTGACCCCGAACCACCACATCAACACACAAGTGGCAGTATAACTGCAGCTACAATAGAATTCTCGAGAGAAGCTCCCGAGGTCTCAATCCCACTAGATCTCATATCCGTGAAATTTTATTTTGTGTCTGATGCTAAAAGAAATATGCGTGCAGAAATGGCTCTAATTTAAGCAAAGTTCCAGGATTTTCTTTCCAGGCCTGTTAAGAACAGTGCCAATCTGAAACAATTTACGAGGTATTACGGTATACATTGTAAACAGCCATTGTTTGTAAGCGTTTGCTCTTAGTTATACAGGTCTCCCCTGCGAGTTGTATGTCCTGCTGGCAAGTTGTGCAATAATCTTTCCATTTTCATTTATGTTGTGAAAGACTTATTTATTTTATCACTTTGTTTCTGTGTAAAGATCTCATCATCGGGCCCAGTTGTAAATTAACCTTTTGGCTGTCGTAATCCCTCCTCCCCTTTGAGGCCTGGCCAGATTTGTATCTGGCCGTCTCATGTGAATATCTGTCCTGTATAAATAACTTGAGCTGGTCAGTGCCAACTGGTTTTGCATCTACAACTGTACAGCACATTGAGGACTGACTTAGTATTCAAGTAGAGGGGGACAGGGAGAAGCTGGTTAAGTGATGCCTTCAGTACTATATTATTCTACAAGAAATGTATCCTCAAATATGCGAGGAGCATTTTTTGTAAAATGCTTTTCACGTGTCCTCAAGGCGCAAATATGCAGAATGTTTGAGCAATTTGAAATATAGAGAAGGCTCCCGTCTGCAATTTCAATGTAGGGCTTTCAGAGCAGTTAGTCACACAGCAACATGTCAAAGTAAATCTTGGGACAGGTTATACAGTCACCAAGCGTACCAATATCAGAATTTAATAAGTAGAAGACCAGAGTACTAGACTTTCATATACTGTATTAATATCAGGACTCTGAAAGGCTCAACGTTGCTAGTAATGTTGTGGGATCTATACAGCCTGAAAACATTGTTAATGAGATCCTCTTTATGCTACATTTATACAGCAACTAGCATTGGTGCAAAGTTATATTTGCTGTGGATGGTAATATTATGAAGCTGGAGTCAGTGTTCAACATGTCTCCAGAGTGAACCACAGAGAGAACCCTTGGGGGAGGGAGTTGCACTCCTTTATTCTGGAGTCAGGTAGGGGCGAGACTCTAGATTTACACTAGTGTCGGAACAAGGTGATATCACTGTCGTGTAAACATAGCCTTAATCTACTTCAAAGTTCTGCATTTATCAAATAAAAATACTGGGGGAATGTTCTCCTACTCATATATATATTGCAAATTGGAAAAAGAGAAATATTATATACAAGGCTCAGTAATTCAATCCATAAATTATAAAATAAATGTAAGATGTTATATGGAATTACGTGACAAAAGTGATACAGGATTGAGGGACTCTGATCTCATTAAAAATAACAGTGAGGTTCAAGTGACTGGTGAATATGAGCAGAATACAGAGATTGAATTACAACACTGATCTCACTGCTGGCTAGCTGTTAATATTATGCACAACCCACATTGTTCTTTTTTTCCCCTGCTTTTCCCATGCATAACACAATTAGGTGGTATGATGTTGATTAAAGGGTAATGAAAGTGTTTATGACATTGCCTTACAGGTATTGTGGTATTACTAATTTTATTCCCAGCGGGATACTCATACCTGCCATTTTGTATATATCTGAAACGTGTAACACCAAATACACGGGGTGACAGTGAATTAGTAAAGTTTCCTTTAATTCGCAGGACTAGGGATCAAATGCAGTCTTAACTAATGGGACAAAAGCCGCTTTTTTCTGTCATGCATAAAAGCCTTCAGTAGAAAATAAATTGTCCAATTTGATCCACTTGTTATTGGATGTGAGCCACAACTCAAACCTACTCTGAATTTGGCATTAATGGGTGCAAGCTAACTGAAATATCACACCAATGCGGAGAGGATGTTTCCCCTTTTGGGGGAATCTAGAACTAGGGGGCATAGTTTCAGAATAAGGAGTCCCCCATTTAAAGTGGAGTTGAGGAGGAATTTTTTCTCTCGGAGGTTCGTGAATCTTTGGAATTCTCTACCCTAGAGAGCTGTGGAGACTGGGTCATTGAATATATTTAAGGTGGAGATAGACAGATTTTTGAATGATAAGGGAGTCAAGGGTTATGGGCAGTAGGCAGGGAAGTGGAGTTGAGGCCAAGATCAGATCAGCCATGATCTTATTGAATGGCGGAGCAGGCTCGAGGGGCCAAATGGCCTACTCCTACTCCTATTTCTTATGTTCTTGAGTTACCACCACATCCGACTGTCAATTAAACTGTTGGCGTATAGAGCAGTCGTTCTCTCATCTCTCCTTTATGGATGTGAGACCTGGACACCCTACAGGCATCACATCAAAAAGTTGGAAGCTTTCCATATGCGCAGTCTCCGATCTATACTCCACATACGCTGGCAAGACCGGGTGTCAAACTTTGAGGTTCTGGAGAGAGCACAATCAACTAGCATCAAAGTGATGATCATGTGAGCCTAGTTCCGGTGGGCTGGACATGTCATCCACAGTGATGAGTCAAGAATCCCTCGTCAGCTTCTTCACATCGAGCTCTGTGAAGGTCGAAGACACCAGGGGCGTCCCCGCAAACGCTACAAAGATTGCATCAAGGCTAACCTCCAGTACTGTGGCATCCGACTAAAGGACCTCGAGAATACAGCAGCTAATAAAATCCAGTGGCGAACCCTCACGAGGACTGCCTGCCAGACCTTCGAAGAAAGCCGATGTCAACGCCTGCGGGACACTAGAGATAGACGACATCAGGTGGCAGTACTGTCAGCATCAGGCACATCGAACTTCCCTTGTCCGACGTGCAAGAGACTATGTGCATCCAGAATTGGCCTATACAGCCACTTGAAGACACACGCCATTGATGATTAGCACATCAACGTCTTTGTTGGATACGACAGACTACCAAGAATATGCAATAATAGCTGCGTTTCTGAAATTAGAATTAAGGTGGTGCATAAGGAATATCACACTTCACCCAGCCTATTCTGTACCTGACCTTACTAAATTAAAAATATGAATTCTGCAATAATAAGGTCCATTACCTTAATGAGCTCAAAGTCATGATTTTCTCACTTTTATATCTATATATAATTCTGGAGGACATGGTAGCACAGTGAAATGCTGAAGTGCTGTGCCACAGAATGGTAGGATATGAACTTACACCTTCAAATTCCTCAAACAGCATTATTCAAAAGTAACAGCTGCCTGCTCAGATGAATATAAAAGATCCCATGGCACTATTCAAAGAGGAACAGGCAGTTCTTCTGTTACCCCGACTAGCATTCCTCTCTCGGCAAGCATCAAAAACAGGTCATCAATGACAGCAGACCATGGGGAGGGAGAAAATAGGGGGAACATAAGAAATAGGAGCAGGACTAGGCCATTCGGCCTCTCGAGCCTGCTCTGCCGTTTAATAAGACCATGGCCGATCTTCTACCTCAACTCCACTTTCCTGCACTATCCCCATATCCCTTGATTCCCAAAAAACACAACCGCACTGGAGTGTCAGCCTAGATTTTTGTGCTTATGTCTCTGGAGTGGAACTTGAACTCGTAACTTTCTGACTCAGGCAAAGGTGCTACCAACTGAGCCGCAGCAGGGAAATAGTTAAATATGTATTAACTTATCACAATGCTACTATGCTTAGGTTTGTGCTAATTGTCACATTCTCTGCATTGCTTTTAAGCTCACTGAACAATTGGTCTGCTAGATTCCTTTCTCTGCCACAATCTCAGTGCATTTCTAGATACATCTTGCTAATATATAATAAAAATGAACATATTTTAAAGATCTAGTATATATTGCTTCTAATCAACATTAATGACCTGGATAATGATTGTTGTGTTGACCACAACAATCTACGTTTATATAGTGCCTTTAACATAGTAAAAACACCCCAAGGTGTTTCACGGGAGCATAATAAGGAAAAATAATAAGGGGAACCAGTGGATGTGGTGTATTTGGACTTCCAGAAGGCTTTTGACAAGGTGCCACATAAAAGATTACTGCACAAGATAAAAGTTCACGGGGTTGGGGTTAATATATTAGCATGGATAGAGGATTGGCTAACTAACAGAGAACAGAGAGTCGGGATAAATGGTTCATTCTCTGGTTGGCAACCAGTAACTAGTGGGTTGCCGCAGGGATCAGTGCTGGGACCCCAACTATTTACAATCTATATTAATGACTTGGATGAAGGGACTGAGTGTAACGTAGCCAAGTTTGCTGACGATACAAAGATGGGAGGAAAAGCAATGTGTGAGGAGGACAGAAAAAAATCTGCAAAAGGACATAGACAGGCTAAGTAAATGGGTAAAAATTTTGCAGATGGAATATAATGTTGGAAAGTGTGAGTTCATGCACTTTGGCAGAAAAAAAAATCAAAGAACAAGTTATTATTTAAATGGAGAAAGATTGCAAAGTGCTGCAGTACAGCAGGACCTGGGGGTACTTGTGCATGAAACACAAGGACAGTATGCAGGTACAGCAAGTGATCAGGAAAGCTTATGGAATCTTGGCCTTTATTGCGAAGGGATGGAGTATATAAGCAGGGAAGTCTTGCTACAGCTATACAAGATATTGGTGAGGCCACACCTGGAATACTGCGTGCAGTTTTGGTTTCCATATTTACGAAAGTATACACTTGCTTTGGAGGCAGTTCAGAGAAGGTTCACAAGGTTGATTCCAGGGATGAGGCGGTTGACTTATGAGGAAAGTTTGAGTAGGTTGGGCCTCTACTCATTAAAATTCAGAGGAATGAGAGGTGATCTTATCAGAATCTATAAGATTATGAGGGGGCTTCTACAGAGAGGATGTTTCCACTGATGGGGGAGACTAGAACTAGGGGGCATGATCTTAGAATAAGGGGCCGCCCATTTAAAACAGAGATGAGGAGAAATTTCTTCTCTCAGAGGGTTGTAAATCTGTGGAATTCACTGCCTCAGAGAGCTGTGGAAGCTGGGATATTGAATAAATTTAAGACAGAAATAGACAGTTTCTTAAAAGATAAGGGGTTATGGGGAGCGGGCGGGGAAGTGGAGCTGAGTCCATGATCAGATCAGGCATGATTTTATTGAATGGCGGAGCAGGCTCGAGTGGCCATATGGCCTACTCCTGTTCCTATTTCTTATGTTCTTATATTCTAAATAGTGGCATTGAGCCAAAGTGGGAAATATTCGGATAGGTGCCTAAAAGCTTGGTCAAAAATGGAAGTTTTACGGATGATCTTAAAGGGGGAGAGAGAGAGATGGAGAGGGTTAGGGAGGAAAGTCCCGAGCTTTGGACCTAGGTGGCTGAAGGCATCCATGGTGGGAAGAAGGGAGTTGGAAATGCAGATTTGGAGGAACGCAGAGTTCTCAGATGGTTGTAGGGCTGGAGAAGGTACAGAGGTAAGGAGGAGTGAGCCCATGGAGGATGAGAATTTTAAAACTGAGGCACTAAATAGGTGGAGCAGTAGAGACAGTGAATAGAGCACAGCATTTGCACAAGAATTTAGATTGGCTATGCAATTGGACACAAGCGGTAAATTAAATGTAACATTTAAAGGTATTGCACATTGGTCAACAATTACATAGTAAGTATAAAACAAATAGGATTTAATTGGCAGATAGAGAGAATGGGAACAGGGAGTGATTGGCGATTCATCACTTACAAAGTTTAGACATTATGGTGAAGCAATTACAACAACCTAATGGACTGCAGGGATAGCTAGCCAGAACCATGAAGTACAATCTCCAGAGCTTCTTGTCACTCTGACATGCCCCACTTTGAGTGCTATGTCCAATTCTGATCACCGACAAACAGAAAACTTAAGTGTTCACTGGAGAGGCAGAGAAGATCAACAAGGCAAAGTGCATAAGTGCAAAGCGGATGAGCAATGAGGGATGTTTGGTGAGATTCTACAGTCTGGGAAGAAGGTGGTTCAGGAGGGGGGCAGTGAGAAATATAAGATATTAACTGCAAAAGATAAGATGAACCCAGAATATTACTTTAAAGTAAGGAAGAAGAGGCCATACATTTAAATTAGTGAAAAGTACATTTCAAAGAGATTTTAAGAAGAACTTCTTTTACTTCCAAAGTGATAAATGTTGGAATTAATCTACCAATCAGGGTAGTAGAAACACAAACATTAGAGACACTCCAGTTCGATGCAGCTTGATGCCAGAAGATGAGGTTGGATGGACTGAACAGATTTTCTTTCCTCAAAATCCTTGATTTTTCTTGCGTTCTTCATCTGAATCCATGGAATATTTGACAAGGTTGTCTGTTATTATAGCTAACAAAGGAGGTAATGAACCATCTGGAGAGTGTCAGAAACAGCAGTCTTGTCTTGGATGGAAAAGTACCAGCCCACTGGTGAGGGGCCTGTCACAATACACTGTGAGAGATTTGGGGTGTGGATCAAATACATTTATCTTCCAGTGTTATAGGGAGTCCAGATGTTATCATTTAAAGAAAGAGCAGAAAGACTTGCATTAATGTAACACCTTTCACGACCACCGGACATCCCAAAGCGCTTTAAAAGAAATAAAGACTTGGATTTAAATAGTGCCTTTCATGACCATTGGATGTTTCAAAGTACTTTACAGCCAATGAAGTACTTTTGGAGTGCAGTCACTGTTGTAATGTAGGAAACGCGGCAGCCAATTTGCGCACAAGCAAGCTCCCACAAACAGCAACGTGATAATGACCAGATAAATTGTTTTTGTTATGTTGATTAAGGGATAAATATTGGCCAGAACACCGGACGACACGGGGGATAACTCCACTGCTCTTCTTTGAAATAGTGCCATAGGATCTTTTACGTCCAATTGAAAGAGCAGACGGGGCTTCGGTTTAACATCACATCTGAAAGATGGCACCTCCGACAGTGCAGCACTGGAGTACCAGCCTAGATTTTTGTGCTCAAGTCCCTGGAGTGGGATTTGAACCCACGATTCAGAGACGAGAATGCTACCCACTGAGCCACAGCTGACACTGACACTTTACAGCCAATGAAGTACTTTTTTTTTTGAAGTGTAGTCACTGCTGTAATGTAGGATTTAAGGGTGCATTTGTACTGAAGCTACTGGTCTGAGGCCAGTCACCAGAAGCACTGGTTCCAGCAAGGCAGTACCCCATTTATACTTCCTGGCTTTGATTGGAATTCTTTCATCCAAGAGGTCTATGCGAACATGCTTACTGGCATGTACAGAGCTCTCCGTCCACCTACGAAAATGTAAATATTTTGAGAACATGGGGAGGAGCATTCCCACGCTCTAAATCAGCTCTTGGTACATTTTTTGAAGTATTCAGAAGATCCAACAGGTGCCCCAAGAACATTTTAGGCCAGGTTTCACACCCTCCTGGAGTTATACTTCCCGTGGTGTCAAAGCCCAAGCGATGTGAAACTGCCTTCTCCAGAGGACCCAACTTTAGAGTTGTTGTGCCTTACACAACTAAAGTCATGGGCGCCTATATGACGTGAATTTACTTGGCTCTGTCCAATGCCAGCAGGGAACATGGTCAGTACACAGTGAAACCAGGCCACTGAATGTCACGGGAAGAACTGTTAGATCTGTATTCGAGGAGGGTGAAGTTTGTTGTCAAAAAAGTAAAATTAGACAATGGTTTGGTACTGTTTGAAGGTGTACTTTATTGTTGGGCTTCGCTGCTTAGTAAGTACCTGGTACTGACTGTCCTGAGCACTTTAAGTAATTTACAGGTACATAATAGTTGTAATACTGCAGCAAACATTAAATCTTTAATAAGACTGGCGACATTGTTATATATCATGCTTACTTGTCTATAAAGGCAAGCTTTATATATATATGCCATTCTCTTTTATCTGTTGTTATTGTGCCCTTACAGTGCCAGTTATTATATTGTGCCTCATTAGTGAAGAACTTCAAAATGGTTAAGTAGTTGTTCCAATATTAAAAAGATAACTTTTCTGGTGAGGAAGATGGGTCAGTCGCTGAGCAGTTACATGAGTGCTCGAGAGAGAGCGGGAAACATGGGTTTGAAATCTGTGACACAGATTGGGAGAGAGGGGGTGGATGTGTCCATGTGAGAGAGATAGAGAGACTGAGACAGAAATCAAGAGAATCGGAGTGAGTGTATATGCTTCTACTTGTGCCTCTCATCCATCCCCCACTCCTTTCATCCCACCATCGGTTGCCGTGCCGTCAGCTAGTCGAGGCCCGAAGCTCTAGGAACTCCCTCCCTAAACCTCTCTGCCTCACTACCTCTCGCCTCCTTTAAGACACTCCTTAAAACCTACCTCTTTAGCCAAGCCATGTCCTAATGTCTCCTTCATTGGCTTGGTGCCAATCTTTGTCTGAATATGTTAATTGAAACATTTTACCACATTAAAGGCACTACATAAATGCAAATTATTTTTGTGTGACAGTCACAGGTGGAGTGAGATGTCTATGATAAGATCTAAAAGAAAAAAAAGACTTGCAAATATATAACGCTTTTCACAACCACCTGATGTCCCAAGGCACTTTGCAGCCAATCAAGTACTTTTTGAAGTGTAGTCACTGTTGTAATGTGGGAAACGCGGCAGCGAATTGCGCACAGCAAGATCCCACAAACAGCAATGTGATAATGACCAGATAATCTGTTTTTGGTGATGTTGATTGAGGGTTAAATATTGGCCAGGGAATCAGGGATAACTCCCCTGCTCTTCAAAATCATGCCAAGGGATCTTTTACATCCACCTGAGAGGGCAGTCGGGGCATGGTTTAATGTCTCATCCAAAAGACCTCCGACAGTGCAGCGCTCCCTCAGTACTGCACTGAAGTGTTAGGCTAAATGTTTTGTGCTGAAGTCTCTGGAGTGGGACTTGAACCCATAACATCCTGATTCTGAGGTGAGGGTGCTGTCCACTAAGCTACTAGCTGCCATATTGCATCGAAAATCCTTGGGATTGAAAATATAATCAACATGTCATTTTTGCTGTATTATTCTAACTTTCTCTCTAAACTAAGCAACATTGTCCAACTCCTCTGACAGTAATGTACCAAGGAATGGACAAGAATTAATAGCTTTTTTTTCCTGAGGGAAATCTACGTCTTTCTATATGGCAGGAGAGTCTAATCAGTGTGCCGGCCCCGAATCCCAGCCATTTGGCCCTTGGAGCTCTGGCAACAAAGTTCTTTTTGCATTTATATTTCTGGAACCGTCTGGCTGGTAGATACTTCTGAGTGGAGGAGAGATAAATTGAGATATGGAGTTAGTGGAATAGAGAGGGTGGAAACATTTTGAGCTCTTCTGAAAAACAATCTATGTGCCTGAATATCACATATATTTATAGAGAAGACATACTTGGATTTATATAGCGCCACCGGACGTCCAAAAGCGCTTTACAGCCAATGAAGTACTTTTTGAAATGTAGTCATTGTTGTACTGTAGGAAACGCGGCAGCCAATTTGCGCACAGCAAGCTCCCACAAACAGCAATGTGTTACAGATAATCTGTTTTTTAAAATATGTTGTTTGAGGGATAAATATTGGCCTGGATACCGGGGATAACTCCCCTACTTTTTTTCAAAATAGTGCCATGGGATCTTTTAGGTCCACCTGATCGAGCACATGGGGCCTCGGTTTAATGTCTCATCTGAAAGATGGATAGTTTTATAGAGAAATAGGTTTATCTACTTGAGATCTTTTTATTGAGAAATCTAGTCCAGGACTGAGGCCCTTAGTGCAGGACACCAACAAGACTGACATAGACATAGAAAATAGGTGCAGGAGTAGGCCATTCGGCCCTTCAAGCCTGCCCCACCATTCAATATGATCATGGCTGATTATGCACTTCAGTATCCCATTCCTGCTTTCTCTCCATACCCCTTGATTCCTTTAGCCATAAGGGCCACATCTAACTCCCTTTTGAATATATCTAACGAACTGGCCTCAACAACTTTCTGTGGTAGAGAATTCCACATGCTCACAACTCTCTGAGTGAAGAAGTTTCTCCTCATCTCGATCCTAAATGGCTTACCCCTTATCCTTAGACTGTGACCCCTGGTTCTAGACTTCCCCAACATCGGGAACATTCTTCCTGCATCTAACCTGTCCAATTCCGTCAGAATTTTATATGTTTCTATGAGATCCCCTCTCATTCTTCTAAATTCCATTGAATATAAGCCTAGTCGATCCCATAACGTCCTGACATAGACAAGTCCAGGAATCAGTGATTAGGAGATAGAAAGAAAGGTAGGAGGGAGTGTCATGTATCTTACATTATTATATATAACTGTATCCTAACATGCTATACATGACTGTAATAAGATATGACCTGTAACCACCAGCATACCTCCAACCGGGGGTGCACTTGCAAGAGACAGGTATATAAGGACAGGTCTCAGGCAAGTGCAGCATTCCAGAGCTGTGTAATAAAGGTGCAAATCCAGAGTGACCTTGACTTCACTATATGCCTCGTGTGAATCTGAACTGAGGGGACAGGACTTTACAGTGGCGACGAGTTACGAGATTACAGAATCCACAGAATGGTGAACAACGGATCAGATGAAAAGTACAATGCGGGAGACAATTGGGAGGACTTTATAGAAAGGCTCCAGCAAAGCTTTGTAACCAAAGACTGGTTAGGCGATGATAAGGCAGACAAGAGAAGAGCCCATCTCTTGACCAGCTGTGGCTCGAAAACATACGCTTTAATGAAGGATCTGTTGGCATCTGAGAAACCAGCAAGCAAGTCATTTGAAGAATTGAGCACACTGGTAAGAGACCACCTGAAGCCAGCGAGCAGCCTACACATGGCCAGACACAGGTTCGACAACTACAGACGCTGTGGGCCAGAGCATACCCGACTTCATGGCGGAACTTCGGAGGTTGGCTAGTTTATGTGAGTTCTCCGATGAACTGAGGAGAGAAATGCTGAGAGACTTTTTCATTGAAGGAATAGGCCACGCAGGCATATTCCGAAAGCTCATAGAGACCAAGAACCTGACCTTAGAGGCACAGACATTCTTGGTAGGGGAAGAAGAAACGAGGTTGATTTACAATGCAGGTATGACAACTAACGAAATAGCGGAACAAGAAGTTCACAGCACTAAACAAGCTGCTACCCCCACACACAGACAAAACCGGGAGAACAGGCTCTCGACAGCAGGCAGAAGCCATCAAGGGCCACAGGAACGAGGGAGGGAGAGAGAAAACAGGGAATTATAGACCGGTCAGCCTGACATCGGTAGTGGGTAAAATGATGGAATCAATTATTAAGGATGTCATAGCAGTGCATTTGGAAAGAGGTAATATGATAGGTCCAAGTCAGCATGGATTTGTGAAAGGGAAATCATGCTTGACAAATCTTCTGGAATTTTTTGAGGATGTTTCCAGTAGAGTGGACAAGGGAGAACCAGTTGATGTGGTATATTTGGACTTTCAGAAGGCTTTCGACAAGGTCCCACACAAGAGATTAATGTGCAAAGTTAAAGCACATGGGATTGGGGGTAGTGTGCTGACATGGATTGAGAACTGGTTGTCAGACAGGAAGCAAAGAGTAGGAGTAAATGGGGACTTTTCAGAATGGCAGGCAGTGACTAGTGGGGTACCGCAAGGTTCTGTGCTGGGGCCCCAGCTGTTTACACTGTACATTAACGATTTAGACGAGGGGATTAAATGTAGTATCTCCAAATTTGCGGATGACACTAAGTTGGGTGGCAGTGTGAGCTGCGAGGAGGATGCTATGAGGCTGCAGAGCGACTTGAATAGGTTAGGTGAGTGGGCAAATGCATGGCAGATGAAGTATAATCTGGATAAATGTGAGGTTATCCACTTTGGTGGTAAAAACAGAGAGACAGACTATTATCTGAATGGTGACAGATTAGGAAAAGGGGAGGTGCAAAGAGACCTGGGTGTCATGGTACATCAGTCATTGAAGGTTGGCATGCAGGTACAGCAGGCGATTAAGAAAGCAAATGGCATGTTGGCCTTCATAGCGAGGGGATTTGAGTACAGGGGCAGGGAGGTGTTGCTACAATTGTACAGGGCCTTGGTGAGGCCACACCTGGAGTATTGTATACAGTTTTGGTCTCCTAACCTGAGGAAGGACATTCTTGCTATTGAGGGAGTGCAGCGAAGGTTCACCAGACTGATTCCCGGGATGGCGGGACTGACCTATCAAGAAAGACTGGATCAACTGGGCTTGTATTCACTGGAGTTCAGAAGAATGAGAGGGGACCTCATAGAAACGTTTAAAATTCTGACGGGGTTAGACAGGTTAGATGCAGGAAGAATGTTCCCAATGTTGGGGAAGTCCAGAACCAGGGGACACAGTCTAAGGATAAGGGGGAAGCCATTTAGGACCGAGATGAGGAGAAATTTCTTCACCCAGAGAGTGGTGAACCTGTGGAATTCTCTACCACAGAAAGTTGTTGAGGCCAATTCACTAAATATATTCAAAAAGGAGTTAGATGAAGTCCTTACTACTAGGGGAATCAAGGGGTATGGTGAGAAAGCAGGAATGGGGTACTGAAGTTACATGTTCAGCCATGAACTCATTGAATGGCGGTGCAGGCTAGAAGGGCCGAATGGCCTACTCCTGCACCTATTTTCTATGTTTCTATGTTTCTATGTTCACACCTCATCAACCCAGAATGCGAGCAATCAACTACAAACTGAGAGAAGCTCAAGAGAGATCAGCCAGACGCAGCTCATTCTTTGGAAACACTTTGAACAATGGAACAGGTCTGTGCTGGAGGTGTGGGGGTGGGCACTCGTCAAGGGGATGTCGATTTCAGCAGGCTGTTTGCAGAAATTGTGAATATACAGGGCATTTGGCCCGCATGTGCAAAAAAACGGCAGCTCGGCTGGTATACGAATTGGATGGGTCGGAAAGCGGACCAGAAGATGGTGGGGACAGTACCCGGGACACCGATGTACAGCGGCTCAACACGATCAATGGCCGCTGCTCCTACAACAGGACGCCTCCTATAATGATGAGGTTGCTACTCAACAGGATATCTGTCAACGTGGAGCTGGATACGGGAGTGAGTCAATCTCTCATGGGCGCTCAACAATTTGAACAACTGTGGCCGCAAAAAAAAGAGACAGACCGAAACTCACAAGGGTCGACACCAAACTAAGGACCTATACCAAAGAAATCGTACCAGTCCTCGGCAGCGCCATGCTCTCTGTCACACACAAAGGGACAGTGAACCGATTTCCCCTGTGGATTGTCCCCGGAGACCCCCCAGCATTGCTGGGGAGAAGCTGGCTGGCAAAACTAAACTGGAAATGGGATGATGTCCATGCCATGTCATTAGAGGAACGGACCTCCTGCTCAACAGTTATAAAGCGATTTGAACATCTCTTTCAGCCAGGTGTGGGCACTTTCAAAGGGGCCAAAGTCAAAATCTACATCACACAGGATGCGAGACCGGTCCATCACAAGGCCAGAGCTGTACCCTATGTGATGAGGAAAAAGATTGAATACGAACTAGACAGGCTTCTGCGGGAGGGCATTATATCACCTGTGTAATTTAGCGACTGGGCAAGTCCCATCGTCCCAGTCTTGAAGCCTGATGGATCCGTACGAATCTGTGGGGACTACAA